>NW_006799947.1:1651379-1661974 GCF_000485575.1 Poecilia formosa | reverse complement strand
AACTGTTAATTATACTGATTATGTGTAAACATTTAATTGCTTGCAGAGAGTGTTGTGTTAACAGAAGAACTGGCATTGGCTTGTCAGCCGTGTCTGCTGGCCTTATTCTACCTTTTGTAGATCTGTCCTATCCTCTGCTTCAAATCTATTTTCTGATACTTTGGATACAAACGTGTATTTTCTGATACACTTTGTATCCAAAAGACATGTGGATATTTAATATTGGTAACATTGTAGAACCTAAAGGTACAGAGGTGCAGTGCCTTGTGAAAGTATTCACACCTCACAGCCACAAGCATCGATTTATTTTATTAGGATTTTCTGCTTTTCAAATTTTGTCGGATATTCTGCATTAGCTTTTCTTTCTTTGAAAACACAAAACATTTTGGTTTATTAAAAGTTACTTATAGAGAACCAAGATGATCAAATTGAGATTTAGACACTGAGAGCACAACTGGATAGTTTTTTAGACTTTCAGTGCGAGAAACGGAAGGGATGTTATAATTGCAATTTAGAGAATGATCTTGACCAGGATTTTTAAAAAGCTTCACCAGAAGCTAGTTTGAAACAGTAGTAAGGTAGTCATTTCTTAATTGCACTTATAATCAAATGAATATGAATGCAAGCTATTAATTTAAGTTTTCATCAGTAATAAAATACTTATGCCGTACACTGAAATTGTAGCAGTTTGTGGTACATTTGTCAGCAGTTACTTTCAAAGTACTTTTATTTTCTGTGATGTCATTGGACAGTTTAATGAGGAGAGTTGAGACAGATGAGGAGAGTGCTTTGTGACTGAGTTTGACCACAAAATGTTGAGTAAATAACATGCAAAGCGGTCCACAGATCTTACGTGAAACCCCACAGAAGTTTTCAACAGTCACTTGAGTTTTGTGGTCAACTTCATCATTATGGGATCTTGGTATTAAAAAAGCAGCAATCCAAGGTAATAGCTTGTATGAATTGATAATTATTTATATTATTAACTAACTAAATAAGGGAAATTAATACAAGTGTGGTTTTAGATAAGATTAAACACAGGCTGTATTCAAATATGATCAACAGATTGATATATTGATGTGTGATCTAAAAAAATAATGGATTAGTCTAATCTAACCAATAATCAATTAGTTTTTATTGTTACTTTTTTTTTCTATGAATAGTCTGAAACCCAAATAGAAAAACACCTGGAACAAATACATTTTACATTAATACATAATTTATTATTTTACAAATAAATAACATTTTTTTAAAATATACTTGTAGAATAAAGAGGGTTAGAAGTAGTTTTTAAATAATGGATGGTCTATTACAAATTGTAATAGAGGGCAGACTGTGTATTATCAACAAGTACAATTATTGAAGTCCTCAGAAAAGTTGTATTTTTCCGTAAAACTTGGCCTTTGTAGGTTATTTGATATATTGGGATTGGCAGTTTTGGGAATGGTTGGTTTTCGCTGGAAACATTTTACCACCACTGACATCCCTTTTGTGTTGACTGACAAGGACATAGAGTAACTTCTCCAGCCCCTTTAGAAAATTATCTACTCATCATCCAAAAAATTACTCTAATTTGAACATCCCAAAATATCTGATGACCACGATAGTTACAGTCTTGCCACAAAGACGTCTGTTATTCTCACTGTAAGAAAACCGAATAGCTTACTAATGTGCAGTGTGACTTTAAATTATGGGTTTGGATTATGGCATCAAACGCACTTCCATTGACATTGTCGTGGGAGTTGCAATAATTCCCAACTGTTTGATAGTTCATTCATGTACAGATGTGTTCCCAAACATGTCATTCATCCTCTCATTTTCACCAGTCAGTTTCTTACCAGACAGTGCCCTGTCCCATAAAATAATTCACAGACCTTAAACCTTTAGTCTCAAATTTCCACGCAGATGTTTGATTTATTCTTGACAGATTTTATGGTTGAGGTCATTATAAAGCAGTTCATACTTATGAATTCATACTTGTGAAGTGAAATTAAAATGATATGTGACTTTAGAAATGTTTTGCAAATAAGACATTTAGAAGTGTGGCCTTCATTTACCTTCACCCCCCTGAAACAACATCTTGTAGAAACACCTCGTGTTGCAGGAATTTTGGGATATGCCCCTACCAGCTTCATAATGTCCTGCCAGAGTTTGTCAACTGGATTTAGATATGGACTTTGAGTGAGCCATTCATTCTAACATATGAATATGCTTTTATGTAAAGCTTTCCAAAGCAGCTTCTCTTTTCCATATTTCATTGTGGAGTTGTTGATTTTATTGTAATATGCTGTGTTAGTTTTCAGTTACGGTTTAACTTTGTAGCATATCTTTGAAGCTATTGCCATCCACGTTCTATTAGGAGTCTTTCTAATGCTCCATGAGATTTTGAAGTCAATATGTTTTCTAATGTAGTTTTGCTTTAAGCTTCTTTTAAAACTTTACGATCACACCTGATATGTACAACCAAGGAACATATATGTGATATGTTCCTTGGTTGCTGTGATGCTGTTTGTTCAATAATGTCCTCTGACAAAAACCTCTGAGGCCTTAACAGATCAACTGGATTCACAGATTAAATTACACACAGGTTTCTGAAGACAATTCCTTTCACTGGATTTGATATAGCGGTATTAGAGTAAGGGAAAACTAAAAAGTAGTAAAGGATATTGTAATATCTGGACAGTATCACTGCTGTCCTTCTGGATCTTCTGCTCTTCACTAATTAATCCCAGACCATGACACCATTCCAAGTCTCTAATACCAGATACTGAGGACATGTCAGCACCCTAAGATGTCATTATGGAAATTTATGATCAACTTGAAAAAAGTCACTTGTGAGTTGGATTTTACAAAAAGAGCATAAAGTCTAAAATTAGCTCTTGGGGTGTTCCTAAATATCTGTCCAGAGATGTTTATTTTAACCTTTTTATTTTTGTTCTTTGTTCTCATTATAATGCATTGGCTATTAAGTTAAATATGTTGTCCTTGCTGCGTTTGCTGAGTCTTTAACCAGTTGCTGCAGGTATCCTTGTGAGAATACTGAAGAAAGAAAAGGAAAGAGCAGATGATGCCATCGCACGGCTTGCTTACATTACTGATGCCAAAGTGCTGTCCTCGTTGAAGTCCTCGAGCACGCAGCCTGTTTCACAGCCTAAAGAAACAAATATGGAGACATTTTTCAAAAACTATGGAGGAAAAGGATTCACAAGGCTTCACTTGAGGAAAGGAAATAAAACTTCATCAGCAGACTATAGCGAAAGAATGTTTAGAATGCCACAGTTTAGCATACGAAAGGCTGACATCTCTGCCACAGGCCATGCGCCTCAACCATATCCAGTGCTTCAGAATAATGAAGGGGATAATAAGACCTTTACAGAGGATCATGGTGGGAAGGTTTCCACAGTGCCACAGTTGGAGGAGCAACACGTGGACACATTACCAATGGACCAAAGAGAAGAAGTGTGCACAGGCTCTTGGTTTAGCGAAGGAAACCTGAACAGCTTTGGAGGTGACCAGGAAGGCCAAGCATCAACAGCAGTTCAGTTGAAAGTGGAAAACATGGTAACTCTGCTGTCAGAGGACCACAAAGTGTCCACAATGCCACAGTTTAGAGGAGAAAACACGGAAACGGTTCCAGCGGGACGAGGACGAGCTGGGCAGTATATGAAAAGAGGTACTTACACGTTTTGTTCTTTCTCTATTTTCAGAAACACGATTTTAGTAATGATATATTCTTGTTTATGACACTTCAGTTTTAGCAGAGTAGTTCCTCAGTTAAAAACTAAAATAATGTTATGATATTATACAAAAAAGTGGCCACTTTATTACTTGCACTTTGCTCGATCGTTTTTAGAATTACCTTACTTCTTTCTGGTTTTGATTAAGCGTATTGTGCAGAAAAATCTAGAACAGGTACGCCGAAAAGGCAGAATAATAAGGACTCCTAAACCTACTATTGTGGCAAGCAGCCAATCAGATTGTTGAGCTTGAAGTTTCCAAAATTGTAGCTGTTCACTGCCACCAGGCAGCAGTAAATACGGCTAAAAGACTTTCAGAAAAAATTTCAACGTGACATCCAACCTTCCAGATCTGGATCAAGAGATAAGTTTGTGATAAATTGGGTGCTGAGTCTTCAGGCAGGTGATCTCTCTCAGCTGGAATGTAGGCAGTCATGTAGACTGTGGCTGTCTATTGTGAGCTGTGGGCTGTGACCAGGATCTTGGATTCCGGATCTGACTTCACACGTCTTTAATTTCTGCAGAATGCAAACTGTGGGACTGTGGGATAATTAAAAGATTTTTTTTTTTCAAACTGTCTTGTTGTCTCAGCAGAGCAGCTGTAGACAGCACAATATATTAGACATGTTATTTTGTTGCTTGTAAAAACCTGATGAGTTTGAAAATTGTAATTCTCAGTGGCTCATGATGGGTGTAGCAGAGGCCAAGAGGACTTTGCAATATTTATCCACACAGAGTTCAGACAGTATCTCATTGCAATAGAACCTCTATTCAGCTTAGTTAGCAGTTTGTAAATCCACAATAATTGCTTAAAAACACTTATTTGCTTTGTTTTCCTTCTGGTCACTGTGTGCTGGAAACAATTTCGAACATGAACTAATGAACCAGACTGCTGGTCAATTTCGTCTTAAATTGATTTCCTGACATCAATTTAAGATTTCAAGCTTAAATTGATTAGTTACCCTTCCCGTTTTTTCTCTGGCACACAGATTATGATCTAAACCTTTGAAGATAATTACAATGTTCAATTGCAACACTTAACACAGCAGATGTTTGTACATTGTCAGTATTGTTTTTCTAGCTATTTTAGTGAAACAAGAACTCAGAGGTTGCTGACATTTAAGACAGTTGAGCTTTCATGTTTCAAGCCAGAGGCAACAATTATTTGGCTTTTCCTGGTTAAGTTTGCTTCAGTGGAGCTTTAAGTGTGATGATAAACTCGGCCCCTTTAAAAAGTTTGGTCATAGCCATCGAGCATTGATGTGCGAGCCAGAAACTCATGAAGCTGTGCTGTTGTCTGTCCGAACCACAGCTCCCTCATATGCTTTGACATTTTTCTGCAATAGTGCCCAGCTTTGGTAATAGAGCGAACAAAATCGGGTCCCTGCTGAAAAACAAACACATGTTTTAACTCAGACAGGATTGATGATCAGTCATATAAAGGGGCAGAACAGAAGGAAGAGCTCCGAGGGATGTCCTGCAAACCAGCAATTTATAAAATCACTGATAAATCACGTGCAACCTTCATAAATCACTTTGTCATGTCGTGCCATGAAGGCTAAACTCTGTCATCCAAGTGGTCTTTGCAGGGAAATTAAAGTTTCTGCCAACTTTCTTTGTCCAATTATGACTCACCATTAATAAATCGCTCTCCCTATTTGATGGGGGTAAAAAAAAAACTAATGAGCTCAGTATTTTTATTCAGAATCCATTGTCCTGTAGCCATTGATGAGTTGCTAACACAATGTTACAGTCAGGAGTTATTCATTTCTAGAGATATCAGTTTTNAACATGAACTAATGAACCAGACTGCTGGTCAATTTCGTCTTAAATTGATTTCCTGACATCAATTTAAGATTTCAAGCTTAAATTGATTAGTTACCCTTTCCTTTTTTTCTCTGGCACACAGATTATGATCTAAACCTTTGAAGATAATTACAATGTTCAATTGCAACACTTAACACAGCAGATGTTTGTACATTGTCAGTATTGTTTTTCTAGCTATTTAAGTGAAACAAGAACTCAGAGGTTGCTGACATTTAAGACAGTTGAGCTTTCATGTTTCAAGCCAGAGGCAACAATTATTTGGCTTTTCCTGGTTAAGTTTGCTTCAGTGGAGCTTTAAGTGTGATGATAAACTCGGCCCCTTTAAAAAGTTTGGTCATAGCCATCGAGCATTGATGTGCGAGCCAGAAACTCATGAAGCTGTGCTGTTGTCTGTCCGAACCACAGCTCCCTCATATGCTTTGACATTTTTCTGCAATAGTGCCCAGCTTTGGTAATAGAGCGAACAAAATCGGGTCCCTGCTGAAAAACAAACACATGTTTTAACTCAGACAGGATTGATGATCAGTCATATAAAGGGGCAGAACAGAAGGAAGAGCTCCGAGGGATGTCCTGCAAACCAGCAATTTATAAAACCACTGATAAATCACGTGCAACCTTCATAAATCACTTTGTCATGTCGTGCCATGAAGGCTAAACTCTGTCATCCAAGTGGTCTTTGCAGGGAAATTAAAGTTTCTGCCAACTTTCTTTGTCCAATTATGACTCACCATTAATAAATCGCTCTCCCTATTTGATGGGGGTAAAAAAAAAACTAATGAGCTCAGTATTTTTATTCAGAATCCATTGTCCTGTAGCCATTGATGAGTTGCTAACACAATGTTACAGTCAGGAGTTATTCATTTCTAGACATATCAGTTTTGGAATTTTCTCTTTTCTAGACTCTTAATTCTCTGACAATTCTAATTCCATAAACGCCGATAAAAAATCTCGGAGGACGATGCCAAACCAAGTATAAAAAGTCTAGTTAAACAAGCAGAAGGCATCTTCAGAGCACAAAAAATTGGCAGCATACCCGTTGAGTAGAGCAGTGGCTAGTTAGTTTGCAGTGAAGCTGTTCCCAGTTGTCTATATATAACTATATAGTAGCGCAAATGCAAATTTCTAAACCAACATCACAGAGATCTGCAACAGTCTTAACAGTGATGATGTTATTTATATACAGGGCAAACTCAAAAATCACATAGTAGACACTAAAGACAAAAGTAATGACAGCAATGTATCATGCTCAAGAAGTAGTTCATAAGGCAATTTATTTTTTCTGGCGAGGAAGTCATGAGAAATGTTTTAAGAACAGTGCTTTGTATACCTGATGGACTGGTAATCGAAAAGTGTGTTTTACTCACACTGAGCGTAATAGCGTGGCTTCAATGTAACAGTCAAAACCTTATTTCAAAGACACTGTTTGCCAGTAAGCTCTCTAAACTCACTGCAGTTAGATTTATTATAAATATGTGCCTTGGTTTTAGATAGACTTCTGACCCAAATCAAGATACTCTCAGGAAACAAAGATTAAATGTTAAAAAAAATAGTATTAACAAGGAATATACAATGGTAGAGTCCAGGGTGTTAGTTTGCATGGCGGAAGGTAGGGTGCGGCTGGAGCTGAGGTAGGAGTGGACCGAGTTTGATGATGCAGTGATGAAGAGAATCAATCAATCAAATTTTATTTGTATAGCATATTTCAGCAGCAAGGCATTTCAAAGTGCTTTACATAATTAAAATATAAACAGCATGTGAGATTGAATAAACAGTGAGAAACAGAAAGAAATTTTGAAAAAAAAGATTAAAAAAGATAAAAACATTAAAACCCGTGCCCCTTTTAGGACTTCAGTTAAACGTCGTTTAACTGGGACTCTAACCCTCTGGGAATTTAGTCAAAAACACCGTTTGACAAGGACTCTAACCTCTCGGACTTTAGCAATTTTAAAATTCACTTACATTTCTGTCATTATCGTAAAATTCACTTGCGTTTCTGTTGTTATTGTGTTAGTTGAAACGCCGTCAATTGTGACTCTAAACCCCGTAGGACTTTAGTTAAACGTCGTTTAATTGGGAGGTTTTCCAGGGGGGCTTTACATCATTAAAACGTAGACAGTGAGACAGAGAAATAAAAAGAAATTAATAAATAGATAAAAAGTTAAGATAAAAACATTAAAACATCGAAGACATCAAAACCCGCACTCTAACCCTAATTTACCCATACGCAACTCTAAACAGGTGGGTTTTAAGTTGAGATTTAAGGGCACCCAGTGTTTCAGCTGTTTTACAGTTTTCTGGAAATTTGTTCCAAATTTGTGGTGTGGTGCATAGAAGCTGAATGCTGCTTCTCGCTTGGTTCTGGTTCTGGGGATGCAGAGCAGAACCACAGCCAGAAGACCTGAGGGGTCTAGACGGTTGGTACAGCAACAACAGATCTTTAATGTATTGTGGTGCTAAACCGTTCAGTGATTTATAAACTAACAACAGTATTTTAAAGTCTATTCTTTGAGCTACAGGGAGCCAGTGTAGGGACTTTAAAACCTGGTGTTATGTGCTCCATCTTCCTGGTTTTAGTAAGAACTCGAGCAGCAGCGTTCTGGATGAGCTGCAGCTGTTTGACTGATTTATTAGTCAGACCTGTGAAGACGCTGTTACAGTAATCAATGTGGCTAAAGATAAACGCATGGATGAGTTTCTCTAGATCTCGCTGAGACATAAGTCCTCTAATCCTGGAGATGTTCTTCAGGTGATAGAAGGCCGATTTTGTGACTGTCTTAAGAGAAACCTTAAGGTTGTTGGTTATGGGCGAATGATGCAAAAGCAGTAAGTGGAGGAAACCTGAATAACTTAGAGATTATGTTCCAGGAGCACACAAAGAGGTAACCTTCAGAAAAAGAGAACAGGGGAGGTATTAGCATAAAGGTCAAATGCATAAAGTAACAAACATGGAGCCCAATGGCAAGCTGAAGGTGCCAGAGATATTAACACTCAGGCATTGCAGCCACTTCCTCTTATTCAGCTATTAATGAAGCTTGATGCAATGCAGGTGTGTGGGAGCACCCAGCTCAGCCCCACCCTCCATGGAAAACTTGCAGCTCCAGCTCAGAAGAAAAAACACAACCCCAAACTTTGACATCATGTATTGTATCTAAAATCTAAGCTAATCTTACCCTGTTTGTGGGTCAAAGGGAAGTTAAATACTGATAATGAATCAGACCGCAGCTGCAGTTAAGTGCTCTCGTTCCCTTGACTCATACTCAGAACAAATGATTCTGGACCACAGCTGATTCTCTTAACTGACCTTCCAGGAGGAACGTTTAATGGGGCATGGCTCCTAAGGGTCATGTGTTCAAAAAAAAAAAAAGTGTTTATTTTTACATACATTTTTAAAAATGGATGGGATAATTAAGATTAATTTATACTTCATTATTTAAAGCTTTTGATGTTTTCTATTGTTTTCGTAGTTTCTACAGAAAAATCACACCTTCAAGGTTGCTAATTAATATCTTAATGAGGCCTTTTGAAGTTTGCATGTTTTTCCAGTGGGAATCATGAATGGAAAGAAATGTCTTTAATTAGAAGAAATCTGCTCCTTTATTGTTTGTAAAGGAGCAGAACAATCAGAGAGATTGTTCTCTGAAAGAGATTAAGCTTAATTACTTACTTCCTTAATTAGCTGATTTTTAAAAACATCATCGCAGTTCCAAGTTTTCTTACTTTCTTTTTGAACAGTTTAAAATTTATCTCATCTTATTGCAAAAGCAAATAAATCAATCTCTCTTGGTCATTGTAAGTGAATAGTTTATCTTTTCCCATTTGTTTCTTAGAGTATCTCATGGAAGCTGAAAAGCTTCAGTAATAAAGTTAATATTTGTGACAGCAGCAAGAAAGTAATTGTTCTGATTTTTTTAGTAACAGTTGATGTTACTGTTGGGAACTCTTTTTTTTCCAACATTAAATTGTTGTCCTGAACTAAAATGAGATAGGACTATATTCATAAACTAAATTGCACATTAGCCAAATTAGGTATTTTATCCATGAATATGGATCCCATTCATTCACGGTAGGAAAAACAGAATTCCTAGGTCCTGCAAACCCTTGCTAGCAATGATGTCTCTGGCTTGGAATGCTTCTCCCATTTCATCACACTTCATGCTGAATCTTCTTCTCTGCTTTGTTTGCTCTGACAGTTTGAGCAGAACACATTTTAAGCTCCGTCAGCTGTTTAGCAGCAGGGAAAAGTTTATGCTTTACAGACGAGCTTTGCAGTTTGGGAAATAGATAAAAAAATGTTTAAGAGTCCATTAAACTGTTTCAGGAGGATTACTGAATAAACTTTATTTGCCTATTGTGATATTGGCTATCACTGTGCAGAGATCCGGAGTTAATTCAGCATCATAAAACTGATGACTATTGACTAAATAGTGGCCAAAGAAACCATTGCATTATGTTTGCTGGAAATTTGAATATGTTTAATTGTTTTTCTACTTATTTTTCAACGTTTTAGTCATTAGGACACTTTTTATACGTATGGTTTGGAAAGAAATATGTTAATGTTTGTTTTATTCTTTGATTCTTTAAATACAAATACATAGTAATGGTTTTTGTTACTGTATATTACATTACAATAAGAACCATTTAAAATTTACAAAAAAACATCTGTAGTGTGTTACTGTCTTTGCAGCGCTTCTTTTTATGATTGAAAAGATTTTGATTTTTTTTTTCATATATTTTTGTGATAAGATCTTTTCTTAAAATAGCACTGTTTAAAAGAATAGTTGTTAAAATATAAGCTTTATTGATCAAATTTCTTTAAAATACACAGAATGTCCAGAATATTCCAGGAATTGAATTTTAATGTACTGCAACATCTATCATTCCTTGGCATCTGGATAACTATGAGCACATTACATCATTCTTCACTGCTCTGTTTTAATCCAAAACAAATGTGCTGCAGAGGTCTTTGTATATTGCTCAATAGGTCACTAAATGTTTATATGCTGGAGTTTAACATTTATCCAACATTTCATG
>NW_006799947.1:1586012-1651258 GCF_000485575.1 Poecilia formosa | reverse complement strand
AAATTGAGCTGTTTGGCCACAACACCCAGCAATATGTTTGGAGGAGAAAAGGTGAGGCCTTTAATCCCAGGAACACCATGCCTACTGTCAAGCATGGTGGTGGTAGTATTATGCTCTGGGGATGTTTTGCTGCCAGTGGAACTGGTTCTTTGCAGAAAGTAAATGGGATAATGAAGAAGGAGGATTACCTCCAAATTCTGCAGGAAAACTTAAAACCATCAGCCCGAAGGTTGGGTCTTGGGCGCAGTTGGGTGTTCCAACAAGACAATGACCCAAAACACACATCAAAAGTGGTAAAGGAATGGCTAAACCAGGCTAGAATTAAGGTTTTAGAATGGCCTTCCCAAAGTCCTGACTTAAACCCCATTGAGAACATGTGGACAGTGCTAAAGAAACAGGTTCATGCAAGAAAACCATCACATTTAGCTGAACTGCACCAATTCTGTCAAGAAGAGTGGTCAAACATTCGACCTGAAGCTTGCCAGGACCTTGTGGATGGCTACTAAAAGCGCCTAGTTGCTGTGAAAATGGCCAAGGGACATGTAACCAAATACTAATGTTGCTGTATGTATATTTTTGACCCAGCAGATTTGGTGACATTTTCAGCAGACCCATAATAAATTTATGAAAGAACCAAATTTTATGACTGTTTTTTGTGACAAACATGTATGTGTTCCGATCACTCTATCACAGAAAAATAAGAGTTGTAGAACTTATTGGAGACTCAAGACATCCATAACATTATGATTTTTTACAAGTGTATGTACACTTTTGACCACAACTGTATATATATATATATATGCTCATTTTATTACATGCTTCTATTATGTAATGTTTCCCCATTACATAATCTAAATCCACAAAGCACACGGATTAAATTAGGTTATCCACATAAATATCAAAAGAAAAACATTGGTGAGTCATATTCTCCAAATCTGAGGATTAGTGCCATCTTCTCTGGTTTAAGCTGGTTGCGGTTTCTCAAACACTTGAAGCAAAGAGAAAGGAAGAAAAAAAACAAAAAAACAAACGAAACAGTGTCCTTGTATCTGTGCAGCTATGTTATTGTATGAAATGAGGTGATGTTTCTCTGAGATATTCCTGGTATGTTGCTGTTCATGCAAGCCAAACGGTTCCCCTGTGAAAGCCCAACAGTGAATTGTTGAGATTGGCTCCAACAGTCTATGTCCACATGTTGGCTGCTGGTTTTAGTCAAGACTTTCCAAAAATGAAGAAACACAAATCACTTACTAAACAGCCATAATTCTCAAACGAGTCAGAGCCCTGTGTATGTCCCTCTGCAAACGTCACAAAAGTAACAATAGTGGAAATATTGGAAACTGATGTCAAGTTTGGGGTTTTCCAAAGTTGAGCATTTACTTAAGTTTACTTCTTGTGCAAAGTAGGATATTTTTACATCTTGATAACACTCTTGTTAAAACAGTTTTGGATTACAAAAAAACAAAAACAAAACACAAAGATCTAGAATGACCTTGTTCCAAATAAAAAAAAACTATATTTATAGCACATGCATAGATCTTCAGGAAACAAACCCTATTAAAATCATTACAAGCATATAAAACAGTGAGGATGTGGGGTTCAAAATAATTTAATGTCCTAATTTGTAGAAGTTTATGTTGGAGGGGGTGGGCTGTAGTAGGTGTTGCTGACATGCTGTTTATCTTTGTGTTTATATCCCTCCTAACCCTGAACAACAGTCTAATTGTTCGTGTGGTTTGTCCTTGGTAAAAGGTGGAAGGTTGGGGGGTTCGGCCCACATCTGGCTGCCAGATTGGAGTCAAAGGATGTGGGAGAGACCACAGCTCTGTCCAATTTTCTCATAGTTATTAGATTTGTTTTAGGGGAGTATGACAAACACAGACATTGTAAATAAGGTAATTTGAATGATGGGTTTAGTTAAGCAAATATTTTAGAGATTAGAGTCCCATACTGTGTTTTCCAGTGAGTAACAGCCATGATTCAGGACTGAGTGTAAGCTGTTTGCTGGAGGCAGTTTAGAGATAAAGATCTCAAGCTTTAACCCAGCATGTGCAATTATAATTATCTCTCATTTGTCCAGAGCTAAGCATCTGTTTGTCACTAGCTAAAGATGAAACACAAGAAAAGAAACCAATAAAAAAGTCTGATCTTATACCCAAGTAGTTTGAAATTTGATTTGCTGGTTTTAAAAAGATTATATGTGACTTTTAAAAATGTTAATATATATTTCCCATGGAAATATTCACATATCGTTGCACATACTGTTGTCGTTTTATACGTTGAGGTTTGTGGTTGCAAACCGCAAACCTCAACGTGGTCTACTATTAAAGTAGTATTAATACTTTTGAATGGTCCTTCATGAGTATTTTGGTGTTTCAGTACAGATTTTTATCTCCTCAGGTTCAAAGTTGTCAATGGGAAAACAGGAAGCATTTGAGATTTTCATAAGAGATCACGAGGAACATCAAACCATTGAAGAGAATTCGAATATACTCAAAGAAAGGTGAGTGACGAAAGGAACAAGATATTCCTCCACAGTGTTATATGGCTTCTGCTTGCATTTAAGATTCCTTCTGATACAGTAAAGTTGCAAACACATGATAACATAAAATTTTATTTCACCTTTTTCATAATCATTGCACCTCAAAGCACACCCCTTGGTTATTTCCTTAATTGTAGTTTTCCATTCATTAAATTTAGTGTAAAAAAAGATTTGGCTTCTTCTTTTGACCAGGTCAGATGAGGCCAGAAGACTTGGAGAACAACTAAAGGGAGCCAGAAACCGAATCAGTGAGTTCTCTCAACATTTGGGAGTTCTTCTGTAGATATTACGTTACAGTTTTTAGCTGTGAACATCTTTCACGTCTACAATTTGCTCTCAGTGTTATTCCTGTGGTACCCAACCAAAAAACATCAACACCAGATCACTGTTGAGTCCCTCGAGCGTCAGAATATCTTTCACAGCATTCCTAAGCCTTCCCAGAACTGGGAGGCATTCAAATTTCCATCCACTTATAGCGGGCTTCCAACCTGTGCTTTTTACGAGTCGATCTCAGGCTGTTTTATGGCGATTCTGTTAGAGCTCCCCCGAGTTCTTCCTGATAGTCACTAACTTAACTAAGCCAAAATGATTCCTGGCATTAATTTGCAATGCAATGTGAATGAATCCAAAGACGTTCACAGTCTCTCGCTGCGATTTGTTAACACATGTACTTCTTGTAAAGCTATATGCAATGGTAGTACAGTGGCCTAATTTTACAGTTCTTTCTCTAAATACTAGGTAAATGTAAAATTTAACAGCTTTTGGATGCAGTTTTTCATTCTTAGGACTAAACATGCAAATGCAAAAGAATTTCGTAAAAAAAATTCTAATTGCTTCTTTAAAAAAAAAAAAATAAAAATAAGATGACAAATACAATCTTTCCTTACCAGATGGACTTGATGTAGTGTTCATTATCTTTGTGAGCTCCTCTGTAAAAGCAGAAGTTTTGGTAGTTGTTTAGTGTGGAGCAGTTGGGTGTCTGCGATAACAATAAGTCCAAATAGGTAAGACCTCAACAATGATCACAAAGAAGCAGTAGTTCCTACCCATCAGTCTGGGAGGGGTTAAAACATGAATTATTCTACAACGCAGAACAAAACAAATTTTCAAATCACATTTTCAAGATTTGACACCTCGGTATACTTACTCCAAGATTAACCCTTTCAATGCTCAGAGAAAAGATGAAAGCCCCAAAAGCTACATGCGATGCTCTCGAGGCCTCCAGAAGTTATTCCTGACTGAATTGTTAGAAAAAGACTGAATAAGAACAGCTTGTTTAGAAGCATTAATAAGGCTCTTCTTTCTAAAAAGAAAATGGCATAAGACACGTCATTACGTTTTTAACAAACAATACCCAACATGTCAGAACAAAAGCCTTATAGCAATTTACCCTGGTGGAGAGGTAATGATATGGGCTTGTTTTGCAGCCACAAGATCTGGACACGTTGTTGTTACTGAGTTTTTTTTATACCAAGGTATTCAAGAGTAATCTGTCCATCTGTCGGATGTCTGAAGCTTGATCGAAACTAGATCAACAGCAAAAAGTATGCCTAAAACAGCGGCAGATATACCAGAGATTGGCTGAAAAAGCAAAAAAATCAACATACTTCAAAGTCCAAACCTCAAACTTAATGTGCTGTGGTGGGACTGTAGGCAGAACAAATAAACCTCAATGAAATTAAGCGTTAAAAGGCAAAGAAGTTCTCCAAATTTCCCCACATTCACAATAGTTTGTCAGCTGCTTATTACAATAATAACAATAATCTTCATTGTCAACAGACATCTTAATTTGGCTTCGGCATTACACAGTGGTTAAAAACCATAAAATAAGTTTGTTTTTTTTTTTTGTTTTTTTTTTTACTAAATTAGATAGAAAAGAAGATCCTGATTGATTGGTTAGTTAATAGTGTCTAAGCTGTTTCCACAGAAACACTCGGAGACATCTGAAGACAAGTTTAGTAGGTTGTTGTCTGATGCAAATTTGTGCAGTAGGTGGGATGGAATTAGAGTTTTATGTGGGCTACATTTTCTCTTACAAACAAAAGTAAATTTTTAAGTTTCCCTTTACTCTTGTGATGCATCCACTCATGTGTGTTTGTGGCTGACTTCACACACCAATAAAATAGATCTGTTTACAGCAGGACCACGCCTCATCCCTGCCTTGGATCACTCTCAGTGGTTTGGCAGTTTGTGCCCGTCACCCTCATATATACCACCATGTGTTTGTCACCCCTACAGTCTATTGTTTTCCTCCTTTCGCCCCAAGAAGTGTTGACGTGGCCATGTTTGTTGTGCATCACAAAGAAATCAAGTATGACAGCGTTTAGTAACCCTTGTTCCTCCATTGACCCACACACAGTAAAGTAAAATGAAGATAAACATTTGTATGATTGAAAAGTAAAAAAAAAAAATTTTTTTTTTTCTTTTTTAACATTTCGAAAATGTTAAAAAAAATGTCATTTTCAAAAAATTGTCTCAAAACCATCTTTAGGCTGTGAATATTACTACATTATCATACTGATGGAACTGCATTCTTCCTGCATTAGACACTGTTTTTAATCAAAAAAAAGTGTTGCTTCTTCTGGCTGGTAACTCAAAGCTTCTTTGTCATTTTGGAAGCCCTGCTTGGACGCTGTTAGCCACCTATGTTTTATGCGTAATGTGCACCGTGGAAAAATTTTATGTAATATAGTGAATTTCTTTTGCTTTTGGACATACCCAGCTTGGAGGGTCGGTAGCAGGGGATAAAAAGAGAGATGGGAGCGCGAGGAAACATCAGTGTCTAAACATTACTCTATTGTACTTGGCCACGACACGTAGCTCTGGAATCCAGTCCCACTGGAAGAAGATACATTTTGAGCCTCTCGGTTCAGAGAGTGCATGCATGTGTATGTATTTGCTCAGAAAGATCAGCGATACGCGTCCTCTGCAGTATAAAACGTGGAAGGCAGCTGGAAGCAAGCAGCATCTCCTGATTATTTGGCCAGATGTTGGAGGATTTATGCAGCGCGGTCTTAGGTAAAGCATCTGGTATCTTTTAGGTAATACACTCAGCTCACCTTTAAATAAATGACCTTTAAGCCCAAGATGTTTCAAAAAATATATCATTATCAAAAAATATATCATGTAAGAGCCTCCTTTATTTTATTTTTTTCTTTCCAGTGTGCTAGACATTTCTTTTTTTAAAGGGTCTTGATCAATAGTTTGTCATGCCTTCTAAATGTTTCATTCTGGCTCTTGGCTCACTGATTAATCATGCAGTTAGAGATAGTTTTACAGGGCCTTGAAAAAACAATGACACCATTTAATCAGCCTCTCAGTTTGTCAGGTTACATTCAGAAACTATATTTGAATTTTATTTGACAGACCAACATACAGTAATGCATAATTGATAGATGGGAAATGGTGTATGATTTTCAAAATGCTTGCATAACCAATACGTGTCCACTCCACAAATTCGATCTTAGTCCTTTCCACTCACAATTATGCGTCACTTTATGTTGGAATGTCATATAAAATCCCATTAAACTATATAGGATGCTGTGGTTGTAAATTGGGTCTTTGGGGATTTTGCTACCTCAACCTTTTACAAAGATACACTTTATTCCCCCTGAACTGACGAAAAACCTCAAAAAGACACTTTGAGAGATGACGATGTCAGAACGGCAAAAATAACAAGGTAAGGACAGGTTACAAAAATATTTAGCCACACTGTGACTATTTCAGCCGCCATGCGTCACAGATTGAGATAATAAACCAGATTTTGCATGAGTGTTATGATTTATGCATTACTCATGTTGCAAATACAATTGTTTTTGCATAAAGTCTTCATGTACAGCTGTTATAAACACAGCTATTCAACAAAAAACAGAGACTGTTTAGTAAATTTTTTTGGTTTAGTATAAACAACATTTTATGTTTCCTCTCTTTTGATATGTGATATTTGTTGCAGTCAAGATACATTGGTAAACTTTTCCTGTAGGTTTTTCTTACTACTATGTTGATCTTTTGATGTATTGTTTTCTTGGTGTAAACAATATTTCATTCTGTTTACATCAGAAGCTGATCTAGATCCTTGACTCATGGCATACTTTAAATCCCATTCAAGCATCATGCCACCAAAATGTGGGTATTTATTGAAACTTATAGCTTAAAGCTTGTCTTCAAAGAGGATAACCCTTACCATATGCTATGGAGAAAAACTTAATTTGGTTAGGTTGAATCTCTCTGCATATGATGCAATATCATAAGTGCTTCCTCTCTGAAGCACTTATGATATTGCATCATATGCACAGTGGGAAAATATCAAATTATTTTCAATATTTATTCTTCATTTTAGCAGCAAAAATACCACACTAGTAAAACAATTCAACCAACCACCAATTATTTTCAGTGTTATTAATGCAGGTAAATTTCATTACAACTCAACATAAAATAGAAAAGAAAAATGACATCAATAAAACATCAGGAATTTTAGGAACCACCATTCAGTGAGACTTTGCCCTTAAAATATATTTAAAATTCTTTGATTCAACAAAGTTCAGTTGCAATGTGACAAAAACAAAAGGGACATTGTGAGAAACAGGTTTTTCCCCAGTTCTGTATGTGCTGAGTGGACACTTTCTGCTTGTTCTTTATCAACAGGTGATTTGTTGCGTTGCTCAGTTTAGATTTTTTTCCAGGAGTGTAAAGCGTTTTATATTATGCATGCGGTTCTCATCAACTCTTTCACTTTGTTGCAGATGCAGTGCATTTTTTTTTTTTTTTTTTGGTCATATAAAGCGGCGGCTATAGAAGGAGGTTACTGCCAGGATTTCAGTTGCATTTAAAGTCGAATCTGTGGTGCTTTGTCTGGCGACTGCGTTTTACTGCTCCACAAAGCCAGCACGCAGGAATTGTCAGATATTACAGATTTGCGGCCACAACTACTACACTACGTAAAAGTAGATCACGTGAATTTCCCACTGTGGTTCCTTTGTTTTGATCTTAGTGTTGGGGATTCTGAAATGCTTATGTACGTGATGTGATGGATTTAAACAACACAGACAGTGCGCTCATCATGTCTTTATGAACTCCCCTCTTAGGGGTTTAAACATCCCTTAATCCTTTAATGTTCTTTTGAAGACGCAGACTCGACATCAGTAGGCGTGTTTTAGAGTGTCGTGCTTGTAAGAGAAGACCCAGGCTACCCACCTGACCACAAAATGAAGCCACAGGGCGTCTCAGATCATTTACATTCTCAGCTACCCAAATACATGGCTTCATGAGAGGATCCCAAACTCTGCCTCATACCTCATAACCATTTGGAAAAACAGTCTTGTCACGGGCACCATATGACTCTGTGTGTCCTGTATAATGTTTCACTTCATCTGTTCAAGTCTCTGCTGTCTACAGAAACCCCTAAAGCGGTTGACTTTGAACGAAAGTGCTCGTGATGCGCTTGGAAAGACAAACTGGTTGCACTGGGATTTTGCAAACAATTTTAAAGCTTTCTGAAAGAAAGTGCTGACTAAATGCAAAATCCTTGTGGGTTTAGAATCACTTCAATCCAACTATTGTAGGACAGCATGGGTGGTATTCAGTGTAAAGGTAGTTTTTCAAGAGAGGACTTCATCTGGATTTCTCATCTATGGAGCTTAAACCTCTGATTTTAGATTGGACATAGCATCACTTTGCAGGGCTCAATTACTGAGCAGTTTTTATGTATGAGACCTAAGGGATTGTTAAAGAAAATCACAGACACTACCATTCTTCTACCCTTCATGTCTGTTTGTTTGTGACCCCCAAAAAACCCAAACCTCCCCTTCATGCTTATTCCTGGCGTTGTTTGCACAAATAGCTACAGACACTCTCGACCTAGCAACTCATCCAAACGTGATGAAGGCGATTTGGCAAAGTTCAAACTGAGCATCAGAACTGGGAAGCACTGGGGATTTAAGTGAGTTTGAACAGGCCATGTCTGTTGGGGCTTTACAGACCAGCCTAAGTGTTTCTGAAACTGCTGATCTACCCAGATGATCACACAGCCATCTCACAAGCGTACAGAGAACGGCCCAGAAATTATTTCCAGTGAGTGGAAATTATGTTGGTGTCAGGGTCTGACTTGTTTGAGGTGATAGAAACCCAACAATAACACAGATAATGGTTGTTGCTACTGACGTATAGAGAATGTCTTTGAAGATGTTGAACCTTGAAGCAGATAGACTCCATCAGCTAAGGATTACACTAAGAAAAAAACAAACAAAAGTTCATTTATCTCATTATATAAGGACTGGTTAATTGTCCTAATCTTTATGACTAGGAATCTACACCAATCGTTTTTCTACTGTCTATAACTAATAAATACTATAAATAAATAAATAGTTTTCCATAATTTAAGTTCACCATATTGGACTTCTACAAAATTTTACCGAAAATTTTAGTTCTAAAACTAAATATTTTTTTCCTAAAAAAATATATTTCTAAGCCAAAATTATTTAGTTTTGGTTTCTGAACCAAAATGCTCTTCAGTCAAAAGCTGAAATATTAAAAAAAGAACAATGTGATGAAAAATAATTGCAGTTTTTTAAACCTTGATATCTGTTAAAATCACAAACTGAGGAAAGTGCAGAAATGCCCTTGAAGAGGCTTCAAGTGTCGCTGCGGGTTTGTCCCCACAAACTGATTTTGTTTTCAGCTTCCCGTTCAGTATCTCTTGCAGGCTGCAAAAGAGATTATGTAAAAAGGTAATTTGAAAACACATTTAATGTTGAAAATTTAACATATTTTTGTCTTCTTTCTTCTTTGTCTTCAGCTGAATTGAAGAAGCAGTTGGAGACGCGGAGGAGACAAAGAGCAGCTCAGGGTATGAAGATGAAAACGTACATGATTGAACGAGATAACCCACGTGTATGTTCAACCTGCACAATGTTTAACATACACGTAAACCTATGCACTTTCTTTAGAGCTTCTGTAGATAGTTCCACCAGCAGTAAGCTCTATGTACAGTTATGTAGTGGGGAAGGAAATCCACAGTAGGAAAAAGGGAATTTTAATGGTGTTGCCAGGAACAGACCTATTATGTAACCTGTACCGTAGACATCTACTGCGTAAATATAAAAACATTTTTTTTTTTTATGTTGATTTGAACATTAGTCAAAATTAACTAACATGAGTTAATTTTAATTTGTGTTTTGCAATCAGTGATCTCTTTTGTTTCTGGGCTATACATATGATTTAAAATAGAGGCAAATTCATTCTAGCCATCCTTCAAAATTAAAAAGAATATGCGATGCATGTGAAGCAGATGTAAGGTCAGGTAAATATATTATTTTATAAACCTTCCCATTCCTACATTTAGAGCAAAAAAAAAAACAAAAAACAAGTTCTAAAATACTTTAACTGTGACAAACAAGGATAAGAATGGTTAATAAAGTCGACAAGCTCAGTGAAAGAGAGCAGCTGCATCTTGGTGGCACCAGGCCTTCATTAGAGTCTGTCCAAGTCATGTAAACCGTCTGTTTAGGAGAAGGCCACAATAAAGCCTCTATTCACAAATGTAGATGTGGAGGTTTTCTAAACTGGACCTTTAACTGAAGCATGTCCTCCTGGCACAGAAAGATTCAACTTATTTTTATTTTTATTTATTTTTTTGCTACAACCTCTCTAGATGTGTGTGGCGTGAAACACAGAATGAAGAAGCAGAAAAACATCACATGCCCACTGTTATGTATGGTGGAGGATCCGGCATGGGGCGGAGGAGTTGTTTCACGATCGTATGAGTTTGATGTCAGCTTTTCCCCTGACCATGTGACGAATCGCCTTTGAACATTTATACACTGATGTCACATCAGTGTATAAATTTTGACAAATGGAACATCTTTTTTTATCGTTTTTCTAAACTCGTCACTCCCGAAAGGATGGGAAACCCTGAACTTTCTGGCTGCTTTTGTCTTGTGTGCATTAGTGGCCACTTCAAAGCTTTGACAGAAGGCCTCAGTGACTGCAAGCTTGAATACCGAAACTACACTCTGTTAGCTCCTCTTCTGATGGTTTTGATCTGTTAACATGGACGCTTTGATGAGAAAATTTGGTCATAAAGCTAACATTTTCCTCTGGTTCTGACGTCAAAGGGCTTTTCTTGTTAGTTTAAATCTCAACCTCATGGAAGAGCTCATAAATTACATTTTACTTACATTCTACTTCTGGACGCAAATTTCTAAATATCTGCATGTTTAAATTGAATTGCTTTATAGCTGTGACAGGGAACGATATGCAGGACGGGGAGGAGAACGACCCCCTGGAAGAAAGCCTCTGCAAACAAATTAAGCAAGAGAAAGTAACGTGAGTTGTCTCAAATAACTTACCGAATGTTATTACAGTTCCCCACCCCCCCAAAAGACCCTGCTTGGTCTGATTGAACGCAGCAGGTGCTGTGTAACGACAACTAAAGATACATTTTCCACTGCTGATATCCCTTGTCAGCTACAACAGCAACCTTGGCCGCCTAAAGGCTCTGAGGACAGAGATCGAGCATCTGCAGCTGTTGATGGACAGGGTGAAGGTCAAGATCCAGAAGGATTTCCTGAAGTGGTGGAGTCAGGAGGCTTTGAATCTGCAGGTGACTGGCCTCTTTTCATCTCACCGTGCCTTTTGCAAATGTGTTCATACCCGTGGACTTTTCATGTTATGTCATAATAAAACCACAAACGTCAGTATATCTTTACTAAAAAAAAAAAAACAACAACACAATGTCGTGTGTAACTGTAGTGGCTGAAAAAACCCCCCACTAATGCAGAGTTTTCAAAACTTTTCACAACTAGGATCTTGGAAATATAAATGCATAGGTATTCACCCCATGTTTAATTTGACACTTCTAAATACAAATCCATTGCAACTGTGTTGCGATAAGCGTCAAATAAAAGAAAGACGACTATAGAATCATATGACCTCAGGTCAGGGCAGGGGTCAAGCAAAAATGGCAAATAAAAAAAACTTGTTTTAGACCAGCAGGCAAACTAGTGTGCGCTTCGATGTAGAGCTTGGTGCAGAGCCGGCAGTCCTGTTGAGGCTTAGTTCCAAACATTTTAAATATGCATACACACAATGAACTAAAATAACAGTGGCAGCAATATTATGCTTGTTAAAATTAATAATTTGTATCCAAATGGAAGGACATTAATACTTTGAGACAAAGTGTGAAAAAGTTCAAGGTTTATGAAAAAATGTGTTAGGAGCTGTAAATCTGCTCTGATCAGAATGAAACAACCAAAAATGTGATTCTCATGCTAGGTTTGTATCTATGTTTTTCTCTTTATGAACTGTGTTTCTTGCCATACTGGTGTTTTGAGCAGTGCTGACATTTAGCATGTACAACACTGGACAAATGTGTCGATTGCTGCCTCTTGTTTGTCACAAAGGCTAAATGGGACTTAGTGGGAGAAAGAATAGGAGGCAAACAGAGATGCATTTGTTTATTTATTTTTCCTGAATTCCATGTGACTCAAACACTAACAGAGTGGATAACAACATGAGTCAGAGTCTATTTTAGTCTAATATAGAAAAAGATTGCGGAGAGGACGGCTGGCAAAGGATTCAGTTGTAACACTGACTCAGTGAGGAGTCTGATAACTCACGCTTTGCTCAGCCTGGACAACTGCTGAGCACATTTCAGGCAACCAGCCAAAACAAAGATGTAAAGCAAGAACATCTGAGGAGCAAATTCTGCTGACCTTATGAATGGAGATAGGAGCGTCTCTCTCTTTTATCTCGGCAACATTTGGATATGAATTTCTGAATGACGGACGATGAGGAAGTGTAGCAGTTTTGCCTCACAAAGCTGAGTGTTTTTCTCACCAGTTTATGCCCAACAGCGTTGATCCAGTATTAGACGCACACATGCACTTGCTTAAACTTTGCGTTTGCTAAATGACGAACCAGAGCAGTAAAGCATCAGAGGTGCTTTCTTTAATCTGTCAGATGTATGTAGCATGCTCATGTTATTCTGTCGGGCTGTTTTTGTTGACAGTTGTTGTAGAAATGTTTCAGCAATTTAAAAAATATATTTTTATTAGGAGTCTGAGTCGGAAACTGAAGCGAAATATGGCTCTACATCTCAAAATGAAACCTTGCAACCATCTTCACCTGGCACTCCAGGATTTTGGTAAGACCTTTTCTGCTATATTTTTATATATGCACTCTTTGCTTCTCTACCAATTAGGAGTATTGAGAATGGTTTTACAGGTCTCAAAAGCCTCTTTTACTTGTTTTGTTACATTTTTGAAATTCCGGATGAAGAATCAGTGATGTGGTTTTGTCAAACGACAGCGGATTATTACACAACCAAAGTCTTCCTTTATCTCTGTTCTTTTCATTGTTTTCTTTGCAGCTGATTTTCGGCACATAGCAAGACAATTATCCCCTCCTCTTTTTTTTTTTTTTTTTTTTATTCAGTGTTTGTTTTTAAACCTTGAGGAAATCCTTGGACAAATAACCAGCTGCAATCCACATCTCCTTTAAATTCACGGAGACCAACATAGGAAAGCTGGCTGGCATTTTGTCCGAATTGGAGAAGTGACAAACTTTTTTTTCTTAAATTCTGAAATGATGTTTTTTGCCCTTTCAGGCCCAAAATTGAAAAAAATTATAGGGAAGAATGTGTTGAATTAAAAAAAAAAAAAAAAAAAAAAAAAAACTTAGGACAACCAAATATATGTTACTTCATGAATTGTACTGAGATGTGAATTTCCATCTGGAATTAATAAAGTATATTCATTCATTCATTCATTCATTCATTCATTCATTTAAATACCTTCAAAAATATACACCTTCTGATTAAATTTAAATTGAGATTAATTGTAAGTCACAAGTTGCATGAAAAAAAAAAAACAATTGTCAATTACGCATTTCTACAAAATACATTAATGTTTACCCTTTCATAATTAGTTGATTACTCAACGACGTGCTTCTGATTGCTGGCTTGCACGGAACAGACATTGAACATTTGTCATCACTTTCAGGCGTTTGTGTGCATTTGCTTCACCATCTGTGACGCCGTCAGCCAGAGGACATTCACAACATAATCACAGCCCGAATTTATCATCTTAAATCTACAGTAACTCTGATGACAGTTATTAATGCACACACAGTGAGGGAAAGAGCCCAGAGTTTGTCAACGCTTTCCTCCGAGACTGATCACAGAAACTGCCCTGGAAATGATTCCTCTCATGTCTGCTGTTGGCGAGTGTTTACTACCATATGGCCGTTTTACAATATGCTACTTTATTTGCTGACACAATGCAACCAGGAAGGTTTTGTCTATTTCGTTAAGTTTTATTTGCTCCCGTTTCTCTCTTATTTTCACTTTGAAATAAGAAAAAACTAGAAAGAAAGAACAAAGAAATTGCAGAATCCACATCGAGTGTAAATTCCTTCTGCAAACTGCACTTAATACATGTGTCATAGTTTGAAGCTCGCTCAGAGCTGAACAGAGGAATCAAATCATTCTCATCACAATTTTGAAAACTACTTTTTTCCATTTTTTTCCATTTTCCAACCACAAGCTTCAGCGTATGTTCACAATGTGTGTGAAGTGAACGGAAAAGGATACATCATTTTCGAAGGGAAGCTTTAATCAGAGAAGCACTCAGGAGGGCTTTTGTAGCTGTGCAGAAGCTGCATCTGTTGCCAGGCTGGCGCACCCCACAATTCTGACTTCTATAAAGAAGCTGGAAGGAGAAAGCCATAAGAAATCCTGTAAAATCTCCCACAAGCCATGTAGGGTACACTGCAAACATGTGGGTGAATGGGCTCTGGTCAGAAAACCCGAAGCTGGACTTTTTGGCCGACATGCAAAACATTCTGTGGCAAAAAAAATAACAATGATCATCACCCTTAACACAAAATCCCCACTACTAAACATGATGGGGGCACCATACCACTGTGGGAATGTTTCTCTAGTTCTACATGGCCAAAGAGGACTTGAGTTGAATGCAGGACAAGCCTGGAAGAAACTTACAAGAGGGCCCAAAGTAATCAAGAATTTTGATGAACCTGCAAAAGAAACGTTCTGGCTGCTTTATGCTGTAGCTCCATCTGGTGGTATAAAGAAGAGGACACGGATAACTTCCATGTTTCAAACACAAACCTGTGGTATTACTTTGACGTTATCTCTGTCTTTATGAAAGGCTCTGCTTTCTTCCACAGCTCTCCTGAGCTAAGCAGCACAATGAAGGAGTCTCCGTCAAAGCAGGAGACAAATCCGGACCATTCGGTCTCTTCTGCTCCTGAACTGAGGTCAGTCAGTTCTTAATTATCTCTTCTTTTATTTCAGGGAAGTATGTTTAGATTGTACTGCATTGGAGTTTGTAAAGTAAAAAAAATAAAATAAAAAAGCTGAGAGTGGAAATAACTCAATTTGTCTTACTTTCAGCTGTCTTGAACCCATAGACAAACTTCCAGCCCCAGTTTGGTCAGCCTGGAACAAGTCCCAAGAGGAGAGTAAGAATTCATACTGGAGGTACATTAACCAGAGTTTTATCACAGACCTAAAAAGCATCCAGAATATATGATTTGAACCAATTTTTGCTTCAATTGAAACGCTAATTAGAAGACTGAAATAGTTTAACTTGGGAAATTGATTTTTCTGGCATCTATTGAATGAGCTGCGACTTTTACTAACTGAAATTAAGCCTCTTTTTTTTTTTGCCTAATTTTTTCAATTAATACTTTCATACACACCCACAATGACTCCTAAATCCATACATTCAGCCCAGACCTGCAGATTTTATAGCTGTTCTGTGTTTTTTCTTCACTTACGAGAGCCGTCATAAATTTTAATGTCTTTGTGAAGTAACGTCTGCGAGTCGTGTTCACAAATCAAAAGAGTCTTGCTTTAACCCAGATGCTGAAAGCTCCATTTTACAGCCACTGTTAAACACTCGCTGTAATATGTATATGCTTCCTCTTAAACAAGCACTCTCGCAGCACAGACCCACTTTTGTTCTGTAGCGAGGCTCTGAAACACAAGGAGCTGTTCTCTGTCAAAGTTTCTGCTTTAAATTTTGCTCCGTGAACAGTTTACATGTTTCATGCAGGGGTCACATGAAGACTTGTTTTTGTGCCTGCTCCAAAACAAACATGACCACGTTTTTTAAAAAGACAAATTTCAACCCTGGGCATGTTGGAGTAACCACAAGTACGTTTCAGGGACCTTTCCACAACAACCCTCACGTCTTCTTCCATTCCACTGACTGGAGATCAGGAAGTTGATTCTGACATCCTGGCCTTTGTTATTGCCCGGAAAAATCTCCTCAGCAGGATAGGTAACACACACACACACACATGCACACCTACACACACATTCTCTCACATGTAGAATTTTGCATTGACTTCCATCCATTTTTTTCATCCATTTCAATAGCCTAGACCCGGCCCTTATCCTAAACCGAACCACTGCCAGTACATGCCTAACCCTAAACTCAACTCACATCTTAGTCCTAATCCAAAGCCCTAACCCAAAAGCAGCTCTGCTTCTTATTGAGACTTAAAATGT
The DNA here is from genome assembly GCF_000485575.1 of Poecilia formosa. Classification (NCBI taxonomy): domain Eukaryota; kingdom Metazoa; phylum Chordata; class Actinopteri; order Cyprinodontiformes; family Poeciliidae; genus Poecilia; species Poecilia formosa. The sequence continues at coordinate 1,635,185 of NW_006799947.1, read as the reverse complement.
TTCAAATACATGGTCATATACACAGGCCTAATGCAGCTTGCACACAAAAATGGGTGCTCAACACTGCACTCTAGTGGTGTGATGAATTACAATGTGTCACAAAGTTTTGTTAGCGTTCAAGAGCTTGAGTTCATCAGACAAAACAGTGCCTTAAAAAAAACTTGAGTTTTTCCAGGTTTTGCCCCACTGGATTTCAGCATGGCCCTTCTATCACATGCATACTCTTTGATCTAAGCCACAGCTGTTAAACTCCAGGCCTTCAGCAACTTTTAGATGCATCTCTGGTCCCACACACCTCACCCACGGGTCTCTGTCCTTGCATTCAGGTGTGTTGGACAAAATGTTGCGGGACAGCAGCCCTCGAAAACTAAAGTCTGACACCCTGATCTAAGCAATTTAATTATTCTCTGACTACGTTTTGAGACATCACCCCCAGCGCCACCATTGGCCTATTGGCTGATTTTCAGATTAAATGCGTTTTGGGTGCAAACCCTAAACCTAAATCTACTGTGTATTGCCAGGTGTTCAGTTCTACTATTCATTTTACATTTTCTAATTTTACGGTTGTAACAGTGTTTATGTAGAAGATTATATAAAGAACAGTTTGAAGTATTTGCTCAGAGAAATCACATCTCAATAGATTTGTCGGTTCTCCCATTTTAGCTTTTGTGTAGATGTTTTCTTTGCCAACAGCAGATTTCCCTGTGTTGTATTTTGCCATCAGCTATTCAGAGAAGCTGAGGTCCTAGGCTACTTGAGCTACTAGACTACTTTTTTTTTTTTTTACAATACAGAAAAAAACAGTCTAAATGAGGTACAAATGAGTTGAGTTTAGTTTTTAACTAACTGAGGAGTGTTGCTATCTGTCAAATCTGTGATGTGTTAGATATAATAGCCACTAATCAAGTAGGTTTGTGTTTTGTGTATTTTAGGCCCCGGTAAAGATGTGAAGTGAAGTTCTAACGAGGAGCCATATCATCACTTCCAGTCAAAACGAATGGTCTGGGAATTTGTATTGCCACAGTCCACTCATGCTTTCTCCTTCTGGACAGCAGCATAAACCACAGACTGTGTCTAACGTTTGATCTAAACCCTTTTACTAATAAAACAACAGAAAAAAGACAGAAGAATAACCAGAAAAGAGCCGCAGTATTTGTTGAAATCTCGTGAAACGTTTTAATTGGTGACATGATGTTTCAACATTTAGAAAGAAGTGCTTTTTTATATATTTCCAGCTGAGTTTGCTCTATTAATTTTTATGTAAATTAATATAAAACTATGGGATGTAGTGTGAATAATAAAGCTTTTCATTGCTTTTCCCAAACAATTAAGGCAAAAGTAGTGCAACTGTGAGATGCCTGAGCCATCACTTCGTTGTGCTGTTGTCCTGCACTATAGGAAACAAGTCACTGCCAGGGTACAAAGTTTTTATACTTTGTAGTTTTGTCCTCAGAGGAAAAATACTTTTATGATGCTACAAATAGCACCTGTGCTATGTGTTGACTTTTTAAATCCTGTTTTCTTGTCCAGGTCACCAGGACAGTTACCTAGAAAAATTTTCACTGTCAACCTCAAATGGGGATCTTCTGTGTAAGAACAAATGTCACGTAAAGAAAATTCAGGAAGACGGTCCATTACTAGGTACATTTATTCTTAAATTCTGGGAAAACCTTGAGGCCATCGCACAAAAATAAGCAATCGGCTGTGTCCTTCAGATCTTTGCAGCTGTTCTGCTTAAAGCCACAGAGAAGAAGATCCAACCAGCCACTCTGGATCCACCTATACCTTTCAAACAACTTGTCAACATTTTGCATTGCTTTGCATTAATTTGTTTGACAGATGACAAGAAGTTGCACACTTTGCATTCAGTTCTGGGCTCTTTCGTTGCCTTGGATATTTCTCCAAGACAACCCTTTAAAGTCCTATCTGTTACATCTCGTCGCTGTAACGTCAACGCCTTTTCCATGACTGCATGCAATGCTTTATGGAAGAAATCCACTCATCTATCAGCTAGAAGGCGGTGTTCAATTTGTATATTTATAATATAAACCAATATGTATATATACAACCAATCACATCCATGTCAACTCACGGTCCCTATTGCAACAAGAACATGTGCAATATTGCAATCACAAATTACCTAACAGATTAAATATTTATCGGGCTATAATACTTAAGGCGCCATGCATTAAAATTCTGCCTGATGATAATATATTTAGCCATTTGCATTTCCTTNGTGTTTCAGTACAGATTTTTATCTCCTCAGGTTCAAAGTTGTCAATGGGAAAACAGGAAGCATTTGAGATTTTCATAAGAGATCACGAGGAACATCAAACCATTGAAGAGAATTCGAATATACTCAAAGAAAGGTGAGTGACGAAAGGAACAAGATATTCCTCCACAGTGTTATATGGCTTCTGCTTGCATTTAAGATTCCTTCTGATACAGTAAAGTTGCAAACACATGATAACATAAAATTTTATTTCACCTTTTTCATAATCATTGCACCTCAAAGCACACCCCTTGGTTATTTCCTTAATTGTAGTTTTCCATTCATTAAATTTAGTGTAAAAAAAATATTTGGCTTCTTCTTTTGACCAGGTCAGATGAGGCCAGAAGACTTGGAGAACAACTAAAGGGAGCCAGAAACAGAATCAGTGAGTTCTCTCAACATTTGGGAGTTCTTCTGTAGATATTACGTTACAGTTTTTAGCTGTGAACATCTTTCACGTCTACAATTTGCTCTCAGTGTTATTCCTGTGGTACCCAACCAAAAAACATCAACACCAGATCACTGTCAGGGTGTTGAGTCCCTCGAGCGTCAGAATATCTTTCACAGCATTCCTAAGCCTTCCCAGAACTGGGAGGCATTCAAATTTCCATCCACTTATAGCGGGCTTCCAACCTGTGCTTTTTACGAGTCGATCTCAGGCTGTTTTATGACGGTTCTGTTAGAGCTCCCCCGAGTTCTTCCTGATAGTCACTAACTTAACTAAGCCAAAATGAGTCCTGGCATTAATTTGCAATGCAATGTGAATGAATCCAAAGACGTTCACAGTCTCTCGCTGCGATTTGTTAACACATGTACTTCTTGTAAAGCTATATGTAATGGTAGTACAGTGGCCTAATTTTACAGTTCTTTCTCTAAATACTAGGTAAATGTAAAATTTAACAGCTTTTGGATGCAGTTTTTCATTCTTAGGACTAAACATGCAAATGCAAAAGAATTTCGTAAAAAAAATTCTAATTGCTTCTTTAAAAAAAAAAAAATAAAAATAAGATGACAAATACAATCTTTCCTTACCAGATGGACTTGATGTAGTGTTCATTATCTTTGTGAGCTCCTCTGTAAAAGCAGAAGTTTTGGTAGTTGTTTAGTGTGGAGCAGTTGGGTGTGTGCGATAACAATAAGTCCAAATAGGTAAGACCTCAACAATGATCACAAAGAAGCAGTAGTTCCTACCCATCAGTCTGGGAGGGGTTAAAACATGAATTATTCTACAACGCAGAACAAAACAAATTTTCAAATCACATTTTCAAGATTTGACACCTCGGTATACTTACTCCAAGATTAACCCTTTCAATGCTCAGAGAAAAGATGAAAGCCCCAAAAGCTACATGCGATGCTCTCGAAGCCTCCAGAAGTTATTCCTGACTGAATTGTTAGAAAAAGACTGAATAAGAACAGCTTGTTTAGAAGCATTAATAAGGCTCTTCTTTCTAAAAAGAAAATGGCATAAGACACGTCATTACGTTTTTAACAAACAATACCCAACATGTCAGAACAAAAGCCTTATAGCAATTTACCCTGGTGGAGAGGTAATGATATGGGCTTGTTTTGCAGCCACAAGATCTGGACACGTTGTTGTTACTGAGTTTTTTTTATACCAAGGTATTCAAGAGTAATCTGTCCATCTGTCGGATGTCTGAAGCTTGATCGAAACTAGATCAACAGCAAAAAGTATGCCTAAAACAGCGGCAGATATACCAGAGATTGGCTGAAAAAGCAAAAAAATCAACATACTTCAAAGTCCAAACCTCAAACTTAATGTGCTGTGGTGGGACTGTAGGCAGAACAAATAAACCTCAATGAAATTAAGCGTTAAAAGGCAAAGAAGTTCTCCAAATTTCCCCACATTCACAATAGTTTGTCAGCTGCTTATTACAATAATAACAATAATCTTCATTGTCAACAGACATCTTAATTTGGCTTCGGCATTACACAGTGGTTAAAAACCATAAAATAAGTTTGTTTTTTTTTTTTGTTTTTTTTTTTACTAAATTAGATAGAAAAGAAGATCCTGATTGATTGGTTAGTTAATAGTGTCTAAGCTGTTTCCACAGAAACACTCGGAGACATCTGAAGACAAGTTTAGTAGGTTGTTGTCTGATGCAAATTTGTGCAGTAGGTGGGATGGAATTAGAGTTTTATGTGGGCTACATTTTCTCTTACAAACAAAAGTAAATTTTTAAGTTTCCCTTTACTCTTGTGATGCATCCACTCATGTGTGTTTGTGGCTGACTTCACACACCAATAAAATAGATCTGTTTACAGCAGGACCACGCCTCATCCCTGCCTTGGATCACTCTCAGTGGTTTGGCAGTTTGTGCCCGTCACCCTCATATATACCACCATGTGTTTGTCACCCCTACAGTCTATTGTTTTCCTCCTTTCGCCCCAAGAAGTGTTGACGTGGCCATGTTTGTTGTGCATCACAAAGAAATCAAGTATGACAGCGTTTAGTAACCCTTGTTCCTCCATTGACCCACACACAGTAAAGTAAAATGAAGATAAACATTTGTATGATTGAAAAGTAAAAAAAAAAAATTTTTTTTTTTCTTTTTTAACATTTCGAAAATGTTAAAAAAAATGTCATTTTCAAAAAATTGTCTCAAAACCATCTTTAGGCTGTGAATATTACTACATTATCATACTGATGGAACTGCATTCTTCCTGCATTAGACACTGTTTTTAATCAAAAAAAAGTGTTGCTTCTTCTGGCTGGTAACTCAAAGCTTCTTTGTCATTTTGGAAGCCCTGCTTGGACGCTGTTAGCCACCTATGTTTTATGCGTAATGTGCACCGTGGAAAAATTTTATGTAATATAGTGAATTTCTTTTGCTTTTGGACATACCCAGCTTGGAGGGTCGGTAGCAGGGGATAAAAAGAGAGATGGGAGCGCGAGGAAACATCAGTGTCTAAACATTACTCTATTGTACTTGGCCACGACACGTAGCTCTGGAATCCAGTCCCACTGGAAGAAGATACATTTTGAGCCTCTCGGTTCAGAGAGTGCATGCATGTGTATGTATTTGCTCAGAAAGATCAGCGATACGCGTCCTCTGCAGTATAAAACGTGGAAGGCAGCTGGAAGCAAGCAGCATCTCCTGATTATTTGGCCAGATGTTGGAGGATTTATGCAGCGCGGTCTTAGGTAAAGCATCTGGTATCTTTTAGGTAATACACTCAGCTCACCTTTAAATAAATGACCTTTAAGCCCAAGATGTTTCAAAAAATATATCATTATCAAAAAATATATCATGTAAGAGCCTCCTTTATTTTATTTTTTTCTTTCCAGTGTGCTAGACATTTCTTTTTTTAAAGGGTCTTGATCAATAGTTTGTCATGCCTTCTAAATGTTTCATTCTGGCTCTTGGCTCACTGATTAATCATGCAGTTAGAGATAGTTTTACAGGGCCTTGAAAAAACAATGACACCATTTAATCAGCCTCTCAGTTTGTCAGGTTACATTCAGAAACTATATTTGAATTTTATTTGACAGACCAACATACAGTAATGCATAATTGATAGATGGGAAATGGTGTATGATTTTCAAAATGCTTGCATAACCAATACGTGTCCACTCCACAAATTCGATCTTAGTCCTTTCCACTCACAATTATGCGTCACTTTATGTTGGAATGTCATATAAAATCCCATTAAACTATATAGGATGCTGTGGTTGTAAATTGGGTCTTTGGGGATTTTGCTACCTCAACCTTTTACAAAGATACACTTTATTCCCCCTGAACTGACGAAAAACCTCAAAAAGACACTTTGAGAGATGACGATGTCAGAACGGCAAAAATAACAAGGTAAGGACAGGTTACAAAAATATTTAGCCACACTGTGACTATTTCAGCCGCCATGCGTCACAGATTGAGATAATAAACCAGATTTTGCATGAGTGTTATGATTTATGCATTACTCATGTTGCAAATACAATTGTTTTTGCATAAAGTCTTCATGTACAGCTGTTATAAACACAGCTATTCAACAAAAAACAGAGACTGTTTAGTAAATTTTTTTGGTTTAGTATAAACAACATTTTATGTTTCCTCTCTTTTGATATGTGATATTTGTTGCAGTCAAGATACATTGGTAAACTTTTCCTGTAGGTTTTTCTTACTACTATGTTGATCTTTTGATGTATTGTTTTCTTGGTGTAAACAATATTTCATTCTGTTTACATCAGAAGCTGATCTAGATCCTTGACTCATGGCATACTTTAAATCCCATTCAAGCATCATGCCACCAAAATGTGGGTATTTATTGAAACTTATAGCTTAAAGCTTGTCTTCAAAGAGGATAACCCTTACCATATGCTATGGAGAAAAACTTAATTTGGTTAGGTTGAATCTCTCTGCATATGATGCAATATCATAAGTGCTTCCTCTCTGAAGCACTTATGATATTGCATCATATGCACAGTGGGAAAATATCAAATTATTTTCAATATTTATTCTTCATTTTAGCAGCAAAAATACCACACTAGTAAAACAATTCAACCAACCACCAATTATTTTCAGTGTTATTAATGCAGGTAAATTTCATTACAACTCAACATAAAATAGAAAAGAAAAATGACATCAATAAAACATCAGGAATTTTAGGAACCACCATTCAGTGAGACTTTGCCCTTAAAATATATTTAAAATTCTTTGATTCAACAAAGTTCAGTTGCAATGTGACAAAAACAAAAGGGACATTGTGAGAAACAGGTTTTTCCCCAGTTCTGTATGTGCTGAGTGGACACTTTCTGCTTGTTCTTTATCAACAGGTGATTTGTTGCGTTGCTCAGTTTAGATTTTTTTCCAGGAGTGTAAAGCGTTTTATATTATGCATGCGGTTCTCATCAACTCTTTCACTTTGTTGCAGATGCAGTGCATTTTTTTTTTTTTTTTTTGGTCATATAAAGCGGCGGCTATAGAAGGAGGTTACTGCCAGGATTTCAGTTGCATTTAAAGTCGAATCTGTGGTGCTTTGTCTGGCGACTGCGTTTTACTGCTCCACAAAGCCAGCACGCAGGAATTGTCAGATATTACAGATTTGCGGCCACAACTACTACACTACGTAAAAGTAGATCACGTGAATTTCCCACTGTGGTTCCTTTGTTTTGATCTTAGTGTTGGGGATTCTGAAATGCTTATGTACGTGATGTGATGGATTTAAACAACACAGACAGTGCGCTCATCATGTCTTTATGAACTCCCCTCTTAGGGGTTTAAACATCCCTTAATCCTTTAATGTTCTTTTGAAGACGCAGACTCGACATCAGTAGGCGTGTTTTAGAGTGTCGTGCTTGTAAGAGAAGACCCAGGCTACCCACCTGACCACAAAATGAAGCCACAGGGCGTCTCAGATCATTTACATTCTCAGCTACCCAAATACATGGCTTCATGAGAGGATCCCAAACTCTGCCTCATACCTCATAACCATTTGGAAAAACAGTCTTGTCACGGGCACCATATGACTCTGTGTGTCCTGTATAATGTTTCACTTCATCTGTTCAAGTCTCTGCTGTCTACAGAAACCCCTAAAGCGGTTGACTTTGAACGAAAGTGCTCGTGATGCGCTTGGAAAGACAAACTGGTTGCACTGGGATTTTGCAAACAATTTTAAAGCTTTCTGAAAGAAAGTGCTGACTAAATGCAAAATCCTTGTGGGTTTAGAATCACTTCAATCCAACTATTGTAGGACAGCATGGGTGGTATTCAGTGTAAAGGTAGTTTTTCAAGAGAGGACTTCATCTGGATTTCTCATCTATGGAGCTTAAACCTCTGATTTTAGATTGGACATAGCATCACTTTGCAGGGCTCAATTACTGAGCAGTTTTTATGTATGAGACCTAAGGGATTGTTAAAGAAAATCACAGACACTACCATTCTTCTACCCTTCATGTCTGTTTGTTTGTGACCCCCAAAAAACCCAAACCTCCCCTTCATGCTTATTCCTGGCGTTGTTTGCACAAATAGCTACAGACACTCTCGACCTAGCAACTCATCCAAACGTGATGAAGGCGATTTGGCAAAGTTCAAACTGAGCATCAGAACTGGGAAGCACTGGGGATTTAAGTGAGTTTGAACAGGCCATGTCTGTTGGGGCTTTACAGACCAGCCTAAGTGTTTCTGAAACTGCTGATCTACCCAGATGATCACACAGCCATCTCACAAGCGTACAGAGAACGGCCCAGAAATTATTTCCAGTGAGTGGAAATTATGTTGGTGTCAGGGTCTGACTTGTTTGAGGTGATAGAAACCCAACAATAACACAGATAATGGTTGTTGCTACTGACGTATAGAGAATGTCTTTGAAGATGTTGAACCTTGAAGCAGATAGACTCCATCAGCTAAGGATTACACTAAGAAAAAAACAAACAAAAGTTCATTTATCTCATTATATAAGGACTGGTTAATTGTCCTAATCTTTATGACTAGGAATCTACACCAATCGTTTTTCTACTGTCTATAACTAATAAATACTATAAATAAATAAATAGTTTTCCATAATTTAAGTTCACCATATTGGACTTCTACAAAATTTTACCGAAAATTTTAGTTCTAAAACTAAATATTTTTTTCCTAAAAAAATATATTTCTAAGCCAAAATTATTTAGTTTTGGTTTCTGAACCAAAATGCTCTTCAGTCAAAAGCTGAAATATTAAAAAAAGAACAATGTGATGAAAAATAATTGCAGTTTTTTAAACCTTGATATCTGTTAAAATCACAAACTGAGGAAAGTGCAGAAATGCCCTTGAAGAGGCTTCAAGTGTCGCTGCGGGTTTGTCCCCACAAACTGATTTTGTTTTCAGCTTCCCGTTCAGTATCTCTTGCAGGCTGCAAAAGAGATTATGTAAAAAGGTAATTTGAAAACACATTTAATGTTGAAAATTTAACATATTTTTGTCTTCTTTCTTCTTTGTCTTCAGCTGAATTGAAGAAGCAGTTGGAGACGCGGAGGAGACAAAGAGCAGCTCAGGGTATGAAGATGAAAACGTACATGATTGAACGAGATAACCCACGTGTATGTTCAACCTGCACAATGTTTAACATACACGTAAACCTATGCACTTTCTTTAGAGCTTCTGTAGATAGTTCCACCAGCAGTAAGCTCTATGTACAGTTATGTAGTGGGGAAGGAAATCCACAGTAGGAAAAAGGGAATTTTAATGGTGTTGCCAGGAACAGACCTATTATGTAACCTGTACCGTAGACATCTACTGCGTAAATATAAAAACATTTTTTTTTTTTATGTTGATTTGAACATTAGTCAAAATTAACTAACATGAGTTAATTTTAATTTGTGTTTTGCAATCAGTGATCTCTTTTGTTTCTGGGCTATACATATGATTTAAAATAGAGGCAAATTCATTCTAGCCATCCTTCAAAATTAAAAAGAATATGCGATGCATGTGAAGCAGATGTAAGGTCAGGTAAATATATTATTTTATAAACCTTCCCATTCCTACATTTAGAGCAAAAAAAAAAACAAAAAACAAGTTCTAAAATACTTTAACTGTGACAAACAAGGATAAGAATGGTTAATAAAGTCGACAAGCTCAGTGAAAGAGAGCAGCTGCATCTTGGTGGCACCAGGCCTTCATTAGAGTCTGTCCAAGTCATGTAAACCGTCTGTTTAGGAGAAGGCCACAATAAAGCCTCTATTCACAAATGTAGATGTGGAGGTTTTCTAAACTGGACCTTTAACTGAAGCATGTCCTCCTGGCACAGAAAGATTCAACTTATTTTTATTTTTATTTATTTTTTTGCTACAACCTCTCTAGATGTGTGTGGCGTGAAACACAGAATGAAGAAGCAGAAAAACATCACATGCCCACTGTTATGTATGGTGGAGGATCCGGCATGGGGCGGAGGAGTTGTTTCACGATCGTATGAGTTTGATGTCAGCTTTTCCCCTGACCATGTGACGAATCGCCTTTGAACATTTATACACTGATGTCACATCAGTGTATAAATTTTGACAAATGGAACATCTTTTTTTATCGTTTTTCTAAACTCGTCACTCCCGAAAGGATGGGAAACCCTGAACTTTCTGGCTGCTTTTGTCTTGTGTGCATTAGTGGCCACTTCAAAGCTTTGACAGAAGGCCTCAGTGACTGCAAGCTTGAATACCGAAACTACACTCTGTTAGCTCCTCTTCTGATGGTTTTGATCTGTTAACATGGACGCTTTGATGAGAAAATTTGGTCATAAAGCTAACATTTTCCTCTGGTTCTGACGTCAAAGGGCTTTTCTTGTTAGTTTAAATCTCAACCTCATGGAAGAGCTCATAAATTACATTTTACTTACATTCTACTTCTGGACGCAAATTTCTAAATATCTGCATGTTTAAATTGAATTGCTTTATAGCTGTGACAGGGAACGATATGCAGGACGGGGAGGAGAACGACCCCCTGGAAGAAAGCCTCTGCAAACAAATTAAGCAAGAGAAAGTAACGTGAGTTGTCTCAAATAACTTACCGAATGTTATTACAGTTCCCCACCCCCCCAAAAGACCCTGCTTGGTCTGATTGAACGCAGCAGGTGCTGTGTAACGACAACTAAAGATACATTTTCCACTGCTGATATCCCTTGTCAGCTACAACAGCAACCTTGGCCGCCTAAAGGCTCTGAGGACAGAGATCGAGCATCTGCAGCTGTTGATGGACAGGGTGAAGGTCAAGATCCAGAAGGATTTCCTGAAGTGGTGGAGTCAGGAGGCTTTGAATCTGCAGGTGACTGGCCTCTTTTCATCTCACCGTGCCTTTTGCAAATGTGTTCATACCCGTGGACTTTTCATGTTATGTCATAATAAAACCACAAACGTCAGTATATCTTTACTAAAAAAAAAAAAACAACAACACAATGTCGTGTGTAACTGTAGTGGCTGAAAAAACCCCCCACTAATGCAGAGTTTTCAAAACTTTTCACAACTAGGATCTTGGAAATATAAATGCATAGGTATTCACCCCATGTTTAATTTGACACTTCTAAATACAAATCCATTGCAACTGTGTTGCGATAAGCGTCAAATAAAAGAAAGACGACTATAGAATCATATGACCTCAGGTCAGGGCAGGGGTCAAGCAAAAATGGCAAATAAAAAAAACTTGTTTTAGACCAGCAGGCAAACTAGTGTGCGCTTCGATGTAGAGCTTGGTGCAGAGCCGGCAGTCCTGTTGAGGCTTAGTTCCAAACATTTTAAATATGCATACACACAATGAACTAAAATAACAGTGGCAGCAATATTATGCTTGTTAAAATTAATAATTTGTATCCAAATGGAAGGACATTAATACTTTGAGACAAAGTGTGAAAAAGTTCAAGGTTTATGAAAAAATGTGTTAGGAGCTGTAAATCTGCTCTGATCAGAATGAAACAACCAAAAATGTGATTCTCATGCTAGGTTTGTATCTATGTTTTTCTCTTTATGAACTGTGTTTCTTGCCATACTGGTGTTTTGAGCAGTGCTGACATTTAGCATGTACAACACTGGACAAATGTGTCGATTGCTGCCTCTTGTTTGTCACAAAGGCTAAATGGGACTTAGTGGGAGAAAGAATAGGAGGCAAACAGAGATGCATTTGTTTATTTATTTTTCCTGAATTCCATGTGACTCAAACACTAACAGAGTGGATAACAACATGAGTCAGAGTCTATTTTAGTCTAATATAGAAAAAGATTGCGGAGAGGACGGCTGGCAAAGGATTCAGTTGTAACACTGACTCAGTGAGGAGTCTGATAACTCACGCTTTGCTCAGCCTGGACAACTGCTGAGCACATTTCAGGCAACCAGCCAAAACAAAGATGTAAAGCAAGAACATCTGAGGAGCAAATTCTGCTGACCTTATGAATGGAGATAGGAGCGTCTCTCTCTTTTATCTCGGCAACATTTGGATATGAATTTCTGAATGACGGACGATGAGGAAGTGTAGCAGTTTTGCCTCACAAAGCTGAGTGTTTTTCTCACCAGTTTATGCCCAACAGCGTTGATCCAGTATTAGACGCACACATGCACTTGCTTAAACTTTGCGTTTGCTAAATGACGAACCAGAGCAGTAAAGCATCAGAGGTGCTTTCTTTAATCTGTAGCATGCTCATGTTATTCTGTCGGGCTGTTTTTGTTGACAGTTGTTGTAGAAATGTTTCAGTAATTTAAAAAATGTATTTTTATTAGGAATCTGAGTCGGAACCTGTAGCAAAATATGGCTCTTCATCTCAAAATGAAACCTTGCAACCATCTTCACCTGGCACTCCAGGATTTTGGTAAGACCTTTTCTGCTATATTTTTATATATGCACTCTTTGCTTCTCTACCAATTAGGAGTATTGAGAATGGTTTTACAGGTCTCAAAAGCCTCTTTTACTTGTTTTGTTACATTTTTGAAATTCCGGATGAAGAATCAGTGATGTGGTTTTGTCAAACGACAGCGGATTATTACACAACCAAAGTCTTCCTTTATCTCTGTTCTTTTCATTGTTTTCTTTGCAGCTGATTTTCGGCACATAGCAAGACAATTATCCCCTCCTCTTTTTTTTTTTTTTTTTTTTATTCAGTGTTTGTTTTTAAACCTTGAGGAAATCCTTGGACAAATAACCAGCTGCAATCCACATCTCCTTTAAATTCACGGAGACCAACATAGGAAAGCTGGCTGGCATTTTGTCCGAATTGGAGAAGTGACAAACTTTTTTTTCTTAAATTCTGAAATGATGTTTTTTGCCCTTTCAGGCCCAAAATTGAAAAAAATTATAGGGAAGAATGTGTTGAATTAAAAAAAAAAAAAAAAAAAAAAAAAAACTTAGGACAACCAAATATATGTTACTTCATGAATTGTACTGAGATGTGAATTTCCATCTGGAATTAATAAAGTATATTCATTCATTCATTCATTCATTCATTCATTCATTTAAATACCTTCAAAAATATACACCTTCTGATTAAATTTAAATTGAGATTAATTGTAAGTCACAAGTTGCATGAAAAAAAAAAAACAATTGTCAATTACGCATTTCTACAAAATACATTAATGTTTACCCTTTCATAATTAGTTGATTACTCAACGACGTGCTTCTGATTGCTGGCTTGCACGGAACAGACATTGAACATTTGTCATCACTTTCAGGCGTTTGTGTGCATTTGCTTCACCATCTGTGACGCCGTCAGCCAGAGGACATTCACAACATAATCACAGCCCGAATTTATCATCTTAAATCTACAGTAACTCTGATGACAGTTATTAATGCACACACAGTGAGGGAAAGAGCCCAGAGTTTGTCAACGCTTTCCTCCGAGACTGATCACAGAAACTGCCCTGGAAATGATTCCTCTCATGTCTGCTGTTGGCGAGTGTTTACTACCATATGGCCGTTTTACAATATGCTACTTTATTTGCTGACACAATGCAACCAGGAAGGTTTTGTCTATTTCGTTAAGTTTTATTTGCTCCCGTTTCTCTCTTATTTTCACTTTGAAATAAGAAAAAACTAGAAAGAAAGAACAAAGAAATTGCAGAATCCACATCGAGTGTAAATTCCTTCTGCAAACTGCACTTAATACATGTGTCATAGTTTGAAGCTCGCTCAGAGCTGAACAGAGGAATCAAATCATTCTCATCACAATTTTGAAAACTACTTTTTTCCATTTTTTTCCATTTTCCAACCACAAGCTTCAGCGTATGTTCACAATGTGTGTGAAGTGAACGGAAAAGGATACATCATTTTCGAAGGGAAGCTTTAATCAGAGAAGCACTCAGGAGGGCTTTTGTAGCTGTGCAGAAGCTGCATCTGTTGCCAGGCTGGCGCACCCCACAATTCTGACTTCTATAAAGAAGCTGGAAGGAGAAAGCCATAAGAAATCCTGTAAAATCTCCCACAAGCCATGTAGGGTACACTGCAAACATGTGGGTGAATGGGCTCTGGTCAGAAAACCCGAAGCTGGACTTTTTGGCCGACATGCAAAACATTCTGTGGCAAAAAAAATAACAATGATCATCACCCTTAACACAAAATCCCCACTACTAAACATGATGGGGGCACCATACCACTGTGGGAATGTTTCTCTAGTTCTACATGGCCAAAGAGGACTTGAGTTGAATGCAGGACAAGCCTGGAAGAAACTTACAAGAGGGCCCAAAGTAATCAAGAATTTTGATGAACCTGCAAAAGAAACGTTCTGGCTGCTTTATGCTGTAGCTCCATCTGGTGGTATAAAGAAGAGGACACGGATAACTTCCATGTTTCAAACACAAACCTGTGGTATTACTTTGACGTTATCTCTGTCTTTATGAAAGGCTCTGCTTTCTTCCACAGCTCTCCTGAGCTAAGCAGCACAATGAAGGAGTCTCCGTCAAAGCAGGAGACAAATCCGGACCATTCGGTCTCTTCTGCTCCTGAACTGAGGTCAGTCAGTTCTTAATTATCTCTTCTTTTATTTCAGGGAAGTATGTTTAGATTGTACTGCATTGGAGTTTGTAAAGTAAAAAAAATAAAATAAAAAAGCTGAGAGTGGAAATAACTCAATTTGTCTTACTTTCAGCTGTCTTGAACCCATAGACAAACTTCCAGCCCCAGTTTGGTCAGCCTGGAACAAGTCCCAAGAGGAGAGTAAGAATTCATACTGGAGGTACATTAACCAGAGTTTTATCACAGACCTAAAAAGCATCCAGAATATATGATTTGAACCAATTTTTGCTTCAATTGAAACGCTAATTAGAAGACTGAAATAGTTTAACTTGGGAAATTGATTTTTCTGGCATCTATTGAATGAGCTGCGACTTTTACTAACTGAAATTAAGCCTCTTTTTTTTTTTGCCTAATTTTTTCAATTAATACTTTCATACACACCCACAATGACTCCTAAATCCATACATTCAGCCCAGACCTGCAGATTTTATAGCTGTTCTGTGTTTTTTCTTCACTTACGAGAGCCGTCATAAATTTTAATGTCTTTGTGAAGTAACGTCTGCGAGTCGTGTTCACAAATCAAAAGAGTCTTGCTTTAACCCAGATGCTGAAAGCTCCATTTTACAGCCACTGTTAAACACTCGCTGTAATATGTATATGCTTCCTCTTAAACAAGCACTCTCGCAGCACAGACCCACTTTTGTTCTGTAGCGAGGCTCTGAAACACAAGGAGCTGTTCTCTGTCAAAGTTTCTGCTTTAAATTTTGCTCCGTGAACAGTTTACATGTTTCATGCAGGGGTCACATGAAGACTTGTTTTTGTGCCTGCTCCAAAACAAACATGACCACGTTTTTTAAAAAGACAAATTTCAACCCTGGGCATGTTGGAGTAACCACAAGTACGTTTCAGGGACCTTTCCACAACAACCCTCACGTCTTCTTCCATTCCACTGACTGGAGATCAGGAAGTTGATTCTGACATCCTGGCCTTTGTTATTGCCCGGAAAAATCTCCTCAGCAGGATAGGTAACACACACACACACACATGCACACCTACACACACATTCTCTCACATGTAGAATTTTGCATTGACTTCCATCCATTTTTTTCATCCATTTCAATAGCCTAGACCCGGCCCTTATCCTAAACCGAACCACTGCCAGTACATGCCTAACCCTAAACTCAACTCACATCTTAGTCCTAATCCAAAGCCCTAACCCAAAAGCAGCTCTGCTTCTTATTGAGACTTAAAATGTTTCAAATACATGGTCATATACACAGGCCTAATGCAGCTTGCACACAAAAATGGGTGCTCAACACTGCACTCTAGTGGTGTGATGAATTACAACGTGTCACAAAGTTTTGTTAGCGTTCAAGAGCTTGAGTTCATCAGACAAAACAGTGCCTTAAAAAAAACTTGAGTTTTTCCAGGTTTTGCCCCACTGGATTTCAGCATGGCCCTTCTATCACATGCATACTCTTTGATCTAAGCCACAGCTGTTAAACTCCAGGCCTTCAGCAACTTTTAGATGCATCTCTGGTCCCACACACCTCACCCACGGGTCTCTGTCCTTGCATTCAGGTGTGTTGGACAAAATGTTGCGGGACAGCAGCCCTCGAAAACTAAAGTCTGACACCCTGATCTAAGCAATTTAATTATTCTCTGACTACGTTTTGAGACATCACCCCCAGCGCCACCATTGGCCTATTGGCTGATTTTCAGATTAAATGCGTTTTGGGTGCAAACCCTAAACCTAAATCTACTGTGTATTGCCAGGTGTTCAGTTCTACTATTCATTTTACATTTTCTAATATTACGGTTGTAACGTTGTTTATGTAGAAGATTATATAAAGAACAGTTTGAAGTATTTGCTCAGAGAAATCACATCTCAATAGATTTGTCGGTTCTCCCATTTTAGCTTTTGTGTAGATGTTTTCTTTGCCAACAGCAGATTTCCCTGTGTTGTATTTTGCCATCAGCTATTCAGAGAAGCTGAGGTCCTAGGCTACTTGAGCTACTAGACTACTTTTTTTTTTTTTTACAATACAGAAAAAAACAGTCTAAATGAGGTACAAATGAGTTGAGTTTAGTTTTTAACTAACTGAGGAGTGTTGCTATCTGTCAAATCTGTGATGTGTTAGATATAATAGCCACTAATCAAGTAGGTTTGTGTTTTGTGTATTTTAGGCCCCGGTAAAGATGTGAAGTGAAGTTCTAACGAGGAGCCATATCATCACTTCCAGTCAAAACGAATGGTCTGGGAATTCGTATTGCCACAGACCACTCATGCTTTCTCATTCTGGACAGCAGCATAAACCACAGACTGTGTCTAACGTTTGATCTAAACCCTTTTACTAATAAAACAACAGAGAAAAGACAGAAGAATAACCAGAAAAGAGCCGCAGTATTTGTTGAAATCTCGTGAAACGTTTTAATTGGTGACATGATGTTTCAACATTTAGAAAGAAGTGCTTTTTTATATATTTCCAGCTGAGTTTGCTCTATTAATTTTTATGTAAATTAATATAAAACTATGGGATGTAGTGTGAATAATAAAGCTTTTCATTGCTTTTCCCAAACAATTAAGGCAAAAGTAGTGCAACTGTGAGATGCCTGAGCCATCACTTCATTGTGCTGTTGTCCTGCACTATAGGAAACAAGTCACTGCCAGGGTACAAAGTTTTTATACTTTGTAGTTTTGTCCTCAGAGGAAAAATACTTTTATGATGCTACAAATAGCACCTGTGCCATGTGTTGACTTTTTTAATCCTATTTTCTTGTTCAGGTCACCAGGACAGTTACCTAGAAAAATTTTCACTGTCAACCTCAAATGGGGATCTTCTGTGTAAGAACAAATGTCACGTAAAGAAAATTCAGGAAGACGGTCCATTACTAGGTACATTTATTCTTAAATTCTGGGAAAACCTTGAGGCCATCGCACAAAAATAAGCAATCGGCTGTGTCCTTCAGATCTTTGCAGCTGTTCTGCTTAAAGCCACAGAGAAGAAGATCCAACCAGCCACTCTGGATCCACCTATACCTTTCAAACAACTTGTCAACATTTTGCATTGCTTTGCATTAATTTGTTTGACGGATGACAAGAAGTTGCACACTTTGCATTCAGTTCTGGGCTCTTTCGTTGCCTTGGATATTTCTCCAAGACAACCCTTTAAAGTCCTATCTGTTACATCTCGTCGCTGTAACGTCAACGCCTTTTCCACGACTGCATGCAATGCTTTATGGAAGAAATCCACTCATCTATCAGCTAGAAGGCGGTGTTCAATTTGTATATTTATAATATAAACCAATATGTATATATACAACCAATCACATCCATGTCAACTCACGGTCCCTACTGCAACAAGAACATGTGCAATATTGCAATCACAAATTACCTAACGGATTAAATATTTATCGGGCTATAATACTTAAGGCGCCATGCATTAAAATTCTGCCTGATGATAATATATTTAGCCATTTGCATTTCCTTTTACTTTTAATGCATGTTTGTGACTGTTATCAGAAAGCTTACGGAGAGTGATATATGCATTATGATGATGGAAAAAGAAGAGGTGTGAGATAAATGTGCTTTTACCACAACCAGTATTGTCACAATATTTAGAAATAACATTGCAATATCATTCTTTAATGGTACGTATTCCCAGTAATTTTGATGCCATCCATGCTGATTCAGATTTTTTTTTTTTTTTTTTCCTCCCCATGTCACACAAGGAAACAATGCATTTTTCTGTGTGGCCCCACCGGTTCATCTGCATGTGGGGCCACAAATTAACTGAAATGTTGTAAATTAGAAGCTGACAAAGCCGTCATCCTAAATACTTACACACCTCTGCTCTTTCTCATAAAAACCATTTGAAGAAAGTAAACAAATTCTGTCATTATCCTGGCATTTAACTAACAATACCCGGCTCTTTTGACCTAACTCACACAGTTTAAAACCAAATCTACAAAATACTAAGAAATCGTATATAAACTTGGTTTGTGGTGGAGACTTGTGGCAGCAGAAGAAGCATATCCAAGACATGAGGCTCATCTACACTGCTATGACTTAGCAGTGACCATAGTGGCCTTGAGTCGAGGCGACTTATCTCCTTTCATGTACTAGCGCAGCTGCATCCCAGTGCTCTCCCACAGAGTCGTTTAAGGCTGCAGCTGTGGGTGTGGTGTAGTCTTTGACCAACTGGGTAGGATCATCATAGTAAAATACTAGCTGTAAACAGAGAGTGGTGAGGTCACAGTCACAGGAAGGCATCTTAAGGTTATGGAAAATAGGCAGGCACACTTTAGCAGTGCCAGATTTGCCTTCTCTCTAAATAAGGTTTTCCAAATTTCCTGCAATCCAACTAAGTTCTAATTAATCACGGTGAGACCATACCGGCATCATTATTCAAATTAAAGAAGGCTTAGAAAACATTCTGAAATAAAAACCAGTCACCTGCTTAACACAGTTGGCGCTTAAGAAAAAGGAAACGATTTTCACTTTAAAAGGATCTTAATTCTTTTGGATAATTTGGAACGTCTCTAAGCAGTAGCCAGGTGATGCAATAAACTGCAGAGTTAATATCTATTCAGCCACATTTCAACATGATGCCAGGATTATCAATGATGCTAAAGATCTTCATTATAAAAAGGTTTTTGAAGTGCTTAGTTTCTTGGTTTATATTCAAGAAAAGGTTCAAACTCGTCCCGTGTGACAACGAACGGTTCCAGATGTGATGGAAAACGTGCAGAAGCTTTTCCAGCTGACTTGTAAAAAGACTGAGCATTTACACTGGTTAGACTTTAAAAAGTTAATTTGTAAAGCAACTGAATTAGACGAACTAGACAAAATACCACATGTATCCGGGCTTACATCTGAGAATAAAAGTGAAAAACTGTAAAAACAAGACCTTTGGTCTCAGATAAAACCTCTGATACGTGGGATTTTGTCTAGTTAAAATCACAACCTTCAGGGTGATTTATTTGTGTTTTTGTGTTTTATGTGACAGATCGTCAAAAAAATAGTGCATATTCATAAAGCGAAAGAGCACAAGGTTTTTAAATTTGTATTAATGTAGATTTTATTTTTAAAACGATGCCTTGCATTTATGCAGTATTTAGCTCAGCTCTGCTAATGCTTTTCAGAGCCTCATATCAGTGCACTTAAACCTGCAAACCTGCAACTGGCGTGTCCCTACCAGTTTTGAACATGTAGAGACTGTTTTTTTTTTGTTTTTTTTTTTGTTTTTTACCACTCATTTGATAGAGTCAAAGCAAAGCAGTTTTTAAGTGTTTCCACAGATTCTAAATTTCTGGACTTTGACTGGACTATTTCAAAACAAGCACATGCTTTAATATGAACCTTTCTAGTGTAGCTCTGTCTGTGTGGTTTATGGTTATTTCCCATAAATAACTATATGTGTTCGCCTTCAGGCATCAAGGCGAACTGTTTCCTCAGTCTCAAGTCTTCTGCAGCCTAACAAGTTTTCTTCTTAACCTTGCCTTTGTAGAGCTAATTCCTTCTTTCATTGATCATCTTCCCCATCCCTACTCAAGAAACGCACCTCTGGAGCATGACGCTGTCAACAACATGTTTCACTGTGGTTGATATGCTAAGGTACTGAGAAAAGTTGTGATTTTTTTGTTTTATTTGATCAGAAAATTCTTCCACTTGTTTGCTGTGTCCTTATGTAGCTTATGGTATTGCTTGTAGAGTTCACAGCTAGTGGTCGACCCGTCAATAAATGATGGATTGTACAGTAGTTTCACATCCTAACCCCCGTATTAAACTTCTGCAGGCCTTAATTCCTGACCTCTCTGCTGTTTTCCTTGCTCTTCGTGTTACTGTTCACCAACGTTCTCCAACAGTCCTTAGCGGCCCTCGCTTCTGACCATTGACGGCTGGACTGTATTTTATTTAGGCATCAAATAAAATGCATTAAAATTCTTGGATGCCCTGACACAAAATGTGATCAGATCAAAGGATATAAATACTGCTCTAGATTTACTTTCTACTCCGTACACCAAGGGTTGCAATAACTAATTTCACATTTATAAAATTAGATCCCAAAGTAGGAGACCGACATCTGAGGGTGTCAGATGGAAAGCAGGTAAAACATTAACTTTTGTTCTGCTGACAAGATACTGCCACTGCTTCCTTATTAGTGGAAACAGGGGAAAGCTTGGGAGCAGATGTCGCTCGCTAATTGAGGAAAAGAGTTCGGCCGTTACCTCGGTAACCCAGAAATCAGCACCCATGCTCCTCTGACCAATCAGACTGAAGACGTTGCCGTTCAGAGAGAGATACAACATCAGCCTGAGCAACTGTGATGTTAAGCAGGACTGCTTTTTTCAAAATACCTCATTTCTTTTTTTAAGAAGAATGCTTTTTTCTAAAGAAATAGGACATCTATTTGGAGAACTTCACAAGAAGTGCTTAACATAGAAATTCAATCTTCCTCTTCTTTTTTAGAAGTACTTTTATGTTTTTTTCTGAGCTTGAGCACCATCATTTTTTGTCTTTTACTGGTGCTGTGGGGGAGGGGGACGTTAATGGCGTGGTTTCACCTGGCTCGGGTCAAAGTGAACTGGACAGCACTTTTAATTTTGGCCCACTTCACATACCTGCTGATCGGGGCCGTCATCTTCCAGATTCTGGAAAGAGAAGCCGAGAGCAACAACAGAAACCACTTCCAGCTGGAGAAACTACATTTCCTGGCTAATTACACCTGCTTGGATGGTCCTGCCTTGGAGAAGTTTGTCCAGGTTTACATTATTATTATTATTATTATTATTATTATTAATCTGAAATATTTCTTTAGGTTAGGAGAGGTTAAAATGCATGGTTTTGGAGTTATTTTCCACTTTGTGGTTGACAAAGGCTTCAGTCTTATACAAATAGAACTAATTCATTATGTCAATGTTTGGTACATTTGCTTTGTAAAGCTGAAAAATCGATTTTATTATTAGGTCAGGCTTATCACAGTAAATGGTTTTACAGTAACTGGTTTGAAAGATCAATAAGTGTGTCGTAATTTATAACATTTGACAAAATCATTACCCTGGTGACCTTAAAAAGTTTCCTTAAAGTGATTTAATTCAAGGATTTAAATGGGGTTGCCCTCATAAAAAGATCTGTTAAAATTAATTTTAAAAATGATTACAGTAAAATATGTTAATTAATTTCTAATCTATTGGCTTATCTTTATTCATCTTGACAATAATGGCAATGTTTTACCTTTTCTTTTCTTACTTGTTTAGTTTTATTTAGTTTTTATGTTTTTATATAATTTGTTTTTAGTATTATTAGTCATTGGTTACCTTTTAAAAAAGTATTATGAAATTTCTAATTTATTCCCTATAACTTGAATTAATTAAACTATATATATATATATATATATATATATATATATAGTTGTATATAGTTTATTCAGTTGTGTAAGTCTTGCTGTTTGAAAAACAAATATTTCAATAAGTCTGATATAATTTACCCTGACAAATATGGGGTTATCTAACATTAAATCGGATAAACTGAATAAACTGAGAAAATATTTTACCTGGTTCAGCTAAATCATTATTTTATTCCAAAAGAAATTAATGTAAAACTCATTGTAGATTAAAAAAAAAAAAAAAGATTAAGTTTTAGCTTCACAACTAAAGCTAAGTTTGGCTCTGCAAGAATATTTCTGTTGAAGCCTATCAGTCATTGGTGATTTATGTCGTAATGTGCATGTTACCCTGTCTGCAGGTGATTTTATATGCCTGGGAAAAGGGAGTGAACCCCTCAGGCAACTCAACCAACCCCAGCAACTGGGATTTCAGCAGCTCCTTCTTTTTTGCAGGCACTGTCGTCACAACCATTGGTAGATCGATGTTTTACCCTTTCAGCTCCAGTTGTTGTAAAATATGATGCTTCATTACGTCTCACCTGTCTGGTTCGCAGGTTACGGAAACCTCTCTCCGAGCACCGTGTCCGGTCAGGTGTTTTGTGTGTTTTACGCACTCTGTGGTATTCCTCTGAACCTGGCTTTCCTGAAACAAATGGGCAAGTGTCTGACCATTCATCTGGGCCGACTAGAGACGGGAATGGTGGCGGTTGTTCCTCACAAGGTTCCGACATGGTTCTCTTTATTCTGCAATGCGGCGTATAACTGATGGTCGCATATATTGGCTAAATAAAGAGGTTTTGTTTTCTCTCCCAGAAAGCCGTGGAAGCCCTGGCAGTCAGTTTGTTCTTCATCACCGGCAGCCTGCTGTTTCTCGTCATCCCTCCTCTTCTGTTCAGTTATGTGGAAGGCTGGACGTTTGGAGAGGCCTTCTACTTTGCCTTCATTACCCTCAGCACCATTGGTTTTGGAGATTATGTAGTGGGTGAGTAGAGACCACAATCAAGCCACTAATGTGCTAGAAAGGCTGCAGCGGTCGCCTCTGTCTACCTAAAGCTCCCAGGTCTCACCCTGTTGCATAAGTCAGCGAGGTGTTGGAAGATTAAAGTGCGCTGTGAACTCAGACAAACTCACTTAACGCGTTCTTACATGTTTTTGCTTAAAGGCACCGACCCAGGGAAGGAGTACATCTCCCTGTACCGCTGCCTTGCGGGCATTTGGATCATCTTCGCGCTTGCTTGGCTCGCGCTTATCCTCAACATGGGAGTGAGGATCATGGAGAACCTGGTTATCCTGACTCACCCGGGTTTTAAGAAGCACAAAGAAGAGGATGAGGACGTTTCCTCCAGTAAACTAGAAGTCACATCAAAGATCTGACAATGGACTTTAAAATTATTTCAAGTAATATTATTCTGCAGGTTAATACTTTATTGAATGTTGTTTTGGTTTTCTCTCTCTAAGATCTCTCTTAATACAAGACGAGGCAACAGAAGTTTTAATACATACATATTTTGGTGATATATTGTGTTCTACCTCAGTGTGAAAGTCTGCTTGATTGGGGATCATCTCTTTTTTTCCATTATATGATTGGTGTTTATCTTCTCCTTGTTCTCTTCTGATTCCCACACGTATGATTAGATGTTCAAACAGGAAGCTCAGATCTGGGCTGTTATTTCATGACACCGTGTCACATAGTGTGTGTGTGTGTGTGGGGGGGTGTGTGTGTGTGTGTGTTTTCTGTGTGTTTATTGATGTCAGTCCACATCTGTGCTTGTGTGCTAACGGGAGAATTGAGCACGGACGGCTATCTTAAACCAACACATTAATCAAGATGGTGATACGAGGTGGAAAAAGGAGAGGACGACCCTCACCTGACACCGCCTTATGTTTTTCAGAAGGCAAAATTGAAAACACTAAATACACACATCCGACGTTCATTCAAGACGCTGTGCAGACAGAAGTTATAGAAATTCCACAATTTGTCACGTTGCAATCACAAACTTTCATGTTTTTGACCAACATTAAAGTGTTGCACAACGATGGAGTCGAAGGAAGAGGACGCAGGGTGTATTAGAAATAAAAATCTGAAATATGTCGCATCCATATGTCTTCATTCCTGACAAATCAATACTTTTCAAAACAACCTTTCAGTGCATTGGATCAAACTGGTTTAGGTTTTTAGGATGTATCGCTATCAGCTTTGCAGAGCTAGAGACTGAAATAAACAGCTAGATATATTCCAAGATTAAATCACATACTGGTGGACTCTGTTTACTTATTAGGGGACTTCTGAGGACAGTTGATGGTACTATCTTTTTTTTATTTTTTTTATTTATTTTTTTTTATTAAGGCGTATCATCTTTAAAAAGACTGTGTTATCACACAAAATCTCAAACTTCCCATTAAAGATTTTGGTTCTAAGCTGACAAAACGTGAGAAACTTTAAAGCGATGTGCATTTCTTAGTTTTTCCAAGACATTGTACATTCCTGCTCGTGCTGCCGTGTCTCCCTTATCTTGCTTTGCTCCTCTGGATTTGCATGTCAGGCCAGTGAAGTGATTCAAACAGTAGTGCTCTGGGAAGGTTCATTTGCCTGTGATGTGACTCCGCCAGGTAAACCCTCTCTACTCTCTGCATCTGACTGCAGAGGCTGAGGCTCCGAGCTAAAACTGGACGTCAACGGTCGGACTGCCAGGCCAACATGGAAGTGAAGGAGATGTTCAATCTGGCCCGGGTGCCATCCATTCTCATGCTTGGTTTGATTTATGTGGCCTACGTGCTGGTTGGTGGTGTGATTTTCTGGAAACTGGAAGGAGATCTTGGAAGGAAGGATCTCTCCCAGTTGCTCCTTAACAAACAGAGGCTGCTAATGACGTACAGCTGCCTGAACCAAGAAGGTCTGGAGCAAGTGGCTCAGGTAAGGTACTCAGAAGTCTGAATATGATTAAATGGATTAGTTAAAATAATATAAAGTATAACGTTGACATGTAAACTCCTAATTGATACATACATGGATAAATCAATCAAGATCACTTTTCCTTTAAGATATCTCTACACTCATAATGGATCACAGCCTATTATGATTCTATAAAAAAATTATAAACTTACACACTTTTGTGTCATTTGCTTAGTAGATTTTAACATGTAGCTACAGTAGGTCTGTATGCGATTCTTAAATTTTGATTACATTTAATGCAGATGAATCCACCATGAAACAGAAAACCAAAATAAAAAAATAAAGAATTTGTATGTTTTGCCATCAGATTTTAATTTTATTTAAATTGCAGTTGGGTGACCTTTAAACTCTCCGGTAGCCCTTAACTAGAAACCTTCATTTTATCATTAAGAATTAAGAGGAGACATGTTTGCTCAAAAAATAATTCAACTCAAGAACCATAAACTCTCTGCCATCAGACATGCTATGATATGCATCAGATGACCGGGAAGACAGCAAAAATGTAAGCATTTGGCTCCATGTTTAGATGGTTTTGGGACGGAAGAATCTGGGTAAAACCGTCCAGCATCGCAGTTTATTAATAACCTGTAAGTAAGTGAGGGTCCTATTGATGTAAAAGCAAACTGGAATCCGCTGTGTTCCTGAATACATTGACAGTCTTGGTTGTTACACAGTAATGAGGTTATTATAAAGACACGTAGAGCCCATTCTGAACCCTAAGAAGCCGTACAGCCGCACAGTAATTCAGTCCTGGTGAGGTGTTTTGTGCTTTTACATCTGAGAGCACATTAAAAGTGTGTTTGGGGATGTGTGTCATAAAAAAATTGGGGTGTCATGAGACATTTTATCTTCTAAACAAACGTAGCTACTTTACTCATTAGTCCTGAAACCTAAAATCATAATGTTTTCTCTGCAGAACTGCTAATCCAAATTTTCTATGATGATGTTCCAGTTTAGATTTCTCAGGTATATTTATCTTGGTCTTATGCCTTTGGGTAAAGAGATCAAAATTGAACCTCAGTTTTCAGTAATGATCTAGATTTACTTTGGGTACACGTTCAAAAACACTTAAAGAATCATCAAGTCTGGCTTCATTTTAACGACAAGTGCGCCCCTGAACAGCGCGATAGATAGTGGAGTTTCAGAGACACAAGTGTGTGATTACTGAAACAGACAAAAATAAAAAAAAATAAAAAAGACTCACCTAAGCAGCAAACCAATTACTTCAAATAATACAGCCCATGACATTCGGTTAGCTTTCAAAACAATTTCTATAACTTCTGTTTTATTTAATCCCTCAGTACCGCTAGCAGGAGTAAGGTGGAGACACATTCAACCACTAAGGCAACTTTTTCACCTTCTGAGCCATGTTTGGTTCAGCAGGATGCTTCTTTTTAACTTAGTCAAGCTACAAACTCTTGACCAGATGCACCAAAGAGAACCACTGGTTTTCCTGGAAACCTGCAAAAGTTGATATGTTCTTTTGGCTTGGGGATAGAAGCTAGAACTAAGAGGGATGCCTAAACTGCACTGAAAACAAGTGATTACAGATATTTGGCTTATAACTTACTAAACATCTCAATACAGGACAGTGGACAACTGTCCTGTATTGAGAAAGACTTTGCAAAGGAGATAAATCCACATTGCAGAAAAGTGATACTTTAGATACTAAAGCCAGTTTGAAAAAAACACAGACACCGAGTCGGGTGTTTATGATCCAGCAAAATGCAAAGCAGCAGGTGTCCAATCCCTTCATCTAATAAATCATTAAAATACCCATTAGCTTTACTCAATTGAATCCCAATGGAGTGATTCATCCTGTGAAATACAAAATAAACTTAAAGGAGCATGATAAAAATACTAGATGTCTACGTCTTATTTCTAAGGTACGAGGATACCACACACTGCAATATTTCTGTGCGCGATGGAATCATTTGTTTTAATATAATTCATAACAGAGTTGAAAGTTGAATCAATTAAAGGAAATGTCTTCATAGGAGCATTTTGATTCTATTAGGGTGTCAAAAATAGGTTTTTGTTGAGCTAAAATAAATCTCACATGAAACTTTGAAATTTGGTTTGAGCCTTTTAAAAATTTGGGGAAAATTAAGAAGAAATTTGCAATGGAAGTTGGGGAGCAGGCACAGATTTTTCCAAACGTGATTGTCTGATTTGATGTCAAATCTAAGCAACAAAGAAAAGGAAAAAAAGCATGTAATAACAAACAGGCAACCCCTTTTTCATGCAAATGGCTTGTGGAAACTTTTAACTCTGCTTTGCCTACATGAGTCAAATCTGGAAGGCGTTGATCGGCCACAAAAGTTCTCCGTGTTCTGTTAGGAGAACCACGGCATTTATTGAAACACCTAAGAAGCACCCGCAACTTTGGCGTCTGTTCAAATTTATGTTATGACTTTAAACTATTGAGCAGAATGTTCTGCCACTCAGTAATAGAGAGACGGTGATTTGCATTGTCTTAAAGCAAATCCAGCTAAATTTGTAAAGAGGAAAAACAAAAGTCTAAGATTTAAGATAATTCCCTGCGTATTTACTTGTAAAGCCGCTGGTGCGTGAATAAAACGACCTTTACATCGCTTCACGCAAAGCGTTGCAAACTTTGAGCCTGTTGTTTGCAGTATTTTTAATATCTCACCTTGATGCTGAACTTTGATCACAGAGGTGAGAAGATATTCTCCTGTGTAATGCTGATTGCAGTGATTTATTGACCAGAATAGCTCCAAGTTGTTCTAAAAGTAGAATAGATAGCTGTGTAAAGGAGTCACATGCAGTTAATAAAGTCTGACCCCTGTTCAATAGACACATTTTATATTGATAAATGTAAACCGTAGAAAATACCAGCTTTCCCTTTTTTCTCTCTCTTTTAGGTTGTTCAAGAGGCATCAAAAGCTGGTCTGAGTTTGAAAGGCAACCAAACCACAGACGGCTTCTGGAAATTCACCAGCTCGGCTGTGTTTGCTGCCACTGTGGTCACAACTATAGGTCAGGGTCACATATTTTTACACAC
Source organism: Poecilia formosa (assembly GCF_000485575.1). Lineage (NCBI taxonomy): Eukaryota > Metazoa > Chordata > Actinopteri > Cyprinodontiformes > Poeciliidae > Poecilia > Poecilia formosa. The sequence goes on along the minus strand of NW_006799947.1, from coordinate 1,607,137 downwards.
TTCCTGTGAACTATGACTTACTGAAAATGATAACCGGTCCAGTTACATATCAAGCTAATTTTGAAAATGATATCTAATCACAAAAGAAGGTCATAACGATAAACAGCGTGCCTAGATGATTATGTTTGATTCACTCTGCCAAGACTATTAGCTTTCTGAGCACAGCTAGAGTAGTAGTTAAAGGCTGGGCCAGCTATGCACTGGTATTATAACATATTTAATAATTATTTTATTTATTCTATTTCTAATGTTTACTTCTATTTACCCTCATAGTGAAGATCTTGCAATTTAATGTCTTAAGCTCTTACTGAAGGGGATTAACCAACAGAGGCAGAAAAGGAGCTCAAGTCATATTTACAGCTACATTTGCAGGAACAGTTTCCATAGAATTGAATTTAGGAAGTTAGCAGCTTTAAACTGATCATAAGTACTATGGACATCTCAATAAAGCCAGTTTTGGTTTAATTTGCTGCCGTAGAACACAAACAAGATGAGTGTCAACACGATACCAAAGTGAAAAGACAGCAGTAAAATAATCTTCAAGAATGTACAAAGGTTGGTGCCCATTTACAAGGGTTCTAAGACTTTTTCTAACCAATTTAGAGTTTGCCATTCAAGATTATTCTCAAGCAGAAAAAAAAAATCCTAGTCCTTTGAAAAGTATTAACATGCCTTACCTCATGATTCTCAAACTGGTCCTAAAATACCCCAAAATGCCCTGAATGTTTTTTTTAAACATGCAGGAGAGGGATACTTGAGGACGAGGTTTGGGAACCACCGCCTTTGCTTTTTTTTTTGTTGTTTTTTTTTGCCATAAGTGTCAACACTGGTACATAAACAGCACCATGCAGACCCAGGATCACAGCAGACAGCAGATCACAGGGGGAGGTTGAAACAGGGCTACATTATAAAACAATATCCCAAACTTTGAACATCTCGCAGAGCGCTGTTCAATCCATTATCCAAAAATGGAAGGAGTATGTCATAATTGCAAACCTTTCCAAGAAAATGGCAATCCACTTAAAATAAAAGGCTTTGTGTTGGCCTATCCCAAAATGTCTCAGTGAAATATATTGTACTTTGTGGTCATGACATGACAAAATAAAATAGGAAAAAAAGTTCAAGGGACATTTATGGTTTTGTAAGGCATTAAAGGACACAGTCTTCCCAAGAACGAACCTCCCAGCAAATTCACTCCAAGGTCAGACTTTGCAAAACTCCGAGTAATGTCTGAAACCCAGTAGCTCCACCAGCATGTTAAATGAGACCAGATGTCTGGCCATAGTGCACACCTAATGCCATGAGCTAAGGATGATGTTGGGGTGTTGGTGGTATGGGGTTGGTACACGCCATCAGCCTATAGGGTAATGTTAGTTTTAATTATTCATATTTACATAGATGAAGCTAAAACAGTTCATCTGCCATCATCTGGCACCAAACAGTGAGATATTATAATGTGTTTTATTATTATTATTATTATTATTTTTTTTTTTTTTTTTTTTTTTTATTATTTTTTTTACAGGTTATGGGAACATGAGCCCCAGCACAACAACTGGTCAGATCTTTTGCGTCTTCTTTGCACTCTTTGGGATTCCTCTCAACGTAGTGGTGCTCAACAGAGTGGGCAAGTACATGCTCGCATTGGAGAGAAATGTCTCAGACTTCCTGGAAGGCAAATCTGGACGAAAGGTAAGCAAGTGATGAGGACGAAGTAAGTATTGTTTTTGTTTTGTCTTGTTTTGTTCTTTGGAGTGTGACCAACATCACTGTTCTCTCTCTCTCTCTCTTTCTCTCTCTCCCTGGTAAAACTGCAGGGGTGCACCCGGTTTTTTGTCCACCTGTTTTGCTACATCTGTGGCACCGTCCTGTTCTTCATCATGCCCATGCTTGTGTTCCAGCAGCAAGAGGGCTGGACCTACTCCCAGGCCATCTACTACTGCTTCATCACCCTCAGCACCATTGGTTTTGGGGATTTCGTAGCAGGTACAGCACAGCCCTAAATCCCAAACACCCGCTGACTGTCTTAACTTTTATTCTTGATTGGCACAAAGACACGATTCTTTGGTGTGTGCTTTCCAGATAGTAATCCAGACAAAAACTACCCTGACTGGTACAGCGTCCTCATGGCCTCGTGGATATTTTTCGGCCTGGCCTGGCTCGCTCTGCTCATCAACCACACCATTGACATCCTGGAGCGGCTTAACGCCCTCCTCAAAAAAGGCTGCTGTGGTGAGAAGACTGGGGATGAGTCTGAGAGCGCAGACAACGCCAACCCTGACACTCTAATGGAGGATGACGACGAGATCAAGAAGCCTCCGATAACTCAGTAATCTACAACAACAAGGTGAAGGTTTTAGTGAGTCAATTACACGGCCATTAGCCCTGTACTTAGGATATGGGAACTGGTGACAGGCCGTGAGTACATGTGTTATCAGGCTGTAAATACTGTAATTCTTCATAATCGCCACTTCATTAGCGTGTGACTGATCAAGGGTTGTAAAGTTGTGATAAGTGGCCAGCGAGCCGAATAAGAAAGCGACATGTCTCATTATGTTCCACGGAGGAGATACAGTTTGTGTTTGCAGTTTGCGTAGAAAGTGTCACTTTTACAAATTTCCAGAGATACAGCAAATAGTCATACATGAATCTGTGTAAAAAAAAAGTAATAACCATGTTTCACTTAGAAGTGATCATCCTATTTTGTTATTCTCTTAAATACTTAAGGGAACCACTTTTACTGGTTTTATCAGCAGGAAAATAGCTACAGGAATGCAGCACCAGGCAGGACGAAGAAAACTTCAGTCAGTAGCAGTTCTTGTATAAATTCTTGTATAAAAACTGTAATTAGTTATTCCCTCCTTTGCGCTCACAGGCATGAAAGAAGAGATATTCAATATATTCTTAAAAATAAGGAAGAATCTAATTCTCTTTTTTTGTAGTTTCCATGAATCCAAACATGTTTATTTTTATTTTTTCACTCTTTCTTTAGGTTTTTAAGAGAGTGAAAATGTTCAAATACATAAAAGAGGAAAGTGTACACAAACAAAGAGCAAACTAGAATTTCTTGAAAATTTAGAGATCGCGATCTTTTTCTTTCAACAGCATCCATTTGTGCACTCAATTTCTCACCTTTTTATTGTAGGTAAAATACTTTTTTTTTTCTTTTTTCCATAAAGTAGATTTCTGATTCATTGTTTTGGCTTTGGGGGGGCAGCTTTTAACCGTCATTATTTTGAAGAAATAGAGGCCCTATATTTTTTATGTCATTGGTCTTTTTTGGGTTGTTAGGGGTTTTAATGTTACCCTTCTGACTGGGTGTTCCTCATCTTTTTCAAACGTGCCATTGTTGAACAAAAACTTAAATAACCCCAACTTGGATCCAACATTACATAAAACCTATAGGCCTTTTTCCAAACCCCCTTTTATGTCAAAGCTTTTTCAAAAGGCTTTTGCTGCCCAACTTACAGCCAAGTGGGGAAAAAATGTCTTTTATGGCTGCTTTCAGACTGGTGTTCGTAAATTTTATTCCACGGTAACAGAACTTTTCAAAGTTACCAGTGCTATTATGATAATAATAGATTTTGGGGAATACACCACCCTGGACTTGTTAGATCTCTCCTCAGGTTTTGACACAGACTGAGGGATCCGGTTGGGAAGTCTGGCAGGAGTTTTAGTGTGTCTGGTAACCAGATTATGTCTGGATCTAAACCGAGTTTCATGGAGTTCCTCTTGGCTACATGCTGGGACCTGTTGCTTTTTCATGTCATTAAGTACCTTTGTAACGGTTCTCATGTTGTCATTGATGATGTTTTTTATACTCCTCATTTAATCCCTGAGTTTCAGAAATTGTCTTCTTTAATAATCACTTAAACATTAGGCAATTGTTAAAAAATAAAAATAAAAAAATTACTTCCAGCTACAACCAGGCAAATTTGACATTTTGTTGACCACTCCAAACGGTAATCTGTTTTAGGACTTGGAGACACTCAGAGACTTAGGTGTTATTTTTAAGTAGGCTTTTTACCATTGAGCATCAATTAAGCAGATGATTAAAAACTGTTTATTTTTTAATAAACAGCTTTGAGGATCTCAAAGCTTAGAATAATGATGTCAACAAGTAACTTTAAGATAATAATTCATTCCTTTATCTCAACTGGACTATCGTAATGTCCTTTTTACTTGCTCAGGAAGAAGGGGCTGGCTGCTCTTCAGGCTGTTCAAAACTGCAGAGAGACTATTGTTGAGCTCAACCAAAGGAACTCATATAGCCTATGTTTTATAGTTGCTACACTGGCTGCCAGTCAGATCAACGTTTTACTTTAAAATGTTATTCTGAACCTTCTGAGCTTTACACGGACAAGCTTCTTCGCCTATTGTTGATTTGATTTAAAGATAGGCCTCTCCCCATGTTCTGGAGTTACTGAATCAGAGCCTTTTTGTGGTCCACTGCACATCTGCATCAGAACTCAAGGAGACTGATCTTTCCAAGCTGTTGACGCCCAGACTGTGGAAATGCACTGCCTGTATAGTTTTGGACTCTGTTGATACCTTTAAAAACCAGCTAAAAATATTTTTATTAAAAGCTTTAGTGGGTTTTTGTAAAATGCATTTTTGACTGTGTTGTGTTTGTCTTTGTTTTTTTGTCGGCATTGTACGTTGTATGTTCTTGGGCTACTCTTTTTGTAAATCACTTTGTCTGCATGCTCACTTTGAACTCGTGCTGTATAAATAATTTTTATTTATTTTACTCACTTGCTTAAGTACTGGTATTATCCCCAGGTACCAAACATAGAGATCGCTGTAGACTGTACAACTTGAGCTGGATTCACAAAACCTAATAACATCTTTACAAAAAGACTGAAGTTCAGGAAGTTTGGAAAAGAATATTTAAACAGTCTAAGCCATTTTATATTTTACAGTTTTCATGCTTGTCTCAATTCAAGGCTGTTTAGATAGCCGTGATACAAAAACAACATTTTAAGTGCCCCCAGTTTGTCGTTTCACAAACATCAATAAAAGGTTCCACAAAGATGAAGCTGTGAGAAAAGTGATTCTTGTTCAAATAACTTTTTGTCTTTAAAATCCTGTAGAGAAATTATATTGTGCTTCTGCTGTGGAAGCAGGTCGAAGCAGAGTGGAAACCTCCACTGAATCTGTCTGCAGTTCAAACTCATCAGCTGCCAGCTCCAAGGCACGTGGCAGCCGACCGTCTTTGACACATCGGGGTTATAAAACAGGGTCGTTCAAATTAAACGTTCAAATCTAACCTCAAATCTGGAGATTGAAATATGAGACAAATGGTTATGTTGCGCAATATGATTAATGACTCTCCGAGAGGGGTTTGTGTGTGTGGTTTTGCATCAACTATCTTATATTTGCTTAAAAAAAACAAAAAACATTTGAAATATATTGTCTTAAAGACAAGATGGAGTTAACAATATAATGAAGACATCTTAAAATAAAAAATGTAGTTTTATCTGCATCTTTATTATTTTATCAGTTCAAAATTATATTAATGTAACAACTTATTTCTTTCTTTAGTCTACTGCTGGTATTCAGGTACAAAATCAAATATTAGAACGGATATGCACACTTCAGAAAAGACCTCATCAGATAACATGTTTTTTATGTATTTCTGTGCAAAGGTTATTGTGCATGATATCTGCATGCTATTTACTTATAAATAAGTAAATACTTATAGATTCCTGTTCAATATAGTTACAGTAACATATTGTCACCTTCCTAAGATAATGGCCTAAGTTGTTTTTTTTTTGCCAATTTATTTTTCATTATTATTATTGTTGTTATTATTTATTTTATTTATATTTTTGCCTACAACAGCTTTTGTAAAGAAAAAAAGACATAATAGGTCATTATTTTTGGAGATGACGATTTGTAAGATCAGGTTTGTTCAATACATTTGTGCTGAAGTAACTTTGGTAACCACGAGAGGGCAGTGAAGAGCAAGCATAGTAGAAATACATAAAGGCAAATAAGCAAACACAGAATGTACTTTGAATAACGCAAATTCACGGTATTGATAATGTCTCCACAGTCGATATAACTTTACAGTAATAAAATGTATATATTTAGCCAAAATTTGACCTGATGCAAGTTTTTCTGACTATTACGTCATTGGCCCAAAGTCTAGAGAGGAAGAGTCGTGCGCTCGCTTGTGCTTTGGCACTCTAGTTAGAAATGCAAAGGCGTCTTGAGGCTCATATATCAGAAAGTCAGGCTACTCTGAGATTGAGTAAATAGCAAAGACAGACGGAAAGCAGCAGGGGCGGAAACTGAGAACGTGTTAGACAGATGCACAGCAATGAAAGACACATTAAGTTGGTGGAAAAAGTGTGGAAATATCTAAGGGGAAAGTGTAAGATTCCAGACTGCAGAAGAAGGCAGTTAAGTTTTTTTTTTTTTTTTTTTTTTTTTAATTCCCTGTGGAGGTTGTGAAAATACTGTAGAGGGGGAAAAAAAGAGTGACTGAAAAAAAGACCGCCGTCCAGCTGAATGCCTTTCTGGACATGGTTCATTGAGAATTGTAAAGTGCAATAGACTTAACTTTGGTGTTTGCATTCATATTAACCACAGTTAGAAAAACAAATCCACCTAATTTCATTGCTACAGGCAAGGGTTGGATATTCTAAGCTGAATCAGTGTGGTAAAGTAATTTTTTTCTATTAATTAATTTACACAAGATGAGCTCGCTACTTTTGTGGTGTGTTCGGTGTGACGTCACCTTGGAATTCAAGACGTCAGGTTCTCATTTTACAAGAAAATTTGAGAGATTTCCCAAATCCCCTTCCATGGAGCGGCTGCCGTTTATAAAGTCGGGTTCTAGCTTGTTCATGGGAACCTAAGCATCTTTCTGAGCACAATTTATAAAGGCAAATGACGTGACTGCTTAAATTGTAAATGCAGTACCAGGATCTGGTGACGTGTGAATGCAGTAACCAGGTATTTATGGATTACATAGATGATAAGTTGCAGCAACTATCTGCACAAAGTGCTTCTTCTTAAAACGAAACGCATACAAGCAGGGGGAGAGAGGACAGACAGTAATGCCTATGTGTGAGCATTCTCCATGTCAGCAAACACCGCATGGTGCATGACCCTTGACTTCCAGAACCCACCCATTAAAAGTGTCTCGCAAAACGTTTCACGTCTCTGGGCTTTCTTACATGACGTCCAGTTATAACCAATAATTTCAGTGTAATTTATTGGTATTTTATATGTCAGAACAAGTCAAAGTAGTGTGAGGTAGAGTAGCTGGGGACTGCACTGTATCACACTAAAAGCATGCCTCCCTTCTGACCAAGCAAAACGGGTTGAGTACATAAAGAATAAAGAAATGCTCCTAAATGCACACAGCAATATAAGTTGCTTCTCTTCCAATAACATTTATAATCACCTAGAGAGACACAGAAGATGGATTAACCTGCGCAGAACATTTTTCCTTGCTCACAAACTGCTGCCAAGATTCCTCAGCCTCATGTAACATTTCTAAAAAAAAAAAAAAAAAAAAAATAGGGCAATGGCAAAATACAAGTAGTTGCATGTCATCTTCTGCAAGAAAGTTTATGCAAATCATATGAGCTTACACAGCACATTTAGACTGACGGTGGGGGGGCAGAATCAGCACATTCTGATGAATTCAAATGAAATTGAGATCAAGAAAACATTCCAGAATGACCACATTTCATATTCAAAACTGTCATATTTCTGCAGAACGACAGAAATATGACTTTGTGGTTAGTTGTAGTGAAATTTCAAATATTTTGTCTCAGACCATATCAACGCCTTGTCAGCAGCGGTTGGTTGCATCACAACATGGCTGTGGTTAGGAATCATTGACAAGTAAGACTCACTGTTGCTCCAATCGTGGGGCTGATACAGAACTGTGGACCGTATGCCGCGAAACTGGGACTGTAGTAAAAAATAAAATACTGCAGAAGGGAAGTAATGTTTTGTAACAGAAGATTTGAAGAATGCTACTTCATATTTTACACACATTTAGAGTGAACTTGTTTTTTTTATTTAACTCATTTTATTCAATTTTAAAGCCACCCTTCAGACTTTTCAGTATCATCACTCATTTGTTATTTTATAAAGGCAAAGTCTGTTCTCCCAGAAACAAGTTGCAGGTCCATGGTGACATCAAACAAAGGACCCGGTCAGAGTTGTTTTGATACATTCATTTTTATTCTTGTTCATTTTCTCTCGTTGCTCACATTCTCATTGAAATGACTGCAAGGCAGATGGATTTATAATGGCCCTGATTTATCTAGTTAGCCCTCACTGGCAGCAGGGTATGAGACATGCAATACGATCAGCCAGTGGCAATTCTAGCATGAACTGACATGAAGTGAACTCAAGAATGAGCAGAGAAGAGATTTGGACCATATGTGTTTGTGAGAAGAACCTGCTACCTGTTTTGTTTGCTTTATTTCACAAGTAGGTGCCACAAATCCCAAATGTGGAACAAACTTCCAGAAAACTCCAAAACAGCCAAAAACCAGAACACTGATCAATATGTTTGATCAGTGGTGATTTTGATGATGGTATGTAATGTTTATTGCTTGTTTCACTTTTGGTTATTGTGTTTTGTTTTTACCATGCAAAGTACTTTGAACTGCCTTGTTGCTATGCAAATAAACTTCACTTGTGCAATCAGTGTAAAAATAAAAAAAAATACATATTGTGATTTCATACTTGTGTCAAACCAAAGGAAAAAAAAATAAAGTGTTCTTTTAGGGGATTTGACAAAAAGAAGGAAGTTTTCAGGAATCTATAGTCATTCTTCAAGTCTCCGTTCAGGTCTGACTTGTTGGAAATTTAGAACTGAAACTACATCTGATCTAATGCAGACCAGATTTAGTTAAGTAAGGAACACAATCTTCACATGAGTTACTTTAATACCCGTCAGTAGTGTCTGTTAATATTTTCTTAAAGTCTACACAAAACAAAAGTGCCTCGCTCATGTTTACCGAAGACTCCGTTTTCTGTTGTTTGCAAGAAAGCGTGCCTCCCACTCAGGACACCCGTGTCCCATATTACGCATTTAAAAAGTGGCACTGTGATCACGCATTAAGGACAGAGAGAAGTTGTTGTGGTAAGATGCAGTGATGACTTAGACTTGGACAGGAAGCTAAACAGATTTGTGTCAATTAGAGTTCTGAGGACAATCATAGTCACTGTTATAGTTTGCAGTAGGTTCACCATCCGAGTCAACGCACATCCTGGCTTGTGGGGCGTCAAAGTCAAACTCTGGCTCAAGCATCTAAGTTTAAACCCTGAAGCAGCTTAAAAGTTTCAGAATTTATACGGAAACGTGTCAAAGTTTTCTCATTTTATTGTACCTGTTGTGACGTAAATTCACTCCAAGCGGAATAAGCAGTTTCTCTTCACCTTCTTACTGATAAATTTTGAATACCTGTGGAAATTCAGACTTATTCAACAAGTTGTATTTGTCTTCAATAGTTAATGTTGTTTTGTGTTTCTCTCTGCTGCACTTTAAGGACAACATTCCCATTCTGTCTCCGAAGTGTCCTGCACTCACCTGTTTTGGTGACACATACCTCTCTGCGTCAAACCTCTGTTTGTGTGCATTTTTGAACCTGACAGATTGTGCAAGCTTCTTGTTTACTTTCCCTTGCGAAGCATCAGCTGCAGCTCTCAGGCGAATCCCGGCAATTACTGTAATCAGCCGAGTGACATGCTTGCGCAGAGTTACTGCGGTTTGCAAATACTGTGGGAAAATATATTTAGATATAAAAAGCTTCGCTCTCCTTATGCGGGATCTCTTGAGCAGCACATTGAGATGTTTTTGCCTGAATGTGTTTGTGAAATAGATGAGGGTTGCCTCCTTGTCTGTGCTTTCACCTTTCTCCTTGCGTCAGTACGGGTTTTTGAAGGCAAGTGAGAAAACACATAAAAACAGGATGTTTGGCTTCAGGAAAAAAAGAAAAAAAGAGTGGGGAGGAAGAAACCCAGAAGTACAAAGGTCATGTTCAAACACTGGAAGCACAACAGAGCAGACAGATAACTCCTGACTGAGGTGACCTGCCCAAAACACAGCAAAAGTTCACCACCCTCCTCCAAGCACTCATTAACAGCATCAGTAGCAAAGCAAGTCTGTATCTATGTGTGAGGTCAAAGACTTGCAACTTATGTCAACCTATCCCCAGCTTTAAGCTAGTTTTATTAGTTATATGAAGATAAAACTCTCCCAGGTCCTTGCTCAATGAGACCAGGTGCAATGGGAGTTTCCAAGATATTGATGTGTCAAAATTAAAAGCAGTGACTGGTCAAAGTTCAGAGAAGACTCCCTGCCCAGCTCTGAAATGAGTAAATGCAGGCGATTTTTATCAGGACTCCTTCTGTGCGTGTCACAGTGGGAGAAGACTAATAACTCTTTTTTATGGATTTACTCATTCCTCTTGAAAATGTTATAATTTGTCACCTTTTAACTTTCTACTCATCACCCTCAGCACTAAATTGCCATGGTAACACATGGTGTTGGCAGGGTCATGCTGTGGGGATGTTGTCCTTCAGTATGGACAATGATGTTAACAAGATTTGTTGAGAAGATGGCTAGACCCCAGTCCTGGGCGGACTTTAAGAAAACACTGATGTTCACCAACACTATTCTACGGAGCTGGGACTAGTTTGCAAGGAAGAATAGCCAACAAACAAACATCTTAGGAAGCAACAGAACTGGGTTTCCATTGCAGTTATTGTTCATAATTAATTGGATTCAACGTTATAAGAGCAATTATTTTTATACGTCTTGTGTTTTGTTTTAGTTTTTGTTGAGTCAGACTGACTCCGATTCTTTGACTCTGTACAGTCATTAAAAATAAACATTTAAAATAAAAAAAAAATAAAAAATAAAAAACTTGGAAAGCTGACGTTCTCCCACGCTTCTTGACAGAAACATTAAATCTCAGTTATTTTTGTTTGTTTGTTTTTTTTTCCTGGCAGAAGAAAAACAGCTTCTTGTCCACACATCCCCATTCCGCGCTGAACAGCTGCATTTTGCCAGTTATCCTCCGTTAGCAGTGACTGACGCACAGGACATGCCAATAGTAAACGCCGACAGGAAACATCATTCTTGTTTATCAACATACGGAGTCCAAAGAGGAGGACATGGATAAGCTTCAGATTCTTCCTCCGGACTGCCTTCTTTCATTATCTTCTGCATGAAGACCAAAGTTACAAAGAGGAAACATAAAAAAAAAAATCTAAGGATGAATATAAAAAAATAAAAAAAATCCCAACATGCCCACCGTTGTGCATGAGGGAGGATCTATGATGCTGTTTGCCTGTTTCTTGATGAAAGGCACCGGATATCTTAGCAGGCTGTAAGCCGTCACCTCCTTCCAGCTTCTTGGTTATTTGGATTTTTGTTGTTTTTGGAAAAATGTATTGTCAATCAGATAATTACCATAATCAGTCTTTTTTTATTCATTTTCAAAGAGTGTCAGTCATTGTGGAGTGCAGAACATATCTGAAACCAAACATCCATAAAAACTGAGAGTCACCCACTTATAGGAATGATGGCAAAACTTCTGAAATCTCAAAGAAATCCCAAATTGACTGAAAATGAGGATAAGTAAGCTCCAATGTTGTCTGTTTATTAAAAACAAAAACACCTCCTCTGCATGCATAGCATTTGATTTAAGTGGCTTTAAAGTGGCTTTATGGGGCTATAAAAAAACATGTTGTGCATAAATTCAAAGTAAATGGACTCATGGAGTTTGAATCCTTGAAATTGTTTGACCTCTACATAACTGAACAGCAGGTTTTACACAAGTAAAATATGTACTGATGTGGAAAACGGTGAAACTTACAATAACAACATTTTCCCCCCAATATAAAAAATATTGTAGAAACAATTGTTTGAAGTAATGGGAAGGTATTAGTCCTATAATGTTGTCCTATAATGCTGGTCAGAAGAGGAGCAGCAATTGCGACATCTAACCTTAATGTAGTCATTCACTACAGCATGCATTCATATAAATCTTAAATTACATGAACCTAAATGTAGTTTGGATCCTGCAACAATATCTCACGGATAATTTACAAACCTGAGAGGCTACATTTTTGTGCAAATACATCTGTCAGGTTTCCACAATGTAAAAAAACCCCACAAAAACAAAAGCAAACTTTTTATTTGATTAAATAAACAATTGTGATGATGCCATGAGGAATCAAAGTAACAAATTCTCTCCATCACTGATGTCGCATAAAAGTTTTACTTATTAAAGTTACATTTTGCTTGCAGAACAGAAAACGACATTCAAACATCAGTCATTGACTAGAAAACATTAAGGTTGACCTCAACTTGACCTGCGAGGCTGCAGTCATGAATTTCAACACATTTTTTTTTCTTGAGCCGAAACAGTGGTCAGTTTACTTACCTCATGATAACACACTATTACTACAGCCAGTCCTGCTTACTGGCTGCAGCTATCAGCAGCATATACACACAAAAAGGACCAGCCAGTGTATTTACAGAGTCTGTCTGCCCTTGTTTTGTTTTGTGTTTTTTTTCTGCTTGCGACTGTGAGTGTATTTGCATGTCTGTCCCCAAACTATCCCATACAGTCTGAAGCTAACTCATAGTAAAACAGTGTAACCCTCTAGTGATGGTGCATGATTGGATTCCATGCTACTACACTAAACATGTTTTTGTGAAGTCTGGAAGTCCTGACAGCTCATAAGTGGGTGTGTTCTTGTTGACAGTCCTCAGAGCTGAGTAGCTGTGGACCTTAAACATGTTTGTCTGGCTTCCTGCGATGTGGTCTTTGTGTTTTGGGTCGTCTCCCCTGTCAAGCACAAAACATTAGACCTTTTGTGAACTCCTCCTCAGTCCCTGCCTCTAGAGGAAGGGAATGAGTCCTCAAAAAGGCTGCAAAGAACATGACACCTTTAAATCCCAAGGCAAGCAACTCTAAACTAATGCAAGCACAGGGTAACCATTCGCTCCTTTGTGTTCTGTCCTTGCCAACTACATTAGTGTATCAAAACGTGTGTTCATCTCACAAAGCCATGCACATACCATTTACCCAAAACAGCAAAAGAGTACGGCCCAAATGCAAAACCTACCAAGAAATGACCAAAGACACAAAATGACAGCCGAGGACATTAAAAATGAGAGAATCAGTGAAAAAGACATGGCTCAAAACAGTGCAGCTATAACTGGAATTGAAGGTTGATCTAAAGCAGAGCTATCAAACTCATTTTCGTTTTGGGCCAAATCAAGTTCATAAACGCTCTTAAAGGGCCGGTTGTGCCATAATGTATTGATTAAACCTGTTAAATTGTTAAGAACATCAATGAATTCTTAAAATCTAATAATATTGAACATCTTTTCAGTCCCTCCAGAATTTCACGATTGTTTTTGTGATTTTTTATTTTCTTTTTGCAAAGTGTTTGTGGTACTAAGTTGGAAATATTTGCGCTCATTTATTTAAATGCGTTCATTTAAATCCGACTTTTTATTACTCGCTGTATAGATCGTGGACTATAATCTGACATTGACTAAGGCTGAGGCAGCTGTTTAGTACAAGTAAGAAAGTTTTTGACAATTTTTGAGAAAAATCTGCAACAAACTCCCAATTATGGATTAGCGCAAAAAAGTGCAGGGATTTGTTAAGTTTGCGTGAACTTCCACGACAATTTGCAAGAAGCTGAAGGGATTGATTGCTATAATTTGGCAGTAAATTGTCAATCAAGTTGCTAGATTTGATTGAAAACATAATACTTAACCAGACTTAATGTTTAGAAGGCCACGTAAAAAGCTACCACGGGCTGGATTTGGCCCACGGGCCTTGAGTTTGACACATGTGATCTAAAGCATTGACTAATGCTTACAGAATTGAAATGAATAGCACACCTTTAGATTTTTATTTGCATACATTTTGAAAACCGTGTGTCATTTTTTTTCCTACTTCACAGTGATGCTCTTTATGTAGACAAACCGTGAAATATATTCACGGGTCATGAGAGTGTAAATCACTTGAAGCCACAAACCTGCTGCAGGTTTATGTAACTTTTTCAGCTTAAGCACTTTTCGCACGAATTTTCAAAGCACAATCTGACAGTTTTCAGAAGAGGCTTTCTCGTTTGTTAAACTTTAACTCTGACCTGTGAAGCATTCAGGCATATAAAAGAGCTGCCTCCTTCTTTACACACACCCCAGTTTTTCTAGGAATTTGTCACAGCCACAAACATAGGAACAGATGTGCATGAAAAAAAGTACAATTCGGTTGGCAAGATGCAACGTGAACTTTATAGGAGGTATTAAATAACAGTGAATGTGATGTTTGCTGCCGTTCTGCTTTTATATAGAGAGTCCATAGACTCTCAACTTTTACTGCTTTGGGGTTTTGAGAGCCAACAAGATGAGGGGGAAAGCTGAAGTCTGTTCATGGTTGCAAGTTCAATCAAAATGTCAAATAAGAATTAAACAGCGTACAGAATAAAAGTTTATTGTTAATACACTTGCAAACTTATTTACTAGCGCTTCTGGAGAATGAGAAAGCACCTAAACAGTTTACAGAAGAAGCATTATGGTGCCTTAACAAGTTTCCTTGCTCTAATCTTAAAAGCTACCCCAGACAATTTGTCTCGCTGCTCAGCCAGGACAGAAAGCATCTTCACACTCTCCCTCCAGGCTACTGACTCACATGTTGGTGCCTATTACTGAATAAAGATAAACTATTTCTCAATATGCACAGAATTACAGTAACTATTGTCTGGCCAGTAAACTTGTGACTGTTGTCATAAGAGGCTGTAGTCAAAGGCTTAATGTGTCTTTGGCATATGCCTGAATAAAGGCCTTGTATGAGCTTTTCAAGTTCTAAAAGAGAACAGAAAAGGTGTTCTTAGTTGCAATGAGAGAGATCTTCAAGTATTGGATGAATCTAGTTTAATAGCTATCCCACTTGACCTAAAGCAAAAAATTTATGGGGGCTATTCTGATTAACGATGGCAACACAGTTCTGTTTATTTCCAAGCAATTGCAGCTTGATTATCTATTATTGCTACCCGACGATAAATGTGATGGAGCCCAGTAATAAAAAAAATTTCTGATACTGAGGGCAAACTTTGAACCATGATAGGGAGGGACGTGCCAGAGCTTCAGTGGCTCCAGTACACCAGGGAAAACTAATCTTTGTTTCTAGAACAGTTGATCCAGTGATCAACATTCATCACTGATGAATCGTGACATCTCAGACTGCGCTGCCAGTCGATGGCATGCCTTTGCTCACCCAACAGTGTTTCCTCTTTGGCTTAGAGCCTCTCCGCAGTGCAGACAACCTCGAGCACGAGATTTAAGCAACCCATGGCATTTAGACAGCAGATAATGGTTCTATCTTTTGCTTTAACAACAGATTGCAGAAAAGTTATCAAAATGACCACATATTCCTAACGATGCAAGGCCCTGGTTTTGTGTGCATGGTTGTTTCTTTCATCCATCTGTGTTGCCTTGTGATGAATTCCAACTTCTCACCCTTTGGCTGCTGAACCTGGGCACCAGCACAAGCCCTGCAACCCTGGGTGATTAAGGGATCTATGGAAAAACCAGTCAAACAGACTTTTATCTTTTTATTTTTGCTAACTTCAGAAACGACTTTACCAACCAGGCAGGCGGACAGCTGTTACTTTTGTTTTCTCCCAGAACGTAGTTATCTCCAACACCCATTTCTGTGAAGTGACTCAGTATGAAAGTGGAAGTGAGCTGAAAATCCTTTTTACTTCATGAGTAGCGGTTCTGTGTTTACCAGCTGCAGCTTGAATTAGCACTGGGTGAACGTGCTAATGTTCGCTAAGTGCAACGTGCTCAGATTAGTAGTAGTGCTAAAAACAGTTTTATAGAACAAAACTTCTCCAAAACAAAAACAAGAAACCAACCCACAGATGACAGCAGTCATAGACACAATTTAGCAGTCTAAACAGCTACTGGCAGTTTGGTTTCAGTCTCCCTTGGTGGGGCTGAGCGCCTCGGTAAAAATGAAGAAACTCAGATTGGGTTCCAGCAAAGCCTGTAGGGCAGCAATCCATTACAGCATTCAGTGACTCTATAACTCAGATTCTGACCGAGAGCTCTTTTGCTTTACTGTAATAGATGTATTTTGCAATTCCATGGAACATTTTGCTGATAATGAATAAAATAATTGCATTACATGTCCATACTTTTTCAGACACCTGAGTTACTAAGAGTGGACATTAGATTTTCTCAAGAAAAGGAATATAACTCTTGACTGATGTTTAATATGATGTGAGTTAGGGAGCAATGAAGCTAAATAAAGCCACTACTTTGAATATGAGCACCAATAATGGGAGAAAAACAAAAGCACTACGATATATAAACATAAATCCAAAGATGGTTTAAGTGGAAAAACTAAATATTCATGTGCATAAAGTTCATTACATCGTCAGGTTGGAGCTAAAAGGACATGAAACAAAAAGAAATAACAGGGCAATGCACCGTCACTCATGATGATGAAATATGATGCATAATTAAGAGGAGGATTACACTTCACTCCATCCAATCATCTGCATTCCACACAAGCACACCATGTTTTGTCTTTCCATGTGTAAGAACCATTTTCAACGAAGCCATTGCAAGATACTGTTGCTGGATCTTTCGAATCTCATCAAAAACTGTATCTCATTACCAGTGCCATCTTTGACTCTTTAAAATATAAATGACTTTATAATCGTAAGGGTTAATCTCAAAATTGTCTTTGTACGACTCTATACACATACATTAGTAGCCCTAAAATGATATCCTGTTAGTAAGCTAGGAATGTCTATTTAAGACACGGTCTTTTCAATATGTCAAACTAACTGGTTCTACTGCTTCAGTGTAATTTACAGCAAAAGATGCCATCAATGTCCCTTTATATCTTCCTTGTAAAGCCTCTGGAAACTCCTGCAGTATCTGAACTGTCAATGGTGCCTCTAAAGCCAGAACACAGTGATTGTGTTACATGGCTGCGCAGAAGCAGCACTCAAACACAAGACCTTCCTTGTTGCACAGGACAAAGACTGATTGTCGGTTAAATGCTTTGCCTATTCTTAGGAATATTATCGTTACCATGTAATGAACCTACACGAGTTTGTCAAGTCTCACTCCAAGAAAAGGATTTTTTTTTTAGGAATAAGGATCTGCATTTATGAGCCAACCAGTTCTGCAGCTTAGTTTTACTCTTCATCCAGTTCATAGAAACCTTAAATCTATCACTGAAGTCTTGAATAGATTATTTGTGCAAGACTTTTGCAATGACAGAACACATTTCAACTTAAATGTGATTGCAGATTATAAGCCCAAGGTACTTATAATCACCCATTTCACGACAAAAAAGATGACCATATTCATGATTTGGTGTTAAAATACAAATGCCAATGAGTCCTTTGGAGTCTAAAGTGGAATCTGAAACAACTGTTTATCAAAGAAAGATTTCAAGGGATTTGCACATTTGTCCTGCTAGAATCCCAGTAAGCAATTCGAGGAATACCTTCAAGCACATCACTGGGCAAGCTTAAGCTTGAACAAGCTGAAATCTTTCATCTATGAGACAGCACTGAGAAAGAACGAGCAAATGATCATTCTGGGAAATCTTTGTCGAGGGCTTGTAGTTACTTTTACTGTTTAAATTAAAGTCTACACTTGCTAAGCTGTGTGTTCTGGATTAAAAGGAGCATCAAAACTGTTGTCAGCAACAACTTCAAAAGCAAGGCTCTGTGATGGTACGATGTGTCGCAGCCCTTCAGATGAAGACAGCATGAATGCAGCAACATGGCAGAGAGGAATGTGTGTTGCCTTTAAAACCTTTTTTTTCTTTTTTCCAGGCATGTCCATGTGTTTAGCAGAAAATTCTGTGAATTGGCGCTGTACAGATAACATAAATTGAAACTGAACTCCAATCCATCATTTAATCCATTGTTCCAGTAGGGAACAAGTACTGGAGCAACCTACCCATACTCGTGTTCCCAAATCTGAAATGTGTCATTTAAAGAGTTTGACCAAAAAACATCTCTAACATCTTAAAGTGTGTTTGCAGGAAAACTGGAGCAAGAACATGGAACTGTCAAAATGTTTTAACAGACAGAAATGTCCGAGTAAATGTAATAACCTTACTTCATTTCTATTTTTTTTTCTTATTAAAGCAAGACTTATAGCAAGACTTTGATTTTTTTTTATAAAAAAACAAGCATAACTAATTGTGTTTATAGAATTTGCACTTAAAAGAAAAGTTGGATCTCTCTAGCGTTGCATGAGCTATTGTCTTCCGTCATTCAGGTTGAACACTTGGAAACGCATGATGACAGACATTGAAAAAATTAACTGACTGATTGTGCAAGTTTCCTTCCCAGCAAGAGGCCTGGGTGGGTTGGGGACGATGAAAACACAGCACAAACATAATACAATGGGACAGGGAAGCATATCTTCAGTTTCGCATGGCCAAACCACTGTACACACCTACATTTGCTAAAAATATCCCATCGCGAAGGGATTGCATACTGTATTTATACAACAAGGGAACATATACACTTACTTTTACCTTAAATGTCAGTTTTATTTCTCAATTCCAAGAAAACTTAGAGTATTGGGTTTAAAAAGCTTAAAGTAAATTCTCTGAAATAACAAGATGAGTACTTCCTGTTTATGACAGAAATGACTCTTACATAAAAAAAAGAAATCCAACAATCTGTTAATCTCAGTCAGAAACCAAAAGAGTTTCTGTGTTCCAGCCTTGCAATATTTATCTAACAGTTCAAGTTCAAGTCTTTCCAAGATCCCCCTACAGATCAGCTCGTCTTTGGAGACTGCTGGTCACAAAATAACACGTGTTAATGCATCCACAGTGGCTAATCTGTTATCAGATGCGCCGTTTCCGTTGTCTTATCTGGACTCCCAGAAATACGGAAGTCGAAATCCCAACAGAGTTTTCACAAGAGACCACCATCATGGTCCCTTAGCAGCTTTGTTGTGCCCGGCGGGGTATCGCTAAACATCCGTTAGACCGCAACAAATAGTACTGCAATATTTGGGAAAGATTACTTGTATTTCAGTAAATATTAAGGGAAATATGACATTTTCTCAGTATCTCATCTTCTGGCTGCTCATGTTAAGTGAACACAGTCAAGCTTCCTGATTTACAGAGGAGAAACGATTGTTTTGTGAACAGGTTTTGTGTTGTTTAACATGCTCAGATGTCTAACTTCATTTCTGATCTACTAACATATGATCCACAACCTACAACAACAAAAATAACAACAACAACAACCCAGCCAGCAGCAGCTTCACGCATGTGTGACGTATTTGCAGCCGAGATCCATACAGTGATCATCTCCTGCTCTGACTGCATCTTGGAAGAACTGTTGGTAGTTTATTTTTTTTCACAAGTTGTCAGAATACTTGCTGAGACAGAGTTGCAAAGTTGGAACATAAATATCTGTAGGAGAACTTATCTTATTAATTAAATGCATGAAATGGCTTAAGTATTAGCATGCATTGCTAATAGTATTTGTCTTGGCCACTATGCACTGGATGCAACTCAGAAATCAGCCAGAAGGATGGTATAGATGGACATAGAGGACGCAGCAGGTATGGATTTTATGTAATATGTAAGGAGATGTAAGTGAATGAATTAATTACATGAATTGAGCGATTACTGTTCCTGACCAAGTGGTGAGATGAAACTTTTTTTAAGGCATGCCCTGAAAAAAATCCCAATAAACAGGAAATAAAAAACAAACAAAACAAAACAAAAAAACTGTTGGCCTTGACGGGAAAAACAAAGTGAGACACATATGAATGAACTACCAAGAAACAAAGCAAGACAGGCAGAAAAGTTACCGCAGGAGGTAACCACACCTTTAAATGTGGTAAAAAGAAACTTAATGTTTGCGGGTAACACTGACAGAAAGAAAAATTAAATGAACATGGTGAAAAGTCGGTATTAAATGTTGAGCTATCACAACGAAACCAAAAACCAAGAAATGACGATAAACAAAACTGAGGATACTGAAACCGAAAGTGAAAAGCATTTACAATGAAAAGCATCAGCTCAATCTCGCCATACTAACACACTGAAGTCCTGTTCCAGCATAAAACCACATGCAGGAAATCAATTATTTTGGCAAGATTTTTCACCAGTTGGTATGCCATGCTGCAACATAAAAAAGAAAATGTTAATGAATCTGGAATTAATAGGAGAGAACTGAGCAGTTACCATTTATTTAGTCAGAATATGCAGGAATAGTCTGATTCCCATTCACCTAACATGCGTATGTCAACTACAATTGGTAAGACTAGTAGAAGACATATACATTTGATTACTGAATCATAATTTGGCTAAAACACTGCAAAACCGTGTACATAAAAAAATGGGTTGAAATTACATGAAATATGTGCTGATGTGAACCTTGTGCTAGATAACGTTCATGTAAATATTTCCAGTGAAACTTTCCTAAAAGACTGTTTTCCTTCTTATTTACACATAAAACTTCATATACATAAGTTTTACACCTGGAAACCTAAACAGATCCTCTTAAAGCTTCATTTCCACAGAGCTCTTTGCATGCAAGTCTAACATGGGAGAATCCCAGATTTAAAGCTGTTTAATCATGTCCAATACTCCCCATGTGAAGCACCAGTTGGTTTGTGAATGGGATGTGCTGCTAGGGTTTTGAAAACTCAGCATGGGGATCAACCAGCAGTCCAATCATTCTTGGGATTCTTCTTTCTGTCAGGAATCTCTGTGATCTCGGATGTGCTGCTCGCTTTATTCCAGTTTGTTCCTATCCGGAATTTGCTTTCAAGTGCTGGGCTTGCTGACAGTCCAAATGATCCCTACCTCATCAACACTTCTTTAAACAGAATCTTTTTCTGGTAATCTTATTTTCAAGTCCTTTATGACTATTGGTTTATTTTAGTTTAGAAAGTGCAAATAATAATTGATTTTCTAATGCCATATTCTGGTTATATACAATTTACATTTCAACAGATGAACTATCATAAAATCACATTCATTAACAACATGGAATTGCTGATATGTTTATGAAATTAACAGAAGGGTTTTTCTTGAATTTTATCATATATA
>NW_006799947.1:1576170-1585879 GCF_000485575.1 Poecilia formosa | reverse complement strand
TTTATTTTTATAAAATATATACACACACACACACACAGCACAGTGGTGCCTGTGGTCATCGGGGCCCTTGGGGCAGTCACCCCCAAACTGGAGCAGTCACCCACAAAACTGGAGCAGTGGCTCAAACAGATCCCAGGAACAACATCAGACATCTCAGTCCAGAAATGTGCAGTTCTAGGCACAGCCAAGATACTGGAGGAGAACCCTCAAGCTCCCAGGCCTCTGGTAGAGGACCCGAGCTCAGAGGATGAAAGAGAGACCACCCGCAGAGGGTGAGAAGGGAATTTTTTTATTTTATATTTGTTTGTTTTTTTCTTTTTTTTTTCTTTTTTCATTTTTGTGAATACTTTTTCCACAGTATTAAAAACGCAAACTTGTGATTCGGTCAAAAAACAAGGAGATAAAGACAGCCTTTTTGCACATACATAATATCTTTGGTATGTTCAAAGAACAAGTTAACACTTGCACTTCGGGTGCCTGTAGCACAGAGCTCCTTTGATATTACGTCCCATCATCAGAAATGCAGTGCTTTCCCAATGAAAGCGTATGTAAGCACAACTGCCAGTCTCATTTTTAATTTTCAGTCCACTCAGCAAATCTTTCCTATACATTTAATTTCTCATCAAAGCAGCACATGGCAGACAAATGGCAAATTTCCGACCATTCTTTTCTTTGGCCACAATTTTCCAGCACAATCTGACTTAATGGGGAGCATCTATAAACATCAGTTTTTTAAGTATTGTCACAGGTTCTGGATTAGATCTGCTTTAATAGCATGATGCCGGTGGCAGCAGCATCATGCACCATGCACGATGCCTGATGAAGCTGCCAGTGAAGCACTGTGGGGACGATATCTTCAGGCTTTTGGCCAGTGACAGTTTTTTTTTTTTTTTTTGTATGCTGCATTGCAGTTTGCATGTAAATCAAAAAGTCCACACTTGGTCTCATCTGTCTGGAGCACCTTACGCCACATTTTTGCCTGTTGCTGCAGATCACACTTCTTATGGCTTTCTTCTTGCCACATTTTCATGAAGAACAGGTTTGCAGATTTGGATTTCTATAGCTAGTCATTTCCTGTAAGCAGATTCTCCTACCTGAACTGTGATTCATGCCTAGTTAGGCAAGAGGTTGTGCCAGACTCTTCAGTTTTGTTTTCTAACAGGAACAACTGATTGCACTAAATGTTGTCCAGGAGTTTCAGATTTCTATGTATGAAAACATAAAAGGTTTATAAATACTTCTGCAAAGCACTGCATAAATGCGAGTGTGGCTGTCTAAAGCACCTAATGAGTGTTTAGTATAGAACCGTCAAACCAACTTCAGAAAGATACATTTTATCATCCCCATTGAGGTTCTGGAGTTCTCTCTAAACCCTGTGAACAAGTTGCCAAAAGTTTGGAGGAGGAGTAATATCCTACATTATGGAAGAAGATGGAATTTTCCCTTGTCTTGTAATCCAGGTCAGATGTTTCTTGGTTCATGAAATGTCAGCTGGTGAACATGGCACATGTGATGATGTAAGATGTCAAAACTGCAAGAATCTATCAGATCTTATTGTAACTATTCACACCTAAAATGCTGCAGAAAACACTCGTAAAGAAAACAGAAATGAATTATTTGCATGCATTCTAGTTTATGCATGAGTTTCATGGTGCATATGTAAAAACAGAGCACATATTTTTTTCATCATAAACAGACAGGAGAGGATGGATCAATCAATCAATCAATCAATCAATCAATCAATCAATCAATCAATCAATCAATCAATCAATCAATCAATCAATCACACATTGTACTTTAAATTGTCTAATGCATCAGCTTCTAAGCAACAATCACCAATCTGACCAAAAATATTAAACGAAGTAAATAAAACAATAATAATTATAAAACAATCACAATACAAAATGTAGCAATAGCAGCTGTAAATGAGAAAACTCCAGAGAGGTTATAACCAATAGAAAAACATATTTGGACTTCTTAAACAAATAGACAAAACTTAATATTTCATTAGTGACGCATTTGAAAACAATGCCATATAAAAAAAGAAAAATATTTTAAAAGTTTTAATTTGCAACGCAGTAGAACAAGACAAAGACAAACCTGATAAAAATGTGATGAACAGATGAATGAAACTGACATGTTTATATCTTATCAAAAAAATAAAAAATACTGATAGAAATTCTTTTATCAACCTTTTGAGTTTGATTTTTTTTTTCTTTTTCATCTTTTTTTTCTAAGATAAAAACAGCATCAGTTTGATTATAAGAAATGTTAGCGCAGTTTGAAACTTTCATTGTTCAAGTTTCATTATTCTTTTGAATTTACCATGAAACTTCAGTGTGTTGAGCTTTTTGGATTTTGCTGCCTGTCAGATTTTCTCTCCACTAAATATACATTGTTTTATTATTCAAGTTGGGCTATCTTTTGTCTTATTTACTTGAGGAAATAAATGCGTCTTCA
The DNA here is from genome assembly GCF_000485575.1 of Poecilia formosa. NCBI lineage: Eukaryota > Metazoa > Chordata > Actinopteri > Cyprinodontiformes > Poeciliidae > Poecilia > Poecilia formosa. The sequence goes on along the minus strand of NW_006799947.1, from coordinate 1,583,419 downwards.
ATAGCAGAAATGTTAAGCTTTTTAAAAGTCTGAGGGACTGACTGTGACTGAACAGCAGAAACTTAGGAGCCAATTGTTTTTAAGGCGGGGCCAGTGTCTATTCAGCTCCTCCCATTGGATCTACCATGATATTAATTAATTTCTAATGGTGCAAATATTGTTTTATTAGGCCTTATATTGCAGTGCATTGTGTTATTATGGCAATAACAGACATTCTACAATAAATACCTATACGTGAATATTTTATTTAGACAGGGAAAACGTTCAGATAATTGTTTTTTCTATCTAAATTCGTAATACTAAATTTATTTCATTTGATTATGATGCAGCTTAGAGCAGTGCCACATAAGCTAAGTGTGTTTTTGTTGTCTCTGCGAGCTGTGCACCTGTGGACAAACTTCACAGCAGCAGTAGAAGCACCAGCAGTGTTTGCCCTCCCTCGGCTTGGGGCGGGTCTCCGCCACTCCACCCTCCGCTGCTCTCAACCTTTAGGTCGCATTTGGCTGCCGGATGTGCACGTGGGAGCATATGCAACAAGTGAATGAGTTGGCACGCGCGCTCGGTCCGGCTTTTTAAACTTTTTTTTTTGCCCCGCTATTGGTCTGTCTCGAGACCGATGCTGTCAGCTCCCGCGCGCTCCTCTATCTGCGCCCAGCTCTGTCGCAACGAAGGAGAAACTCTCGTGAGCTCCAACTTTTGAGAGTTTCTGAGAATGAGCTTCGCATAACGTCGACTTTTCGCTTGTTATCTACCCCCTCCTCTTGTGTTTGCCCCGCTCTACTGCATAGAAGTATGGTAGATAAAGGCCCCTTGCTGACTTCTGCCATCATCTTCTACCTCTCCATTGGGGCAGCGATATTTCAGGTCCTGGAGGAGCCCAACTGGAAAGACGCTGTGAAGCAGTACAGAAAGCAGAAGGAGAAAATACTCGAGGACTACCCTTGCCTGTCCAAAGATGACCTGGATAAAATATTAGAGGTATGTTATTTATATTGGTTATCAGAGAAGTAGCTGTTTATAACTTATCTCTGCTTGGTTGCAACAAAATGAATGGGCGTGCTCTTATAGAGGGGTGACACAGGATGAGTCTCAGCTGGTTTGTGAAGCTTTCACTGAAAACTAACAGAAGTCCTGAGGAATGAGCTGGTGCGAGGCTGAGGGTCAACATACCCTCCAAAGAGGCGCCTCAAGGCCTGAATTCTCTCCCGCACTAAAACTTTTAGACGTTGCCTTATCTCCCTGTGGCTGAATGATAAGTCATTTATGACACACAGCTCTCAGCTGACTGATGCAAATTTTCTCTCCTTTGTCTGGAGGAGTTATTGTTCAAGAGGTTGCAGAACCCAGTGGAGTTTGCGCTTCTTCTCACAGTTTTATTTCTGTTTTTTTTGTGGGCCCTGTGCTGGAGTCGTTCAGCCGGCAGGGACTGAACTTATAAGGGATTTTTTTATTTATTTATTTATTTATTTTCCTATTTGGTTGACATATGATTTTTTTTTCTTTGAAATCTCAAAACTTTACATTCATTTGAGATGTTTGAACATGGCAATAATTTCTCTTTGTCTGTATCAGGCTCTTTGCAGCTTAATTAACTTATTTGGTGAAAGTGCTGCCTTTTCCTCTCATTTTCCAATCCCAGAGACATGTCTGAACCTGTGCCCCCTTTTTGGGTCCAGTGTCAGGGGGATTTATTATCCTCCCCATCCCCCCTTCTGTCTCTCCTCTTTGTGTGCTGGTGGGGGGACTGAAAAGGGATATGCCTATGAACCTCCCTCCCACCCCTTATTCATAACAAATCTGCTTGTGAATGAAATCAGCAGTGTAATCTGGTTGGATGATTTTGGAAATTTACCATTTTGGCAATTGATTATTAAATTCAACCAAAAGAAGGAGGAAACTCAAACAATTTGTTCTCATGCACGGCAAAAAGGACTACATAAAGTCATGTGTGCGGCTTCACTGCACATTGAAAAGATCGTATCATGTTACTCATTGGGCATTTCACTCTTTTTTTTTTCACAGCCGTGCAGATAGCGGTTGCCGTTTGCCAAAACACCTGCTGCAAATGTGCTGGTTTAGGTTTCCCTGGCAGAAGTTGTTAGATTTCCATGATGGAAACTTTGTAAGCAGTTAAAACTTATAAAGCAGCTCAACAAGGAAGGCGACACTCGTAAAAGTCAGTCCTCTCTGTTTTATTAACAAGAAGTTTACTATTAACCACAGGCATCCTTGCAGTGGGCACAGTTCACAGATTGGGTTTTATAGCCCATCAGCGTTGGTGCTTGAGAGGCGTTTATAAAGTACGATGAGGGTGCTGCTGGGCAGAGGCTTTATCTCTGCTACAGGCAAAGCATTAAGCCCTCTTCAGTGTGTACACTAGAAACATTTTTTTCCCCTTTTTACTCCCTAATTTTTCACAAATGCAAAAAAAAAAAAAGCCTGAAGACTTAGGAAGTTTAAAGCATGAAAATACACCTCTTCAACCTGTACAATGCTTGTATGCACATTTGTGCGTCATTTGTAAAAATTTGTTATGCATTTTATTGCTCTGAGTTTAGTGCCATCTTCATGAACTATAAACTTTGGTAAAGATAGAGCCTATATCTGAAACCCTATTTTTGTCTGATGTTGTTGTGAATTGTAAACATGCACACAAAACCTTGTGACCCACTTCCAATCCATTAGCAGAGTATCATTTTTCTTTAAGAACAAAATTGTATTCAAAATATTTGATAGATAACCGATTAAATGCTGCTTAAGCAGTCTTTAATATTTTTGCAATGGTGATCAGGAACCCAAAAATGGTCTCCATTTGTATTTCCTTGTGCAGGAGAGTCCTGAAGGACCTGTGTCCTGCAACTGATATGCTCTGGTGAACTGAAGCAGAGACGCATTTAAAAGCTAGAGAACATTGACTCTAGAAAATTGGAGTTTGACACCTGGATGTGACGCCTGGATGTAGATATTTAACTTTGAAATTTCCAGAAGCTAGCCAACATTTCTAAATCTAGCCATCACCCATGTCAGGTAAAAAAAAGCTCCAAAGGATAACTGGTTAGCTGCCATCTGTTCAATCTTCCTGCTATCTCCTGAAATTCTTGCTCTCTCACACACACAGATACCCACACATCTTTAATGAACCACAAAAACATTGTGTGTTTTTAAAAACTCTTCTTAGATCACAGATGATTTCTTGGTGCATCTCCAGTGACTGTCAAACAGAGCTGGGAGTGAAAGAAATTTAGCATGTGGCAGCAAACACACTCTCTAATACCAACCTTAAACTTTTTTTCCCTCGCCTCGGCTTGTGTTTCGACTCATTAACCTCCCTAATTTTAAACACGAGATGAGGCAGATAATTCAGTTTAACCATTTTGCTGCAAAAGTAAGATTCAAGCAGGATTTCAACACCCAACAATCACATGTTTGTGGCAAAACATCCTCCTGCTGAGATACGGGAGGAATGATCAGACAGGAATGAAATGGTGCAGTGTTTTCAGGAAGAGGTTTTTGTCTCGTGACCTGGATCTTGACTTGCTGTTTTCTATCAGGAAAATGCATCTTCCTCATTTTGAAAGTAGAATGAGTGTAGATGCCACCCTTAAGATATTTATTTGTTAGAGCTCTCCCAAAGTGACGTGGTCATTTAATCTTTTCAATCAAGTTCTCAATTCCTCCTTTCAATCCTTTGAAAAGATTGGGCAGTAATTCAAGTTTAATTAGTTTAACTACAGTATTGATTGTCTTAAAAAATAAAATAAAAAAACTGAAGAATTTAAACTAGTACCATGATTTAAAGCAACTGCAGATGTTCAGTTTTAAGAAGTCCTTTCACTGACAGATTTCTTCTTTTATTATGTTAAATAAAAAAGATCTTAAGGGTTTTTTCTTTCTTAATCAATGAAGTCATAGGTCCTGATTATTGTTGGTGTTGGCGCACTGAGTGGTGTGTACACTCAGATGCTGTTTATGACCCAATTATGGGAATTAATTCATATTGACATGGAGGAGCTTAAGTGACTCTTTTGTTTGTAACTCTGTAAATCTTACAAGCAGCTGCTGCTGCGTTGCAGTTGGAAGTGGAAAAGTACAGAGCAACTGGAGCAGCTTGCTCTGCAACCAGCTGTCTTGGTAACCTTTTCTTTATATTTTGTTTCATTTTTATCTCCCCCAACTGTGTGTTGGGTTATCATAGAGTGACAGAGGATGATTAGTCAGTCAGGGTGACAGAAAACCAATCTGCAGAATAAATAGGAAAATCCTACTTTACAATTTTGGCTTGAAACTTTCTTTGAATACTCAGGAAATCAGTCGTATTGTTAACTTGCAGTAAGGTTGGTAAACGATTCTCATAATTGTGAAAATTGCATCGTTGTTTTTCTTTTTTTTGCTTATTTGTCCATGTTTATATGGCCTCCTGAGCAACACAAATAGACTATAAAGGTGTGTGGATCTTCTCTTCTGTTGAGGAAGAAATGACCTGACCTCTTTGTGGTCATTTCAACTCTTGTCTGCTCAGCTATGAAGAGAACCACCTCTTATTGGTATTTGTCCTGTCAGCTCACAAGCTCCTTTTAAAGTGCTTCAGACTGACTGCCAGCATAAACCCCCACTGTTTTTTATAAATTCAGCAGTTTTTCTCGGGAAGTCAACAATCATCACTTCCTTATCTGGCAAGAAAAGTGTCATCATGTTTGACTTTCCCTTATTAGGTTAAAATTAGGTGCAAAGCTAAAAACACACTAGCACTGAAAGACCACAGATGTGGTAACACAGAAAGACCACAGATGTGCTAACACGGCTAGTGTTATCTAAACCGCATGCTGTAGAAAATTTTGATCCTTGACTTAAGTTTGATATGCCCAAAACGTTCCCAGTAGTAAGAACCCAACATGTCCAGAAAGCAAGAGCAACTTTCTGTTATCCACTGATAGTCCTGCTCTCTTTTGCAGTCTGAATGATTCCCACACCTGCGTTTTTCTCCTTCTTCAGTATTAAATATTTCTGATATGGAAAGTAGCTCACTTTATCTTCACTAAGGAGTTATTTTTTCCAGCTGAACATGGAAGTACCTTGGCATGGGAGGTTCACTGGTTGTGTGTTGTCAACTGGCCAGTCACGTGTTTTGACTGATAAGGCTGGAAGGTCAATTTCACATGCGCTCAACTGGTTCGAAATTGTTTTATTAAATTTCAAAGATGCCACAGATAACGGTTAAAAAGTCATTGACCTAAGAAATGGTGTCTAAGACCTACAAAATGCCTAAAAAGCATTTAATCAAATGCAGGGAAAACTGTGTTGGATCATTACTGTACAGTACTTTGAGTTGTTTTAAGTCCCACAGCTGTGTTAGCCTTGGATCCAGTGAGATTCTTTTACTATTTATACTAAAACTGGAACACTTTAAGGTCAAATGACATTACACAGATCACTGTTTACTTTAGCTCCTTGTTTATAGAATGTAACCTGCTCCACAGTGCTGAATGGACTCCCGGATTTTCTTTAAAGTTGTGTCTGATCGCGTCATCTTCTGTGTACATTTAACTGGTGCCAAAATCTATTTTATCTTATGGATATTTTTAAAGCAAACACTGATGTTGTGACATGCAAATCCATCAAATTCTTAAGTTAAAGTCTGTCTCAACATAAACGTGATCAACTCAAAGCCTCAACAGTCCAACATAGAAGCTTTGTTTTTCATGCCAAAGAATTGCTCCCCTTTGTCTGGTAATTACAGACCAGAGATGTCGCAGACCTGTTATTATTAAACAACCAAGCTTCATCCAGCATGTTGGAGCTTATGTGAATTTTGCTAATGTGTGCACATTTCCTCAGCTACCAATACACCAGGAGAGGGAGAGCTCGGGGCGATGCATTGTCCCAACACACATGGTCTGGTGTTTGCTTATTCCCAAGAGGGGGAAAGTCCAGTTTTTGTTTTGGCAGCTCAAGGACGTGTATGGTCAAGAATGATTGATTAGGAGCTGTTCGCCTCAAGCTGTGGTTATGGAAGTATGACATGCAGGGGTTGTTTTGAAGACAACTTTCTTGAGACTTCTTTCTTTCGTCATTGTGCAACTGAAGTTTAGAGGATGTGGCACTTGCTTTCCTGTTTCTTACTGATGACATAAGCAGCATCCCATGGTTCTGTTGGTTAATCTGCTGGAGATGCAATCTGCCAGGAAGGATATGATAAAACAAATTACATCTTCACTTATCAGATTTATCAGACTCCTTTGATCTTAGCTGAATTGAAACTTTTTAAATTCACCAATGTTTATTTACAAGACTGAGGTTGACGATCTTATGTTTACAAACCAACTCTCGTTCAGTCTAATTCTATAAGGTTCTATTGTATGCAGTTTAACAATGTTGTTTTCTTTTGTCTTCAGGTAGTGTCTGATGCTGCAGGCCAAGGGGTCACCATAACTGGCAGTAAGACGTTTAACAACTGGAACTGGCCAAATGCTGTCATCTTTGCTGCTACAGTCATCACCACCATCGGTACGTGTGATTTATCATAAAATTCAATCAGTTTTTTTTTAGAAGCGGATTAAATGACATTTCAATTTTAGAAAGTTTTTTGCACCAACGTCCGATGCCGTCTGTCGTTATTTGCATAATTTTGGATTGGCACCTGGGTCTCTTGTAGTTTACAATTATAGCTTCAGACAGAATTTCACAAGGGGGTGTAACAGAGAAATCGAACTTACACTGAACAATGAGATATTAAAACATGTTAGGATGAGTGTATTACAAGAAAAATGGAGGCAGCTTTGCCATCTTGAGGAGTATTTCAGGATGCTAATAGCTAATTTGCATATAATGCTAAAAAAAAAACTGTAGGAGAAATGAAGGTCAAAAACAGTCACAAGATTTTGCTTAACCACTTCTCTCTTGGTTTCCAACAAATCATGAAGTGGGAAGTAGAAAAAATATGACGAGAATTTTGTTTTTAAATCCTGTAAATATCTTTAAAGTTTTTGTCATATTTTTAAAGATGTAACACCCGCTCATTTTTTCCTGCTATCTTAATATTGCTTTGTGGTTTCACTCAACAGCATACTTTGGATTTATAGTGTTTCTCATCAAAATCAATAGGTTGGGCTGATGGATGTATTATAGACCCGCTCTCTGGGTTAACCAAACTTAAATGTAAGACTACCATCCATCCATCCATCCATCCATCCATCCATCCATCCATCCATCCATCCATCCATCCATCCATCCATCCATCCATCCATCCATC
>NW_006799947.1:1539923-1576152 GCF_000485575.1 Poecilia formosa | reverse complement strand
CATCCATCCATCCATCCATCCATCCATCCATCCATAGGTCCATAGATCCATAGATCCATAGTGGGGTCGGTTGGGGTGCTGGTGCCTATCTCCCTGGACAGGTCGCCAGTCCATTGCAGATGTTAGACTATTGAATTGAAATTTTTATGCAAGTTTTATTTCAGAAATTGGCTCATTATATTATTGCAGGTAAACCAATTCTCTAGAATGGATTTATTAGATTTATTTGTTGATTCATGGCATTTTTGCCACCTGATAAATGTAACGCATTCTTGGCTTTTTGTCTCTTTTTTGATGCTAAAATCTAATTTGCGAGTTCTGGTATCTGCTGTTGGACATGTCTGCCTAATCTCCTGTTTTAAGCTCACTTTATTTTTTATTTCAATCTTTAAAGGATATGGAAACATCGCCCCTAAAACCTCAGAAGGTCGGGTATTTTGCATCTTCTATGGGCTTTTTGGGGTGCCCCTTTGTCTTACCTGGATCAGTGAGCTGGGCAAGTTTTTTGGTGGCAGAGCAAAGCACCTGGGACAGTTTCTAACCAAAAAGGGGTTTTCATTGGTAAGTTGTTTTTACTTTTAGTTCTTCAATCCTACAGGAAACATCTGGTTTTCTCTCCCCCCCGATATAAATATTTGTTTTATTTTCCAGAGAAAAGCCCAGTTTACCTGCACAGCCATCTTTCTTCTCTGGGGTGTGCTGGTCCATTTAGTCCTTCCGCCTTTTGTCTTCATGTCCCAGGAGGGCTGGACGTACATCGAAGGGTTGTATTTCTCTTTCGTCACCTTGACCACGATTGGTTTTGGGGACTTGGTTGCAGGTGAGCAGATAACTGAAACGATAAAAATAGATTAGAGTTTCGTTTCCTAAAAGAAAAAAAAAAGTCTATGAAATGTACTGTAAATGTGCACTTTGGATCTTAAAATTGTAGGCTGTAAATGACATTCAGTGAGGTTTGATCGTTCGTGGCTTCTTTGATCAACTGCTCTTTCTTAAGTTAAGAGCTCTACTGGAAGTGTTCAGCAATGGCTGTGAGAAAACTTATCTGTGTCAGATAATAAGATCTTATAGTTTTAAATTTAACTTGAATTTAAATTTAACTTAACTTTGTTCTTTTTCACCACAGAGAAATATTAACATTTTCTCTATTTCTGTAGGTGTGGAGCCAAATAAAGAGTATCCAACTCTGTACCGTTACTTTGTGGAAGTCTGGATTTATCTGGGGTTGGCCTGGCTGTCCTTGTTCTTCAACTGGAAAGTGCGGATGGTGATTGAAGCCCACAAGGCTTTGAAGAAACGTCGCAAGCTGCGCAAGCTATCTCTTGAAGAGATGCGCCATTACAAAGAATCTCACAAAGCTTCTCTTCGTTTGCCGCCCACTCCCAACGATGTGAACATTTTCAGCTTCTTGTCCAAGAAGAAGGAGGGGTACAACGACTTAATAAAGCAGATTGGTAGTAAAAATGAAGGTAATCACAGGACCGGTGACTCCAGTAAGAAAGCCAAAGACATGAGTCGCTCCAAGAGTTGCAATGATGCTCCAGAATTCAATGGTCACACCATTCTCAGCCTGGACCGTTCACCACGCCAAAAGAGACGCTACAGTTTCAGCGACCGTGTTACTGTCGCCTTTTCAAAGTCCAAAAACTACCTGCTGGGCTCAGATAATGGTTTATTGCTAACAGAAGACCAGGGGGAGGGTGACCCAGAACGAGACCAAAACCAAATGTACGAGAACCAACTTGACAAAGACGTTGATGTAGAAACCAAGGCCGCTGGAGACTGTGGGGTGGGAGGTCGGAGGACGTGGGACTCTAAAGAGTACCATCCTCTAACCATTCAGAATGCAAACATAACTTTCATAGATGAAGAAAACTTTCTGAGCAGTAACCTGGAGGAGCTGGATGACGAGGACGCAGATGATGACTCTAAGGCAAAAATCTCCATCACAACATGTGATGAAAACATCGAGACAAACTCCAGGGAGGATCAGAGTTCTGAATGCGACGGGTCTGTTTTTACAAGTGACGGTTCGGAACACAGCCACTCCTATGAGAAGCTCGTGGAGGAATACACGAAGGAAGACAACACAGAATCCTGAGCTGTGAAAGCTGACCAACTTGGTCGAGAAATCTCTTTGGCCCTGTAGTGTTGGCTGGAAGTATTTGTATTCCAATGTGAAGCATTCAAGTGCATATCAAACATCTGAGATCAACTTTGAAATGGACAATCAAACTCCACACTAATAAAGAACAATAGAGCATGAGTTGTAACCTCATGAGGAGTCGACGTCTGCTCATTGAATGACTTTCTTTTTTCAGTCGGTTTGAAGAAAAATCACAAGTTATTTTGATATATTCAAACCAGCAGCAGTTGTTTGTGAGTGATTTTTATTCCTGCTCATAGCCTGAAGTTATATGTGGAAATTGGTTTGATTTTCCATAGTTTCAACTATTTCTCTTCACCATATTGGTGCTTTTAAAGATATTTATTAACATGAAGGACAGTGTAGCGTTTGAGTTGCCGTGTGGGTTTATGCATCTGCTGTTGCACAATTTCAGTCAGATCAGGGTGTATGAAATTCCACTCCAGGGCAGACTTGCTTTTACAACCTGAGCCAAGCTTTTGTCTTAAAATTAAGGGGTGAAGGAAAAATTTTACTTTTTTTTTTTTTTTTTTTTTTTTTTTTTTTTTTTTGTTTAACCAAGATGTAACCAAGAAAGACAAAATACAAAATATCTTCAATACTGTATTTCATTTATTAAGGTAAGCTCTTGATCTTGTCAGAAATTGGTGTTTATATTATGAGCAACCCAACTGTGATGTCCTCCATCTGAGCCCTTACACCAACCGAGAGAGAAAATGATTAGAAACGGTAATGAAATACAAGCCGAGTTGAGCCTCCTTGAACACTTTTTTTTTTTTTTTTTTTTTTTACCCGTTTCTGCTCTGCTGCTGTCTGCATCCCAGATGACAGCTTTGCAACTTCAGCACTTGTATTTTTTTGTGCTTAACAGGGGATAAAACTTCCACAGCAACAACATTCTTATATGCTGCCTCTGTAGCATTCTTTGAATTGTGTTTGCCATGTAAATATTGGCCAAGAGCCCGCCAGTAGCCACAAAGCCAGCCCCGCTTGGGACGTGGCCTTGCTGCTTGTGTTTGCCTTTGGGGGGCTTGCACCAGCGTGAACAAATGAAGTGCTGCTCTTGACAGGCAGCTAAGGTTAACTCGTGGCAGATCAATAAAGTCTTGACGTATGTCCTTCATATCGGTGCTCCCCATAAGTGTCATTTGAGCACAAAACCGAGATCTCAAACATCTCCAGTTTTCAGTCTTGCAGGCCTTTTGCACACGATGTCTTGCACAAAGATTAAAAATGGTGTTAGTTGGAATGGTTAAAAAAAAAAATCAGAGGGGTTCTTTAGGAGTTTTTTTTTTTTTTTCTTTCGAATTCAAGCCAAATTCGTTGAACAGGATTCTTGTAATAAGTGGTCATATTTCAGGGTTGATTTTATTTTCCATGTGAACACGTCAAATGCACGTTCTGACTAATATTACTGCCTCATTATGTGAATAGCCTTAAATCTACTGCAAAGCAGAGGATGCACAAAACAGAACATCTTTTGAATGTATTCTGAGCAACTCACTGAACCGTTGTTTTTCCACACATGGTGGCATTTGTTCCTCCTTCTTTGGTAAATTTCATCACAGTCCCACCATTTTTTATTTCCCTTATGTGAACAATCTCTTTTTTCACTGGTTGTCTATGCAGCAAGGTACTGCTTTGGACTGAATTGCAAAAAAATATATATATCTAAGATTAGATATTTTTCTCTCCATTGTGTTAAACTCCAGTATAGATGTCTGTGTACTTCTGTGTATTTTTTATGGTTAAATTATTTGTATTTGTAAGTTTGTACATAATTTTCATGAAAACTGTATATTTCTTGTAAAATAAACTTGCATCAAAAAACATTTTTTTTCCTACTTGCAGTGTTTTAATAATCAGTGTTGGTGCACATTTTCACAGCAGCTTAATATATCCCAAGTTTCACTTAAGTTTATATGTAGAAACTCATCCATCTGTAAAATATTGCATAACAAAGACAATCTCTGTACACATCTTAAAATCTGTTTATTGCCCATCCTGAGTTAATGTTTAAAATATTTTAGTCGCAGAAGGACATAAATCTGGAAATGAAAACCAGCGGAAAATAAGATGATTTTTAACAGGCTGAAATCTTGGCACTGAATGCCTTTTTAAGAGTTCTTGGAAATGCAGAAATTAACTGGTAGACATACTGGAACATTTATTTAATTAAAGAGTAAGTGCCTTTCTCGTGGAAATGCAATTAGATAGGACTCTACTCTGGGGAAGTGAGTTCCCCAGAACTTTAGGGAACTTGTGGTGTTCCCTAAACAGGCTAGAACTGCCTCTGCCTGTAGGGCCCATTTGTAACTGCAGCCTATCAGATATGTATTAGTGAGACGTTTGAATGCCGAGACACTATAAAAGATCAAATGAAATTAATTACAAATAAAAATGCCTGGAGCAAAACAAAATGAAACCATGATTACTCATCCTTCCTTCATGAGTAATGGTGGTGGTTGAAAGCTGAAAATTAAACTGAAGAAATCAAAGCATCCATATATGTGACTCTCTTCTGGGAATCTCAAATATTCCTTTCTATGCAATTGTTTTACTTTGAAAATGAAGATTTGCTTAAAGGCATGGGTTGAATTCTCTGAATTATATGAGATCTGAAAACGGTTTCAGACAAGACGCTTAATAACTCATGTTTCCGCTGATTCTGGCAGCACTTACTGTAACTGCTAAAGACATCAGAGAGCCTGTGTTTGGCAACTATTGTCATCTAAACAAAGTCACTGGAGTTGTCAGGATGTCATGTTTTCATGTTGGCACGCCACATTTCATTTTTAGAACCAGAACAGGATAGCCTTTTGTTTTTAAGATTAAAAGAAAGTAAATCTTGCACTAATAATAAAATATGTTAATGAGCATATGACTTCTAACATCTGAAAAGTGTGGCAAACTTGTGTATTGTACAGCAGTTGTTCCAGTTATAGCATGGTTACAGCTTAGCTTTTCCTGCTAAAAAAAAAAAAAAAAGCATCCCTACAGCATAAAGCAGCCACCATAATGTTCTTTTTACTTCATTATTAGAAAGAACATTATGGTGTTACACTATTTGTGTTACACAAAGTTGTTTGTGTAACAACTTTTGGTCTATATTAGAAAATGTCACATGACTCCACTGTCTGGAAACGTTTGCACAACACTGTATCAATCCACTATTGGTATTGGAATGAATTAAAATGCATTTTAAAATCTGGAGAATTAGGATATTGCTCAGAAAAGAACATAATCACAGGTCAAACTGTAAATGTTTTGTAACTGAGGACCTGTCAGTTTTACATAACACCTGAAAGTTCAAACATGAGTTCATCCACTGTTAATGATTGCATTTTTGGGATATGTCCTTGTAAATTTATGTCCGTATTACTATTATTGGAATGCATCTGATCTGTCTAGTCATACTGACAGTTATCGTTATCTGCCTTTATGGATATTGCAGGTCAATCTTGAAGACACATCCAAGTCCTACGTTAAAGGTTCTCCTCCTGCCCCAGTTTTTTTTTCTTTTTTTCTTTTTGATCCAGGTGTATTTGCTAAAGTGGCATCCTGAGATGAAAGCATACCATAAAAAATTTATAGTTTAGTAAATAAAAAGTCAAGTGTAGATATTGAAAACTGTATTCTCTCAAGTCCAATTTTTCATTTGAATATTTAAGTAGACTAAATTCCAAAAATGTGGCAGAGTGACTTCTGATGGTTTACCTGTTTCCATTTCACTCTGTAATTGTGTCCTTTCCAACTGGATATCAATTTATTTCTATTGCTAATAGTTTAAAATCTCATGTTGGCTTTAATTTACATATTACTCACATTCATGTTGCCTGCTACTTTCATTAATTGTGGTTCTATCCCCATGTTTAAATGTGCTGACACTTGACGGATGAAATTTGGCAATATTTGTCTTTTGATCAAAGCAAGATAACTAAGAGTTTCCTCCTGTTGGTATGTTTATGAGTGGTGAAAAGCTACCTGCTAAGTAGTCAAAGGCTCCTTATCATGCATGATAAAGTTGTGCACCATATGCAAAAAAAAAACAACAAAAAAAAACAGACAAGATAAGATGAAATATATATGATCTGTTTTTGTTTTTAACTTCAGTTATTTGTCATATTAAGAGATTGTAATCATTTGCTGTATGATGTATAAAAATATATGCAAACTCTGTAAATGAACACTGCTAAAGGGAATCATTTCATTTTTGTTCATCATTCAATCAAGAGAAATGAAACAAACAAATTGGTCACTATGATCTGGAATGTGCACGCCACATTGCCTGTATACATCAGATCCTTTTGTTCCAAGTAATAATTTGAACTCATGATGATTTTGATGGCTGCTGAGTCAAGCAAAAGACGGGGGACCCAGTCTGAAAATGTGCTGAATGTGATGGAAACCAGAACGTCTCCTGTTACTGTGGGATTCCAGGCACGACATCTATCAGCAATCTGTGATGTCTTCATTCTCCTCACTCTGCAGCATGACCCATTACGTGCAGACAAGGGACTAGCAAATGACTTTGAAATTTTGAATCATAAGTTTGTAAGAATTCTGCAGTTAAGGAGTTGTATGTTTGGATGATTTTCTCTGAAAATACATTTAAGACACTCAGGATTTACACTTTTACACACTGGCTGCTCCTTCGCTGATCTGAAACTGGGCAAGTTTAGTCTGATTTTACAATATCATGTGAGAAAAAGGTTCTGTGTCTTAGTGTATGTAAATATAAACATAAATAAATGTATTAGGGAAAATATCAGAAAAATAAAAAAAGCTGCAATTACCTGGTTGCATGAATGTGCAGACCCTTAAATGACTTTAATAAACCACATTTTATTTCAGTTTCATGAGGAATTCCCTTGCCAGAGTCCACAGCTTAATTTGGCAGAAGACCTGTTGAGTCATTTAAAAAGACAGGAGATGTTCTCACAACGAAGGAATTGGAGAACTTTTCTGAGGCAGAGTGATCAAATATTCTCAGGTTAAGATGTGGGAGGCGGACAGATAATCTCCTAAGAAGATTGAATGCTGAAACTGAGTCAGAAGGTACTTCAGAGAAGTGCTGCGGACATGGGACCAGGTCATTTCACCGTTTTTCACATTTGCTGTGTACTCCTTGAGCGCTTCTGCATTAAAAAAAAAAAAGATTAAAAGAGATATTCACCTTTCTGGCTTTTAAAAGCCTCATATTATTCTGCAATAGCCACAACTGTAGCAGGAACAAAGAATCTTGTTTCTACAGCTTCACAACATTTCCAACAAATTTAACATGTCAGCAGTGATTATCTTGTTTGGTTGCAGGATTTACATCAGGGTTAGAGATTTAGAGATACTGTTTCTCCTCTTCTTTGTGATAGCATCTTGTCTGTCACTAAAACTGCAATAAAATCTACTAACTTTACAATATTATGTAAAAAATGTTCAGTTACTTAACATGCAAACATGACCTGGCAGTCACTTCAAGAAGATCAGAGATCAGATTTGTTATGTCATAAAACATTTACATGTGAACTTTGGATCCAATGTTACCCCAAGCACAAAACTGATTATGATGTTTCATATTGAAAAAAAACAACAACAAAAAACTACAGATACTAAATGGATAATAGGGAAGGCGAACTTAAATTACAGGTGCAAATAAATTATAGATCATGCTTGAAAGCAGAAAAATCAGCAACGTAGGGGCAACATGGAAAATAGAGCCAAAGTGTGATGAGCTGCTGAAATATTACACGCATGTGCCAAACGGGAAAGCACAGCCAGTAATCATGAACCAAAGGGAGAACATCATCTCACGACCACATGTGACAGTAGTCCAAAAAACAAACTTACTGCCGGTTTTATTTTAAAGTCCTACTTTTGATTGTCGGTGCATCAAAGCTTTACTCGAAATGTGTTTTCACTGGGGAGTGTCTGCACCTTTCACTTAACAGCGACTGATTATGTAAGCTGCTACCTAAAAAGAAAGCCATCCTTTAAAATTTCTGCAGGACTGTAGGAAGACGACAAAGTGCTCTTCAGTGCTTGCTTTTACCCCGTTGAAATCATAACTTGAAGAATTTAATCACAAACTGTGTGCACCACTAGTTTTAGAGATTTATCAGGCAAAGGTGTTTATGTCTTTCGAAAGTTACATTTTTTTATGGAACACCCATCAACATAAGTGTATTTCAAAGTTCTTTTTTTTTGTTTTTGGCACATCTAACCAGAGTTGTCTCTTCTGCGCGTCCCATTATTTCCCTACACGGCCCGTGAAAATATACAAGCGTGGCAGACACAAAAGATGTGGTCACGTTTTTGTCGATGTTTGTTAGTGTTGTGATACGAAGTATTTCCACCTTCATGCTGATGTGTTTTTGAACACCGAAAAGCTTAAAGTCTTCATGGACTTTGTCATTTCAGCTTTAATACTTATCTTTTTAGGTGTGCCACTCTTTATAGTCAACAGCAAGAATATGCTATTTAACTCGTTAAAGTGATAAAGACGTTTTACAGCCAACGCAGCAGCACCATAACGATGCCCTGTCAGCTTATTTAACCTGTTCAGCAGAAATAACTGCTGTATTGCTGCATACCTCAGACCTGCAACACAAACAGGACTTGTTTTTAGCTTTTTATTCAACATAGAGTTTGTTTGTTTTTTCACCGTACTTTTCCAATTGGCATAGTGCATGACAAATAGTTCCTCCCACCTAATCTCAGAAGCTCCTCTTGACTGTTCTTCTTGCTTGGCCTGTTCTTATAGGGTGGAAAGCTGTAGTTTAAACATCTCCACATCTTTCTCCCCGACAGCTCTGCCCTGTTATTTGGTTTTCATGACGCTGTCTGTTCTCTGAAGTTCTCTAATAAGCCTCTCACGCTTTCACAGAGCAGCTGCATTTATACGGAGCTGAGCTAATTGAGCAGCTTCTCTAGGCAATTGGTTGCACTGGAATTTATTTGAGGGAACCACAGTCAAGAGGGCTGAAAACAAATGACCCCAAAACCCCAAAACAAACATAAATATATATATTTTTTTCTGTCACTTCAGTATTGTGCTAGTTTATGTTGGTCTATCACATCAAGTACTTTGAAGATACATGCACTGAAGATTGTGGGTAAAATGCAACAAATCGTGCAAACGGGTGTGAATACCTTTACGAGGCCCCAAGTGTTTTTAGTCTCCAATGTGTTTTTAGTCTACCTGGATCCTTTTGATTCACATCTTCTTGTCTGGAAACCTGCCAAACAAAACCCAAGGTCTTTTAACTCCCAGTAAGTTTGACCAAACCAATGCCATCCCTTTTTGTGTACCAGTGATGCGTCCGCCTTGCAACCAAGCATGCCAACTCGTTTTCTTGTCAACAAAGGAAGGGGGGGAACCAGATGGAGAGTTGTTGCCTCGGCCCGTAAAACAGAAGAAACGTCAACAGTTCAATAAGCAGCGGCACAGGATGAGGAAACGTGACGAGCCCAAGGACCTCTCTGACACCCAATTGTTTCCTGAGTTTCTGTGTCCGGCCTTCCGGATCGGAAACTTTTGGGCACCCCCCCGAGGGTGTGTTTGTGTGGCCATGTGTACTCTCAGTGCATGTGTGTGTTTGTGTGTGTGTTTTCTCTGGATGCGAGAGCTGCGTAGGTTTGTAAATGAATACATAAGGAATACACTGGCAGGTTGCCCATTGCTTTTTTAAGAAAGGATGGGAAAGAAAGATGTGGAGCAGGGTTTAACAATGCCAAAAGCAGCTGCTCATGTTTACAACATTAGGGTCTCAGGACGGAAAGTAGTAACAGTGACCTTACAAAGAGCAACATATGTCTTTGTGGGGTTACGAAAGTCCAAACTTCACATTAGAAGAGCTCTTTTGTGTTCTTCAAAGACATCTGCACAAAATATCATGCACCATTAGGTAAGGCACCAATGGGATCAACATTATAAGACCCAGCACTCCAACATCTCCAGATGCATGTCCTAATTAAAACAAGTTGGCATTAAATATTGCCAAGACTCCTCTCAAGTGATTAACTGAATTATCCAAACAAACAAGTTTGTTAAAAATATTTTTAAAACCCTGCTTTAACACTTCCAAACAGTGTCACACTGTGTTGTGTGGCATAATAGGAAAATCAGAAGAAATATTTTTTATTAGCTTTTTCAAAAATAATATGGGCTCTTATATGAATTTACCCATGTAATTTGTCATTATTAAGTTAGAAATGGATTCTGTTGGACTGTTGGGTTCATGAAAGTGTGAAGCAAACTGTTAAGCAACAGTGTAACTGAGTTAATTAATTAATGACTCAATTTTGACAGTCTCAATAAGTAATCTTCTGAGTGGCTAATTCTCTGAAAAAGGTTACATTTTTTAATAACTTCTCATCCCCACTCCTCCTCCCCCCTCACATCATATTACTCATTTTATTTTGACTTTTGCATTGAATTGAACTCTGGTCAATAAAGACTTTGTTTTCTCTGTGAACATAAACAGAGGCATAAGTAAGTAGCTAATGTTTCTAGTCAAGTCAAGAATAAATTAGTCAGAGTCATTGTGATCTACATAGATGTAATGGTCAGTATTATACAATAATAATAATAATAATAATAATAATAATAATAATAATAATAATAATAATAATAATAATAATAATAATAATAATATTTTTGTAGTAATATTGGTAATGCTTGGTCAGGAATGCATAGGCTCTAACATGAATTATGGTTGCAGTTTTTAAATATTTTCAAGTTGTGACGATAAATATAAAGCACACAAGTTAATTAATTTGGTCTTTTGATTTAACAGATAAAACCTTATTGAACGGTATGTTTTTTGTTATTGGTCAATGGTCCCAAATAAAATACAAATGACTTTATGCATGTCTTTGCGCTATGCACAGGATTGGATGGCAGACTTTCAGCTGAATATTAGAATGATATTTAGTCTTATGTATGATAAGCTGAGACAAACTTTTTAATGAAAATGCATGATTTGGAAATGCATCACCAAAAAGCATAAACCGAGTAAGAACCCATTCAAAATACAAAAATCAGCACCGGGAAATAAAGGAATAACTCCTTTATTGACTGCACAAGATTAGGAAACAATCTACCAGTGAACTTGCAACAATTCATAGTTAGCCAAACATTTCCAGGAGAGAACAATTTTCTTTTGTTTTGCACATTTATGAACACAAAATTACTATAGCAAATCATCATAGACGATTTTCCAATTCCTGAGGTCCCGTGGAATTAAAAAAAAAGGTAATACACAATTAATTGAATTTACAAGCCTGCAAAATCATTGTTCTACTGCCCTCTAGAGGACAAATGCAAAGCTCTCAGTCCATGAGAACTGAAACGCAAACCATTTCAGTTTCCATGGACACCTTTATTCAGTGACATTTATATAGTACGATTTTGAAGCAAGATTTTCTTTTAAAAATAGGCAACCTCCTATACTGAACTCGTTGTATTTACATTTGTCTGAGTAGAAAGTAGAAAAATAAATAAATAAATAAATAAATAAATAAAACATTTTCTTCGAATTAATTAATAGCTAATTCTAGTAGTCACTGAACATTACTATTACTGTTTTATGTTAATGCACGTGCTTAAGTGAATATCTGGAACAAAAACAACAACAAAAATATTACTATCTCTTTCTGAAGTGCTACTTTTTATGGAAGTTTGGATGGACCTGGAAAACTTTGAAACCTCAGACCTGAAACAAGATTAAGTTGTTTTTATTATTTGCCACTGAGTTCTAGACATTTTTTTGACGTTCAATGTAAAGACAAGCATTTCTCGTTAATGTTTTATTTTGAAAATCTCCTACACAGGCCCAACCCGGAAACAGAAAAGTGTTGTTATGCTAATGATGTGTCATCAACAGATTTGGGTGGAAGCAGTAGATAATGGGCAAAATAAACCCAGCGGACAGTTATTGAAATTTGTCTAAGGGCTTGTGCAAGTTTAATAAGGAACATTGTTTAGTTAACAGACTATCGTAAAGTTAAATTCGGAAACGTAAGTTGACAAAAGCAGCGCTTCTCTTCTGAACTGCTAGCAGGGAAGCTAACTGACTCTCTTCCTCGACTTCTTTTCGGTTCCTGACAGGACAGGACGGGAGAGGGATGTCCTGCAGCTTGTTTGAGTTTTGTCGGCTCCAAGAGCTCAAAACAGTCCGGGACTTCTTGTTCCAGAACCAGAGCAAAGAGTCAGTAGAAGAGAAGAATATAACAGGTGAGCTTACCTGTGCTAAATGTTGGTGAAGATGCTCCAGCAGCAATGAAACGGTTATATGGAGTAATGTTAGCTTAATGCAGCTAAGAGGGAGCATGAATCCGAAATGTTCCCAAGGAAATGTTTCTCTTGATGGAAATAATGACATGGGTATTGTTAAATACCGAGGAATATTTGAATTAATGTAGCCTACTATATGTGTCGTTCATCCAGATGTTACCAGCGCCCTAACACAGGAAAACATGGCCCTCCTTTTGTCTGAGCATTATGTGGATGTCTCATAGAGATCCTGTGACTTTTAATATTCTCTATATAAGAAACTATTACTGATTGCAGTTCTTCAAAGAAATCTGTAATGCAACGAGAGATTTCGCTGTAAACAAAGAACACATTCAAATTAACTAACTAGTATATTGTTTTAAGCGTCTATTCTGTCATGGTAATCTTTTTAGTTGTCTCGCTCTAAATGTGAATATGTGACTCCATTGGGAGTTTTTCTGTTTATTACTGTTGAGTTATTGCTTTGAATTGATTGCTGGATAATCCAGACTTGAGATCGTCTCTCATGTTTCTCAGCAGAAAACGAACTTTCCTGGGATACCTCTGACTGGGAATCGGGATGGGATAACGATGAAAACAAGGAGGAAGATTCTGCTTCTTCCACCAAGGTCTGAGGTTTTTTTTGTCTCTGTTTCAGTCTTATGTATTTGGGTGCAAAATGTCCAGAAAAAACTGAAACATAGAGGGAGTAAATGTTAATAATTTAAAGGGAAGTAACTGAAAGTGTTTGAAATTGCATACAGAAACACTTACAAGTCCCAAATCTCTGGAAGCATCAGTATGTCAGGTAGTAATTCTCCTTCATGTCCAAACACCGGCTGTCCTCTGCAGGCAGAGGAAGAGCCGTCGGGGCAGAGCCAGCCATGGCTTCAGGACTGTGTTGTGTCCTTGTCGCCCTGCGCTGACCTGCTGGTTGTGGCTCGAGAACAGAAAGCTGCTTTCCTCTCAGGTCAGAAATTAAAACCATCACACACACACAGTTCTCTGTAGTCTCTGTATTGGGAGCGCTGTAATTTAATTGCAAGCTTTGGTTTCTTCCAGCAAAGTGGCGCACAGATGACAGTGGCAGAGAGGAGATGACCTTGGCCGTGACCTGGAGTGGACACCTCAGCACAGACGAAGGGTGAGACAAGGTCAAAACTCTGACTATAGATCAGCTGACGACAGGAGAAGTGACAGTAATCCACAGAATAATGTGTCTCTCTTCAGAGAGCGTGTCAGCAGTGTCATCGCTATCCCCCTGGCTAGTCAGAAGAGGTGAGAATTACCTACTTGCAAGGTGTAGAAGAACGGTACGACCATATGACCATATCCTAACCGCATGTTTCTGGACAACAGGAGCTCCACGGGGAGGCCCGACTGGACCTGTATAGTTGTGGGCTTCACATCCGGTTATGTCCGTTTCTACACAGAGGTACTCTTTAGTTTCTGCGTCCTCAACTCTTGTAGTTACAGACAGTCTAGATAACAGTGTTTTTTTTCCTGTTGTGTTATCAAATCAGAGTGGGGTTCTTCTCCTGGCCCAGCTGCTACACGTGGACCCTGTTCTGAGGCTTAAATGTCGCACCTACGAAATCCCTCGTCATCCTGGAGTAACGGAGCAGGTAAAAGGGAAACCCAAATGCATCGGTCGCAGCTGACACGTTTCACAATACCCGGGGTTGAAGTGTTAGTTATGAGCTAACGGATAATCTCCCTCTGCAGCACGAGGAGCTCAGCATCCTTTATCCTGCCGCGCTGGTCACCATCGACGGCTTCAGCCTCTTTCAGTCGCTGCGGGCCTGCAGGAACCAGGTGGCGAGAGGTACAGCTGCTTTACTTGTTATGCACAGCAGAGAGGGAGGCCTCTCGTGTGGTGCTAATTGTTCCTCAGAGATAATCGCAGACGTGTTTTTCTCTTGCTGGCTGGGTGGATGTAGTGATTGCTACGAGACTTTCAGGTACAACTGAGGCATAACCTGTTCTTTTGATGCATTCAGGTTAGCAGCTTTTTGCTATGTAGAGATCTGCTGTTGGGATTTTAGCTCGTAGTGCTCTGAGGATCAGTGCTTCTAGAAGCTGCAATGCAGATGTTTAGGGCCTCAGTTTATCCCCTGCAGTTTGCATCCTGTCTGAAGGAATCGTTTTATTTATTGAGAAGGAGCTTGATGTTGAAAGAAAGGCCTTGAGTGATTCTTGTATTTGGAGTTATGAAATACAGAAAAAGTATGAGGGTGTGTTTGCCTGCTGAGTAGTTATCATATGTGAGTCTCCTAGCAAAGAAGATTCTCCTCTGTGTTTTTGTATTATGTCTTCTTTTAATAAATCTTTTGAGGGCTTTAAATGGAAGTGCGTTTACCACACCTTGTCGGTTAATGGAAACGTTTAAAACATTGAACTGACAGTGTTACTGTCTCTCACTGTGCAGCTGCAGCAGCAGGTAGTGATGTTGTCCCCCCTCCTCCTTTGGCCTATAAGAAGTGGGGTCTGCAGGAAATGGACACCATCATGGACCACAGCAGTGTGGGTAAGATATAATTCAGAACAGTTATGAGTTGATTGCTCACAATCTGTCTTTCATTTCTGGACTGTTGTGCCTTCAAATGATTAAAACGAGTTCCTAAAGCATTTTAACTACAAACATAAGAGGCTCATGCAATTGTTCTCCTCTTGGTAAAGCTTGGACTTTTCCACATTTTGTCACATTACAGTCCTGAACCTCAATGTACTTTATAGGATTTTATGGGACAGAGCAACACAAATTAGAAGATAGATGTGAATTTGAAGGAATCATTTCAGTATCTCAAATTAAAATCTAAAAAGTGCGATCTGCTTTCAGTATCTAGCTTTTTGAAGTTAGTACTTTGGGATATTTTCCTGTTTTTGTCATTTTTTCTTTCTGCAAAATAGTTCAGTCTCAGATACATCTGATGGAAATCCTTTGTGAATATCACATTTCATGTCTCGCCACAGATTCTTAATTAGATTAAGAAGAATTAAGAATTAGATTAGATGGACTTTGACTGAGTCATTCTGTATCTGATTTGATCTTGCTGTGAGCTTAAGATTGTTTACCTAGAAGGTGACATTCCTCTCTAGCCTTAAGTCTTTTCCTTCATCGATCAGGTTTTCCTCCTTGATCAGTCTGGTTTTATCTCCATCTATCTTCCCATCACATCTGACCAGCTTCTATTCCAGTGATGAAATCTTCCTCCATTTCAGCATTCTGCTCTACTTTGTACTTTAGCTCTACAATTATGTCTGTCCTCTGGTCGCAGGTGTGATGACGCTGTGTGTGTTTGACCAAATGAAGAATGCGTCCATCTTGGGGGGGTTCCATGCATCAGTCAAGGGGAGCCCCCCTGCCATGAGCCAGTTTGTGACTGTAGGGACTGGGCCGTACGCTGGATTTTACTACGCAGTGGAGGTGTGTGTGAGGAGAGCAAATAAGTGTTAAAGCTGTGTAATTGTCTGTTCTGTGGAAAACTGCATGCGACGGTCTCTCTGTGTGTCTGTAGGGAAACTCCCAGCCTCTCCTGTCCCACGTGGCTCTGGCTGTGGCCAGCAAACTCACCTCAGCGCTCTTCAACGCTGCCAGGTTCGGAGATCTGCGAGCAACATTTGCATCAAAACTGAACAAAAAGAATCCCGACACAATGAAGGAGCGAGAAGATGATGCACAAGACAAAAACAAATCAGTGTAGATAGTGTCCAGAATATGAATTTAAAAACTAAAGAGCATGTTTCGAAACACGAAATTATACATGATATAAGTTTTGCCACTTCTCCTGTTTCTAATCATGTTTTAATTATCTCCTCCGTTTGTCGTTTGGCTTTTCCCCTGCCGTTCTGCTCTCAGTGGATGGTTGGGGTGGAACAAGAACAAGAACGAAGAGGAAGCAGCTCAGAAACAGAAACCTAAAGTGGAGCCGGCGACCCCCTTAGGGATCAGGTACTGTTCATGATATCTGGATGCTAACTGAGTCATATTGATATTCAAAACTCTTTCCTTTGTCCTTAAACCTGACAACCTGGACCTTCAGATTCGGTCTGCCAGATTCCCGGCGCCACGGTGAGTCCATATGTCTGTCGCCTTGCAACACGCTTGCTGGAGTCACGGATGACTTCGGTAGAGTGACGCTGCTGGACCTGGCGAGGGGCGCCGCCATCCGCATGTGGAAAGGTGAGAGGAGAAACCAACATCATCAGGGGAAGTGAATCATGATGTTCTCCATTCCATCTTTAAGTGAACAAACGTGACCATGTAAAGATGTTTATTTGGTCTGAATGACAGGCTACAGAGACGCCCAGCTGGGGTGGCTGCAAGTTCAGGAGGAGCGTGGCGATCGGGAATTCTCGCCCTCTGCCTCCCTCCCCAGACGCCACGCCCTCTTCCTCATCATCTACGCCCCCCGTAGGGGGATCCTGGAGGTGTGGGCCATGCAGCGGGGTCCTCGAGTCGGCGCATTCACCGTAGGCAAACACTGCAGGTACACGCCATCTGTTTACTTCAACTAAATCTGAGCTTAAAGTAGCTGCAACATCTATTTGTTTCTCTTTTTCTTTTTTTTTTCTTTTTTTTTAATGTGTGGACTTGATTTTCTGTTAGGCTGCTTTATGCCGGCTACCACCTGATGGGAGTAAACAGTGTGACCAGTCAGGGCTGGCAGCTCCACACGCAGCAGGTGTGTCTGCTGGATCCCACCACTGGAGCTCTGAGGACCATCAACATCCCCTTCCATCTGGCCCTCAGGTTGGAACAAAGCAGGGCTGTTGATCACATGTCGCAAAGAGAAATCAGCTTCTATCTGAACACGTGCACGTCACGTTAGTGGATGATGTTGGAGGTCTTCTCAAGCTACCACAGCTTAAGAAGATCTACAACTTAGTTTATTTCTCTAATGTTAAGCTTGTGACGGCTTACCCTGTCGGCCTTCTCGCTCTCTCTCTTTCAGTGATAAAAAGAACGAGCGCGCCAGAGACATGCACCTGCTGAAGAGACTGAGCGCCGTGCTGAAGAGCAGAGACATGGACCCCGGTAATGGACACGCGACTGAGAGCAGAGTGAAGACCCAGAGACGCTGAACTGTTCCTCATATGGTTTCTGTCTGGTTGGTTTGCAGTTTCCTTGGAGAGAGAAGCTAAAAGTGTCTTGTTGGAAATCAAACACCCTGCCATTAAGAAGCAGGTTTGTAGATTAAAAAAATCAAAGTGTAATCAAATTATCCTTTGTATTTTTTTATAGTTTTTATCCTTAATCTTCTCTCTGGATCCCCTTCAGGCTTTGGAGTCTCTGCTGTCAAACAGGAACGCTCCGGTCTCTTGTCTGACTAACGTTACTAGTGCCTTACATGATGCTTTGAAGCAACAAGGTAGCGTGAATAATTTCACCTCTGAAGAAAGTTTTCTGTCAATAAATGGCAAAATTAAGCATATCTCAATTCAAATCTGTTTAAAATAAAACAAAGCTTGTATTTCTGTCTGATAGATGCAGATGAAGTGGAAGCATCGCTACTCCAGCTCTGCTCCTCCCAGTTGAAGCTGCTTCAGCTCTACTCGGACATCCAGCAGCTGCAGTCGGCTGCAGACACAGAGGCCTGCTCCGGAAACGTCTGTGGCAAAACGCATGAACGACACCAAACGCGGCGTTCCTCCCCTCTAACTCGGGCTCCTTTCCCCTTCAGCAGGACTCCCTCGAAGGCATAGAGGAGGAGTTGTCTCGTGTCGGTCCCGCCTTGCAGCGCTACGCACAGCTCAGCTCCAAACCGTCGGTGTCTTTCGCCCAGGACTCTCCCGACACGCCGCTGTCCACTCAGGCTTTCCTCACTCAGCTGGAGTGTGCCGAGGAGGGAGAGGTGAAGGTGAATCGCAGGTCGGATGCAGAGTGGAACCAGCTTGGTGAGAGTTTGAGGCCTTTACTCCTGAACGGACACGATGTAATGAATTAGTCACATTTATCAATGTCATCTTTCTATGGTTTCTGTTTCTAGGTTCCATACTTAAAGTTTGAAAAATTAAACATAAATGAATAATGAAAATGTGTTTTAAAAAAAAGTTGCCAAAATACAAACAAGAACTTCAAAAAGACCTTAAGAACTATTG
This sequence comes from Poecilia formosa, assembly GCF_000485575.1. Taxonomy (NCBI): domain Eukaryota; kingdom Metazoa; phylum Chordata; class Actinopteri; order Cyprinodontiformes; family Poeciliidae; genus Poecilia; species Poecilia formosa. Next base: position 1,557,634 of record NW_006799947.1, on the reverse strand, counting down.
GTGTTTAAATCAGATCGACTTCCTCTTTTGTGAGTTTGTGAGCACTGCTTGATGTGCTCAAGTCGTGTTTTTAATCCAGCCTTTGTTGTTTGTTCTTTGCAGGAAATTTTATGTTTTGGGGCTGTTTATGTGGTAAAAGTCCCACCCATAAAGTGTGTGACACATTACAACTGGCTGGCATCAGCCCACAGCAGCTGCTGGTAAGATTACGTCCCACTGACGGAGAAGTTAGAAATGTAAATACCATTTACTTTTCCAGGGTTTGGTAATGCCTGTTTTCTACACTTGTAGTCTTTGTTGATGAGTGTGTGGCTGCAAAGGGAGAAGGAAGTGCTTCAGAAGCCAGTGGAAACAGTCAGAAATCTGCACACGCTGCTCATCGCACTTAGCAACATGGACGGTTTGTGTTCTTATCAATGTGTCTTGGGGAAATTTAGAAAACAAAGATGATGCATTTTCTTTCCTTTGTTTTTAGGTGCTGTCGAGGAGTCATGGGATACACAGTCTGTCTCCCCCTGGTGGCAGCAGGTCCGATTCACATGCATCCAGTCTCACAACGCTGCTGCAGCTTTACTGGCTGCTTTAGTCGCTCACCGCGCCGCCAAGGCGAGCATCACAAGCAGGGCTGACAGCAAGGTAACAGCAACGCCTTGCCAATGTGGAAGATGTGAGATTATGAGGCATTGAGAGAAATATTCAGTGTTTGGGCTTTGCTGTGCTGGGTTACAGCTGCAGTCAGAGTGGGAGGCCGTGTCATTGGAGCTGGAGCAGTGGGTGGTGTGTGTCCGTCAGCTGGAGGACGTCCTGGTCCTGCAAACTCTTCTGTTGGTGCCTTCTCCTCAGGGAACAGCAGGGGGAGCTGTAGTTCAGTGCTCCATCAAAACGCTGCAGGAGGGAGGCACAGGTGACACCCGCAGGAAGGGATGATGGAGTTTTTGTTGTTGTTGTTGTTGAATGGTTTCCAGTAATTCCACTCATTCATGCTCTCACATCAGATGCAGAATAAGAATATGTGAACTCAGAAGATATATGGCCTTATTAATGACAAGGGTTTCTTGTATTATTTTTAATATTCACTGCTGGGGAGGGGACACAACTGCTTTTTTTTTAACATCTTGGGTTTTCCTCCTTACATTTGTCTTTTAAGGTGGTATTGCAGACAGTGTTTCCAAGTGGGTGTTCAGGCAGAACATGGCGCCGGAGCGACTGAAGAAAATTCTCCTGAGGAAAGAAACTCAAGATACAGGTGACCAAAAGGAGCAGAAAGAGGACAGAGAAGAGGCAGAGAAGTGCCAGGAGGAGGCCGACAGGACAGCAGGTGGCAATGAGGAGATATTTCACACAGCTTTTAGATTACTTATGGATTTTCACATTATGACACTTTTTCTGTCCTTGTTTCTCAGAGCTGTTGCTGGCAGTTTGTCAGCGTTTTCCAGATTCTTTGTCTCCCGACTTGCTCTTCGCCCACTGCTGCTGGGAATATGTGGTGCAATGGAACAAAGACCCGGAGGTGCACAGAAACACTGACTGCTCTGATTTCACACTAGTGCCTTTAGGGAATACCACCTTTATTTTTGAAACGTACACTTTTATAAAGGTGACACAAAATGATCTCTATTCTTCAAATGATTAAAAATCACTGGATGGTAGAACTCCAAACTCTTTCCTGACATAGCTTTGATTCGACTATTTACTTTCATTCGCTCCTCACTGGACCTGGAAATAGTCTAACTTTGAGTCGTCTTTACTCAGTAACAGAATCTAAAACAAAGAGCCTTATTGTCAGCGTGTCCTGGCTGTTTTTGAGTCTCTGGCTGGTCTCCAGTCAGCAGATCAAGCATGTCATCTAACTTCTCAGTACATCCCTAATAAATTTAATCGACTGCCTGGGAGAGAACCAGAAATGTTCAGCGGAATAAAAATGTGTAGTCAGGCTCCCGACTGTAATAAATACAGAAGAATGAGGATAACTCTTGTTATATTTATACATATTTTCATGTTTTCCACTGTCTAGGAGGGCCAATATTTATTCATTGCTGTGGAACATTTGAAGTTGATCACCAGTCCTCACATTCAACTCGGTCAGTCTTTTTGCTCATCAATAATACAAAGGAAATCCTGATATTCATCAGTCATTTGATGTCCCCTGCAAAATATTTTTCCAAACTTCTTTAATGTAAATCCAATGATTCTGTCCAGGTATTTCCACAATGATGTGGAGTACCTTCATCGTCAAGCGTTTCTCAGCAGCTGCTTTCCTCATGGAGAAGGTAAGGCACAAACTTACAAGCTGCTGTAGTCTAGATATACTTTGGGTCGTTATTTGAGCCAAAATGACACGCTTTGCCTCTTAAGGTGGGGAAAGCACCAAAAGATCGCTTATGTCGACGGGTAAGTTTGTCTCAGCGCAACGCAGTGTTTAGTGTTTAGGTTCACAGACTGAGGAATTGTGCTTCTGTTGTCAGGATGTTGGGATCGGAGACAAAGCCATGACGTCGTTCCTGGGCTGCTGCGTCCAGCTGCTGCAGATCCTCATGGAGGTGACTGGATTACTGGTTAAGAATCAGAGCTCTTTGTCCTTTATACCTTTCTACGTAAGTAAATGAAAAGAACACGAGTGAAGCATGGAGAGTGGACAACGCCTGGCATAAGAATATTAATTAGGCCTCACAAATGAGGATGCACGTGGAGGTGTGTTGGGTTTGACGCATGTCGCTCTGCTGTGAATGCGTACGGGGAGGCCCGGTGAAGCTGCTGGGTTTACTGAAGCGGGGCGGATGCTTGCAGGCGGACTCGGCCATGGAGGAGATTCCAACTCCGGAGCTTTCCGTGGAGGAGGTGTGGAGCGGAGCGGAGGGCCCCGCCTCCATAGCCGAGCTAGCCCTGGAGCAGAAAGGCGTTCACTACCCTCTGGTGCAGCACCACTGGCTGTTGGCGACGCTTCTGCACGCCGCCATGAGCTTCAGCGTTAAAGTCAAACCGCTCAGTCTGTTCGACAGCAAGGTGAGCGCACACACGAACGCAGCAGGTTGTTGTCATAGATTTTGTGCATCTCGGTCTGTATTTGTCTTTTTTTTTTTAGGGTAAGAACGCTTTCTTCAGAGATCTTACCACCATCCAGCTGATGCCCAGTGGAGACATGGATCCTGGCTTGGTCTCACTACGACAGGAGGTGAGTGGTGGAATGAAATGCAGAGGGCGATTTTTTTTATAAATTATCTTTGAAGTCTGTCCTCATTCATACTTCCTGTTCTGGTTAAGTTCCTCCTGCGGGTGCTGACTGGATGGGTGCAGGCGACAGACGACGCTTCCTGCTCCTCCCCAGCGCCTGCCTTCACGTCGCTGCCCTCTGATGGGCCGAAAGCGGACTGGTGGCCCTCCCTGTGCATGGACCTGGGATCCCTGCTCCAGGTCAACCCAGACATCCTGCGCCGGCACCTCGTCTGCGAGCTTTACAACCAGGGCCTCGACCTGCGAGCTGAGGAGGTGAGTGATGTCTTATGATGGCAGACAGTTTTGAGTCTTCCCATATTTCTAAACATTTGCCTTTGAAACAGCAAGATTGTCTTTTCATCTTTTTTAAATGAATGTTCAGGGAGCCACAGAAAACATTTAAAAGGTTTGTAGAGAAATCACTGATATTAATTTAAAACCAGGGGCCCTAAACTGTTTGACAAAATCGGGAAAAGTATGAAACTTCAGTGAGGAATTTTCCAGACCGGGTCAAGTACAGAAGATCATTTGTCTGTCCAAACTTTATTCCGTCCTTCCATCTGCACAACCCATCCTTCAATACACGTCAAGTCTGACTGTTATAAAAACATCGGAGTTAAATTCATTGTGAACTTTTGTCTTCACGTTTTAAAAATTCACCGAAAGGACTGAGAATCCTGGACATTTGAGCCTGGTAAACATTTGAATTTTGGATACTTAGGATCAGCTTCAGTTCTATAAACAATGACAATTCCTTCATTTATTCTCTATATTCCTGCAATAATACTATATAGAGAAATAACTTCTGCATCGACACCCGCTGTTGCCTTCTAGGCGATTCTGCAGGTGGAAGATAAGGAAGTTCTGGGCTCCCATCTCTTGGTTCTGACCGGTCAGAGGCTCAGCTACTCCCTGCTTCACAACCAGAACCAGACGCAGGCTGCCATGGAGCTGCTGGCCCGCCTGCCTCCAACCCTCTGCACCTGGTTGAAGGCAATGGTAAGACAATGGCAACGGTTGCGAGGGGTGCAGCTGCCTAGCTTCAGCGGGCGAGAGGCGGGGTACACCCTGCACAGGTCGGCAGTGTGTGTAGTTTGTATTTGGAGTCATTTCTGCCTTCTGAGGTCACAGCAGCTTGTAAAAGACTCTAAAGCAGCATATCGTGAGACCCTTTAACTAGGCCTCCCAACATTAAGCTTAAAAAAAAGCCACTTTTAAATCTAGTTGACCAATTTTCACATGTTAAAGGGGAAACTAAATCCTTTAATTTCTGGCTTTACTACTCAAATTCGGTTGGGTGTAATTGTTTGACATCTAATAATTGTCTTGTATGCTGCAGGATCCCAGCGAGCTGAGATGCCCCCTGGTCTCTCTGTCCAAGACCAGCCGACTGGTCAGCCATCTGATTGAAATGCTGCCAGAGAACCACGCCCAGTACAGCCTGGCCCTGCACCTGCTGGAAGCCGTGGAAGTCCTCTCTCTGTCCAATGAGGACTGATTTCCGCTGACTCGGCACTAAAACCCCACAGCTGAACATTAGAAATCATTATGATCATCTATGTTTCATCATTTAAATCATGATTCCGATTTAAGTTCAGTGTTAAAGAAAATGGCTCTTAACTTTTTTTTGTTTGTTTGTTTTATTAGCCCATCAGGTTTCTGTGCATGTAACATAAATGGTATTAAATATTTGTGTATTGTGTTTTCAGGATGAGTCATGTTGAGGATCGGGGCATGTTAGTTTTACTGTATCTCATCATCAGTCCTGTGGGGCATTTCGGACCCGAATCGGTCATTTCCGCTTTCGCACAGGCAGCACGTGTATCATAAATGAAGAGAAGGATGTTATTTTTATTTATATATGCAGACAGTTCTGTATTAGCCGCATCCTGTGTTCTGTAGTTTGATGTCCAGCAGGGCTCTGATGCAGAATAAAGACATTTCTCAAACGTTGGACTAGATTAGCTCACTTACAGAACGTAAACAAGAACAAAACTCTCTGTAGCACATCCAAGCATTTGTAGTGCGAAAGAAGGATCTGATTTTATTACACAAAAGTGGATTTATACAGGAACTCCCCCATGCTATCTACTCTCCAGTATACATTCCTACTTTAGTCACATAGTGACACTTGTAGTGAAATATTTAGCATCAACACATTTAAACGAGAGCATCCCTTCTTCGCTCATATCTCGTCCTTTTTATCTTCCAACTATTTACAGTAGACTTCAGTACTTTTGGTTTGAGTTCACTGAGGAAACATGAGCACATTGAATAGCTACAGCTTGAGACTTTGGATTATTCTACATCTGCTATGATGGTTTGTTTAATTAATATAAAACCTTTACTGAAGGTCTGAAGTCAAAGTTTTTATAAACGGCCAGAGCGACAGTTCCCACTGGGAGTGTAAAGCAACTTCTTGATCCTGACATGCGTAGGTTGTCCTGGTAACAAACATGTCAGCCGGCATGCGAGACGACCGTCTGGCACCGCGGACACAGACAGTCTGCGGACTCTGAGGTGTAGCGGCGGCATCGCGGGCAGCGCGCCGCAGAGGTGGGCATCACGGCGATGCTGTAGGGGCTGTCCTCACGAATAACGCCACCTAGAATACACACCACATTACTGCCAGGCGCAATATAATACAGAAGCTCTGACAGGAGAAATAATTTTTAATTTCCCTTTCTGCAATAAAGTGCAAATGTCTTCATTTCTGCATATTTGGCTTCCTGTTAGGAAGATCTGTTTCATTTTCATTTCATCCAAAGAAAAACTGAAACGCCTGAAACTTCTATTGATCCACACCGCTTTACAGGCTTAAAGCGATGCAGAACAACAAGTAACGCAGCTATCAGCACTTTTATGCTGGACTCATCTCACCTTCCAGGTTGATGAGGAAGGTGCCGTGGCTCAGCAGGGCATCGGGATGCAGGTCGCGGGGCAGTTTGCTGGTCAGGTTGACTCGCGCTGCCATCATCAGCTCGGCCAGCTGGGAGTCGCTGGAGGTGGGCTCTTCCTGGAGAGACTGAGAAAAAGATGAGAAATGGGTGAGTTTGATCCAATACAGACGATTTATAGAAGCTGCAGGCGGATCTCAAGATGGTGTGATTTAAAACTGTTAAATCAAGCCGGTGTTTTTTTTTTTATATATAATTATTCAACATAAAAAAATCTTATGTATGGGAGATTTTTTTTCTTATGATTCCAGAACAAAGTAAAATTGTTTCTAAAATTACAGAGATTAAGGCATGCCGTCCTTGATGAAATCACAGATTAACACAAATTCTACAACATTCAAACAAAATTAATGACGTATCTAAAAATGTGGTCTGCCACATTGGCTATGAGCACCTTTTTCCCAACCGTTTTCTTTATTCTTTATTACAATATCCCCATAAATCTTTAAGAACATGTTGGTTACTAATTATCCATCATTTCAATGAGTTTTAGTCTTTTACGAAAGTACAGTTCCTACTTTGATTTTTTTGTCATGAAGGAAGACAAAAATGACAAGTGGTACATTTTTTTTCTTACTGACACAAAAGGAAAACAAATACAGAATTTTTTTTTTCACCTTTTGTATTAAGATGAAATTTAACTCATTCCTTACCCACATTGTTAAGGCAGGGAGGCCTGGGAAATGTTGTTCCTCAAAAGTGATTCTTACCTCCATGAGCTCAAACAGGAGTCCCGGTTCGATGGCAATCGTCAGATCATACTTGCTGGCATGTTTACCAGGAATCAAAGACAGGAAGGAGTCCCGAATGGCGCAGGCTCCTTCCACAGCCTCCTCCAGACCCGGGCGCCGCCACACGGAGCTGCTTTTGATCCACCCGCTTTTGAATAATGTCTCCGCTTCTGCAGCAAAAGAGCTCTTGCTTAGAAGCAAACGGATTGCTAATATTTAAGACTGTTTCGCTACGAAGCCATCGACACACATACTGTCGTGTCCTGGAGCGTGCAGGTAGACCTCTTCTGCTAGGTGAGGCAGGATAGGAGCAACAGATCGAGTCACGCCGTCCAGAATTTCCTCTAAAGCAGTCTGACACGATCGCCTGCCCAACGAGTCCTCCGGACTGCAGTACAGCCTGGACAAAGGAGGAATCAAGAAAAGATGCAAGAATGGAGATGTGAAAACATGCGGTTATGCTGTCGAGGAAGGTAATCAATCACCTGTCCTTTATGACGCTGAAGTAAAAACTGGACAAGTCTCTGGAGATGAAGGCTTGGAGGATACGGATCACTCTGCCGGCATCAAACTCACTGTAGGCATCTGTAACCTGGACAGAGAAACGAGCATCAAGACCACTTAGAATAGCCGCGAGCCGTGGCATGGAAGCAAAATGTCAAGAAGAGTCCGACGTCAACACACCTTCATGCTGTACTCCCGCAGCAGGTGCAGCATGTACTGATCAATATAGTACATCTGTTGGGGTTCGACGGCTTGCGTGCGTTGGTCGAAGCCCTGCAGGTTGCTGAGCAGAAACCTGAGCGAGTTCCTCAACTGGAAGATAAAACCAGTCAGAGGAATGAGGAAGAGGAGACGCAGGGAGAAAAAGGCTTTGAGAAGGTTATATGTCCCTCTGGTACCTTGCTGATGCTGTCGAGGGCTGAGTTAAGGGCGCTGGGTCCAATCTGGACCTCGGAGAAGACGTTGGATTCTGCGACCCACCAGCGCAGAACATCTGCCCCGTACGCCGGTACGCTGCCGTCCTGAGAGAGAGATGAGAGATTATCCAATCTGATCATCATCAACACAAAGAAATGGGAAGAAATATAAAAAAAAAAAAACAATAAACTGGGTGAATAAAGAAGAAGGACAGAGTTGTGGCTATATAAAAAAAAATAATAAATACTAGTAAATAAAATTAATCCCAGTTTCTAATTTTCATTATCTTATATTTCATTCACCAACATCATAAATTTAAATAATTTGAAAAAGAACCAAATATATTCCAGCAGAAAGTTGAATTTGATTTTTTTTCTCAGCTCACCTCCTTTCCATTAATGATTTCATCAGGATCCACAACGTTCCCCAGAGATTTGGACATCTTTTCTCCTTTCTCACTGACTGCAAAGCCATGGACCACCAGAGCTCTACAACAGGTGTATTTCATTTAGAAGAGATGAAACTTGATCTGTGGGAGTTCTTTCTTAGATTCATTCATCGGGACACTCACTTATAGGGCGCTTTGTTCCTGACGGCTACGCTGGTGAGCAGCGAGGACTGGAACCAGCCTCCAAGCTGGTCCTTCCCCTCCACATATGCATCTGCTCTGGGGTCCGATTCTGCAGGGAGGCAGAAGGATGGAGTGAGGACAGTTTGTTTCCCGGACAACAGAACGGTCTGCTGAGACGACGAACACCAGCTGTTGTTAGTCAGAAAGGAGGTAAATGTGTCGTTAAGTTGTTTTTGGCTGCTCCTAATCACAAATGAAGGCCCCCAGCCAACCTGAGTCATTCTACAAAGCAGAGTGACAGCAAAAAGAAGCAGTTGGGATCAATCCTGGAAAAAGAACAGTCACAGTGCTCTGCGAGGCAAAGTAGAAAAAAAAAAAAAACTACTGCATGCAGACAGCTGTGAGAGCTTCAGATTCATGCCAGGCACATTAAAGAGAACTTCTTCTCCAAAAAAAAGAGGAGGAAACAGGGAGGCAAAATAAAACGGAACAGCCTGCAGCGCCCCCTGCAGGTAAACGTCTGAATAACCTGTGGCTAGAGGTTTGCGGAGCGAGCCGGCGAGCCGGCTGAGACGGGATTCAGGCTCCTCGGACGCTTCCTCCATCTCTTCTAGAAGTCACATCCAGGCAGACAGACAATGTCATTGTCAAAGAAACAAGCTCAAAGGAAAGCAATTTGTTATTTTTGCTATAATTACACATATTACTCGTTGTTTAGCATTTTAAAAATACACATATTAACACCCCTTGAACTTCTTTTATTAGAATAAAACCACATACACCAATGTGTGTTATTAAGATTTGATTAGATGGACTATCTAATCAAGTGTGACAGTCAGATGGGTGTGACAGTCAGATGGGTTATGGGAGACGGATGCAGCTAAAACACTCCAATCCTGCAAGAAAGACAATAGTATCTTTTCTTTCTGCTCTGTATTTTTAGCTGTGAAAAGCATTTAGTTACACATGTATTCAATCAATCAATCAAATTTTATTTGTATAGCACATTTCAGCAGCAAGGCATTTCAAAGTGCTTCACATAATTAAAATAAAAACAGAAAAAAAACAGTGAGATGTATACATTAACATGTATTGCTATGCCCTGTGATGGACTGTTGCCCTAAATACGTTCAGGGAATATAAATACATTTGCAAGGAATCACAATTCTCCTCCTCCGGCTGTGTTTAAAACAAACTAAAACCAAGTTTTACTGCTCAATTTAAAGTACACGTTATTGTACAATTTGCATCCTGTTTCACAGAAATTGTAATAAAAAATAAAATATTGATTTTGTCCAAAGGTACTGGAGCAGAACTGCACATGCAGCTTCACAGACAGAGGACACAAGAATCTGAGAAAGCATCTAATAATGTTTAAATGTTAAATTCCTAAACCGATTCTGGGTCACATAGTCAACCTGTCTTTTTTCAGAGCTCCAGGAGCGCTGACAGAGCCTGACTCCATAATCCTGGATGGTAACAACGGCTACTGCGGCTAATCGCACCTCACCAAAGCAGCTTACTGGTTGAGGTGGATAAATCGAGTGGCTCTAAGCAGCTTTCTGTACATTTAAGTTAATGAAAGAAGAGTTGATTAAAAGCAGTGCGAAGGCTTTCAGTCTGTGAGCGGCTTCACTGAAAATGAAGTGAACGGATTAGAGGCTACATTTGCTTGTATTTACATTCCAGGAAACCGAAAAAGAAAATTTTTGTAGCTTTCGGCTGCTGATGACAAAAGAAGTCAGTTCGTCATAAAAAAGAAAAAAAAAAGTGGTTAATTTGTCAGCTGGGCGTCTGTACGGTCTGTGCCAGATGCCTCTCATGCAGTGATTGTCCTGAGAATCGAATAAAAGTTTTTCTCTGAAACTACTTCTTGGTCAAAGTGGGATATTCCCTCATACCTTCCAGCACAGCTGCCCATGAAGCTCCACTGTCAAACCAGATGTCCAGAACATCCTCTCCTCGAACGTAGTCGCTCACCGGTCCTGCTTTACTCTGACGAAGCAAAAAACATCCCAAGAATGTCTCATTTCCCAACTCCACTGTCAAGGGCGCATAAATAACCTGATGGTTAAATTCTACCATTAAATAAAAGCCCAATCCAATTTATTTATTTATTTTTTTTTCTTGCCATGTTACATTTTTCTACCTCAAGGTGATGTAAAGTGGATAAACACAGCTTAGCTGCAGTGATTCTGGAAAGATGAACCTAAATTTTCTCTTTATTTAAAATAATATTCACTCTCACCTTCTTGAGAACCTCTGGGGGCAGCAGAGCCTCGATGGGAAGCTCCCACCAACAGTCGCTGCCGTTTTCTTTGAAGAGCTTCGCTATGTGGGCGATTGTGTATCTGCATAAGATCCAGGGATGGTAGATCTAGTTTGTCATACTTCAAACAAAAGTCGAGCAATGCAGGATAGAATATTATTTGAACTTTCTACATAAACAGTGAGCAAATAACAAATAACCAGCTTTCCTAAACACTCCAGCATTAGTTTATTTTTAACTTCTTTTTATGTTTGTAATTTTTTAACACCAGAAAGCGACATGTGCCAATAAACCAGAGCTCTCCAGGTCAAAAATCAGTAACTTTCGGAACATGCTACAATGCATAAATGGGGATGATGTTCTAAATCCTTCATTTCCTGTTGGATTCAAAACCTCCTCCATCAAAGAACATGCTCTTATGCACTACAGACCTAAAAATCAACATTAAATTATTGCAAATAACTTGACAATAACACAGTAATGACGTTGCAGTTCAGCATACTTGTTAATGAGAGGTTCCCCGCTCTCTTTATGGTAGAAGACTGGGATTGGGACACCCCAGCTCCGCTGCCTGGAGATGCACCAGTACGTCCGTCTGTCCAGCATGGTCAGCAGGCTGCCTCTCGCCGACTCCGGTAGAACACGAACCTTCTGCAGCGCCTCCTACAGGCACAGAGGCAGACTTTGTTGAAACACAAATCAAGACATCAGCTGAACAGACTGCAGCAGAAAGCGGGTGACATTACCTTTGCCTTGTCTTTCAGTGATGCAGTGTTGATGAACCACTGTTTACTGGGCCTGATGACCACAGGCTGCTTCGTCCGCCAGTCATACAGGTAACTGTGGACGCACTGCTCCTCCAGAACCAGAGCGCCGCTCTCGTTCAGCATGGAAATCACTAAAACAAGCAGCAATGTAGGTTTCAAAAGATACAAAAAAAACCCCAGAAACATTAAGGTTAACTCTGACTCCGTCTACCTGCATCAGTTCCTTCAGTCATCACCAAGAGGTTCTGCAGCTTGGGTCCTGCCACCTCCGTGAACCTGCCATCTTCATCCACCATACACTCCTTCAACCAAAATACATTTGTGAATGTAACATTTTAATTTCCATAAGCTTTACTGAGTCCATAATGCAGCAGTACATTGGTTAAAACTAAGTATAAATAAATAACTAAATAAATGACACACCACAGGCAGTTTAAACTGTGACGCTACGCTGTAGTCGTCCATGCCGTGAGCAGGTGCAGTGTGGACCAATCCCGTCCCTTTCCCCATTGTCACATGGCTGGCTGGCAACAACGGGACTTGCTTGTCAGGAATGGTAGGATGTTTGCAGATTCCACCTTCAAGTTGCGAACCTTCAAAAAGAAAAAGAAAGAAAGAGGAAGTAGCCATGCTTAGGTTAGTGAATGGCCAAAACACAGCCTATCCTTCTAAATGGAAACCAGAGCAGTACCTGTGAAGGTGGCAACAGTCTGCAGCTCTGTGCCCAGCAGCGCGGCGAGGCTCGCTGTGCGTTCAGTCGCCAGCAGCAGCAGCTGAGAAGAGTCGGCCCTCTTCACCACAGAGTACCTGCAAACCAGAAACAGGAAAACGATGCTGCTACTGGTACCAGCTGTCATTTATTAGGGCACGAAGAACCTACAGAAGTTTGCAGCCAAATATAAGTTCAAAACAGTATACGACGACAAATCTGACGGACGCGTTATTGTTTCACAGCAAACTATAGTCCATATGTTGCCATCTACTCGGGATTAGTAACATGACTGCGTCTACAAAAAAAGAACTTTCCAAACTGAAAGTTTTCTCTTCGCAGGTAAACTTACTGGGCGTTGGGCATGTAGCACACGGCCTGGTTGGCGGGGATGGTCCAAGGCTGGGTGGTCCAAACCAACACCGAAACATTCTCCAGACCTGCTGAAACCCACAAAGGGAGTCAGAACATCCCTCCAGGATTGATCATAACTTTTTTGAGGATGACTGACTCACCGTCCTCTGAGGAAATCTTTGGTGGCAGCGTCGCCAGAGGGAAGGTGGCGTAGATGGCTCTGCTCACATGCTCAGGGTTGTATTCCAGCTCAGCCTCAGCCAGGGCCGTTCTGCAAAGAAAGCAGGAAGGTTGGCAAGACAAAGTTTCCATGTCTAAAGTCGGGGGCCGAATGTTGGTCCCGTACCTGGATGAAGGAGACCAGAAGATGGGTTTGTAGTCCTGATATACCAGACCCTGAAGAGCAACAGAGAAGGACGGCAGTAGCAGAAAGTTACTTAAAAATAATGCAATTCAAAACCAGGTATAGTTTAAGTCTTTATCACACAAAATGAACTAGTTTGTGGTCATAGCTCACAATCTGAACCCCTAAAAAGTTTGAAATGAACCAGATCATATATTTCTTTTGATTTTTTAAGAGCAAAGTAGCTAAAATCTGCACTAATTTGCATAAATACTCTCCTTTTAATCAGTTTTTTTTATGTGTCTGCGTATTTAATAAACACACTGTTTCATGCTGCAAGAGTAACCGGCAAACCTTAAGAGTCTAAATTTAAGGAAAGTAGGAGGGCAATTCCTGGTTAAAACTCTGTTTGACACTTTAATTTTAAAGAGAACCCACCTTGCCATGCATCTCCTGGAAGACCTTTAACTGAGCAGCCTCATAAGCTCCGTCAAACGTGTAGTAGCACTGCTCCCAGTCAGCCATCACCCCCCAGCGCTGGAAGGCGGCTTTCTGCCGAGCTATCGCCCCTTCAGCGAACTCCCGGGCTGGAAGGAGCAAAGGACAACAACCTCTTTATAGCAGCTGGAAACCTCTATGAAAAACAAGCATCAACCTCTCCATCCTCACCTTTCTGTCTTATCTCCAGTGGACTGAGCCCACTGGTGCCTAGTTCTCCCAAAGCTTTGAGCTCTATGGGCAGGCCGTGGCAGTCCCAGCCGGGGATGTAGTGGACCTGACATCCTCTTAGCATCTCAAAACGGTTACGGATGTCTTTCAGGATCTGAACAAGATTAGTAAAAGAGCTTTAAGGTTGAAAGACCTAAGTAAAATATATTTTTTTAAAAATACTAATTTCCTGCAGCAGCATTTACAAAAAGGTGCAATGCAAGCAGGTAACACCTAAGACAGAATTATAATATTTACTTTGTTGAGTGCATGTCCAACGTGAGGGTCCCCGTTTGCATAAGGTGGTCCGTCATGAAGGCAGAACTTTTTTGTGGCTTTCCTTTCTCTCTGCCATGAGTACAACTCTGCAAAACCACATTCCTGCAAAAACAGATTATGCAATAAAGTAATTAGTGCATTTAACAAAAACACAGTAACTGCTTTAGGTTACAGTAAATGTTTGTGTTAATACTTGCTCTAGATGACAGGACAAAAATCCTCAAAGTACTAATCCCAAATACAAGTATTTTCAAATTGAGTTATCTTGCAAATGTTCACTTTTCCATATTTCACCCCTTTACAATTAAAAACATGTATCTTTTGTGGATTTTAATTGATTTACTGTCACAGAGATTTACAGTATAATATGGTTCTCCCCGGGTACTCCAGTAAGAAACCTGTCTGGCTAACTGAGCTGTGCAGTCTTGGTCCCTCTTAAGTATGATTTTGAATGAAAAGAGTATGAAACTATGTGTTACAGTCTAGTTTTACGTCACAAAAATCTCGCATTTAATCAGGGGCGTGTCTACATTTAACAATTGCTGTACCTGCTGGATCTGAAGTTCTCGGTCCAGCAGCTTTTGTCCGGTCAGTTTCATGGGAAACTCAGTCCGAGGAAGAAGCACTGTATCCCGGTACATAGCATGAGCGGAACCAGCCTCTGCGGGCTGAGCGCTGCCTTCCCCGGGACTGACACCATGACAGCGGCTGGAGCTGCAGCCGACCGCGCGGCTGAGAAGGAGGCCACCTCCCCGCTGTGACCTCCGTCCCCATCTCGCCAGCGTCTGGTACACTGGCGACACCCGAGTCAGTAGCATGGAAAGGCGAGGTAACTCGGAGGATAAAATAAAATAAAATGAAAAAACTGAACGTGTCTGTGTCGGCTTGCTGCTGAGTTTAGTCAATGTGTTGTCATGTTTTGTTTCGTCCTTCTGGTTGACTATGTTTCTTCCGGATGAAATTGCACAAAGGACAACTACGGTGTCCCTGTTGGGACATATTTCATCCATATTACCCGCTAGAGTGCGCTGTTGATTTGTCGGAAAGCCAAATACTATTGAAGTTTCTGCGCCATAACATAACATAAAATTTAATTAAAAAAAATAAATTCTGACAGTTCATTAAAAATGGTAATTCAGTCAATGGTATTTTCAGTAATGGTCACCAGGACCTCCATCAGATTCTTGATGTAACAATCAACTTTTTGTGTAGCAGCAGTAACTGCAAAAAAAAAAAAAAAAAAAAAAAATCATGGTCTGTTTGAAAGATACAAACTGTTTCCTACAAAACTGCTCGAACATGCATTTTGTATACACTTGGATTAGGTTTAGGAGTTGATTTTGTGGAATTTGTCACCACATCTGCGACAAATTCCACCTTCAACTTTACCTCTGGCAGTACTCAGGCAATCGTTTGCTCCTCTTGTCTGATTTTGATATTTTAAAGATGAAGACTAAAAAACATATAAATAAACAACATGATTGCAAAATAACAAATTAAGACAGAAAAAAAAAACACTTTTCCACATCAATTTTATTTTTCAGTATAAAGCTCATGAAATCTATGAACATGTCTGAATAAAGTACTCCCAGTGGCCAAATGGTGTTTACTGTCTAGATGACTCTTAGCTCTATTACAAGACAGCATTTACACATTTAAGTTCCAAGATCAGTTTAAATGCATGTAAACCCATTAATATGTTTTTAAAACAGTTTTAGAAGCCTCCTCAGATTAAAAACATTACTTTTTGCAACAGCTCTATAACTTGGTTCACATTTAAATAAAAATTCCATTCCCTGATCAATCAATCAAATTTTATTTGTATAGCACATTTCAGCAGCAAGGCATTTCAAGGTGCTTTACATAATTAAAAATCAAAATAAAAACATCATATGACATTGAATAAACAGTAAGAAAGAGAAAGAGATTTTGGGAAAAAAAGATTTTAAAAATAAGATAAAAACATACTTTTGTTAGGGTGATGGCCTGATGGCAACTGAAGGCCACACAGAGACACAGGTGTCCTCTATTAGTTGATGGTATCACTGGTTGGTATAAAAACCTGGGAATGGGCTTTTTGGACATTCATTTCAGGACTGATCAGAAAAGTGCAGCAGACATTGGTCTGGTGTACTGCTGCCAAGATGAATCGGGTGTTTGGTGTGGTCCTTACAGCTGTCCTACTGGCCTTTCAAATTTCATCTCAGGTTTGTTAATTGGAAATTCTTTGGCATGGTACTTTGTAAATCAGTTTGGGCAATATGTTTCAAATGACATTTGAGAACTTGCATGCAGGCTTTTTTTTCAGTAAATGAAAGCTCTGTCTATTGCAGATGGTCTGGGCAGAAGATGATCTAAATATGCTTACTGCCAGCAGTATTGCCCCACCTACTGATGGGACAGATGTAGCCAGTGTTGCCCCAACTGCTAACAGCTCGGTCTCTGACAGTGTTGCCCCAACTATTGGCAGTACTGCATCTGTGACTAATTCCACCTTCAACCCTATCTCTGGAAGCACTCCTGGGAAGACCGCAGGCAATCCTTTGCTGCTCCTCGCTCTGCTCTTGGTGGTTCCTGTTCATGCTTGGTGCCAGTGAAGTGGCTGGACTGGACTCTTGTCAGTTTAAGCTGCAGCTCTTCAAAGCTGGACAATCTTGATCACACTTGGATTTCCACTTTCTATCTTGTGTTGGGTTTTCAGTGTATACACCAAACCAGTCCCTTTCTAATGCTCTGGTTCAGCTTGTAACATGGAAGTTATGAGGGAGGGAGAGGGGTGATATTTGAAATTGAACTGGCTACAAGATTTAACTGAAGATTGGGGAAACTTTGTTGTGAAATGCTTCATTTAATAAACTTTGTATATTTATAAGAGTTTCTGACTTTTAGACTGACTAAAGCTGTACATTAAAAAATGTCTAACTTGAATCCATGCTAACTGCAGTAGATTCTAGACTATAGAAATCAATGACTGAAGGCTGTGGCTTTGCCATGCCATTAGCTTTGCTTTGAGTTTTGTCTTCCAATTTAGGGATGACTTTGCCTTGGAAACCAGTAAAGCTGCTTTGAAATGGTCCCAAGGCTAAAGTGGCTTTCTCTTTTCAGTAACTGGACCATTCAATAACTATGACTTGACTTTAACTTTAGTATCAAACTAGTGCAGGGCCAACTATTCTTTACACCATTTATTCATCCTTGCATGCTTATAGAAGTTGTGACTTTCCAGTGGGAAGTGTTTTGTTTTTTGCTTTTATTTTAACATGGCCTACCACAGAAGCTGAATGTGTGTTTGGACAGACTTCCTCTACAAAATATCTCCATGGGCTAAGCCTGCAAAGTCGGTAGGCCACATTACTGTAATCTCTGCTTGGCGGGACTAACAAATTATAAGGTACTTTAAATAAACCAGGCTCTGGTATTCAGATTTAAAATGGGTGCTATTGACTAGGTAACCTATGTGACCAGTGTACTAGAAACCCTCAATGGAAAAAATATCAAAACATGTTTAACAAAAGCAGTACTTGTGAAATATTCAGAGTTGATATACTGAGTTAATGAGAGCAAGTTGGAGACTGTCTTTAACATTTCAAATTGAAAGACTACAAACTCTCCTTTAGTTCTAGCAACAATTTTCAGTGCTGCAAAAGTACTCCAGTATGTTTTGCATAACTTTTTGTGAACCACATGACCCAACCTGTTCTTTCAAAGACAGACCTCATCTCACAGCTCTTAAAATGTCTGACCAAAACCACATTTCACAATATGGTGCCAGCGTGTTTACGTTCAAAGTTCCTAAACCCACAGACACTATAGCTTTTTGGTGCCAGTTGAAATGGCCATGTGCAACTTGCAGTTTGAATCCTAAGCATTTAATTTTTGGGTAAAGGGG
>NW_006799947.1:1483826-1539913 GCF_000485575.1 Poecilia formosa | reverse complement strand
ATCCATCCATCCATCCATCCATCCATCCATCCATCCATGCATCCATCCATCCATAGATCCATAGATCCATAGATCCATAGTGGGGTCGGTTGGGGTGCTGGTGCCTATCTCCCTGGACAGGTCGCCAGTCCATTGCAGATGTTAGACTATTGAATTGAAATTTTTATGCAAGTTTTATTTCAGAAATTGGCTCATTATATTATTGCAGGTAAACCAATTCTCTAGAATGGATTTATTAGATTTATTTGTTGATTCATGGCATTTTTGCCACCTGATAAATGTAACGCATTCTTGGCTTTTTGTCTCTTTTTTGATGCTAAAATCTAATTTGCGAGTTCTGGTATCTGCTGTTGGACATGTCTGCCTAATCTCCTGTTTTAAGCTCATTTTATTTTTTATTTCAATCTTTAAAGGATATGGAAACATCGCCCCTAAAACCTCAGAAGGTCGGGTATTTTGCATCTTCTATGGGCTTTTTGGGGTGCCCCTTTGTCTTACCTGGATCAGTGAGCTGGGCAAGTTTTTTGGTGGCAGAGCAAAGCACCTGGGACAGTTTCTAACCAAAAAGGGGTTTTCATTGGTAAGTTGTTTTTACTTTTAGTTCTTCAATCCTACAGGAAACATCTGGTTTTCTCTCCCCCCCGATATAAATATTTGTTTTATTTTCCAGAGAAAAGCCCAGTTTACCTGCACAGCCATCTTTCTTCTCTGGGGTGTGCTGGTCCATTTAGTCCTTCCGCCTTTTGTCTTCATGTCCCAGGAGGGCTGGACGTACATCGAAGGGTTGTATTTCTCTTTCGTCACCTTGACCACGATTGGTTTTGGGGACTTGGTTGCAGGTGAGCAGATAACTGAAACGATAAAAATAGATTAGAGTTTCGTTTCCTAAAAGAAAAAAAAAAGTCTATGAAATGTACTGTAAATGTGCACTTTGGATCTTAAAATTGTAGGCTGTAAATGACATTCAGTGAGGTTTGATCGTTCGTGGCTTCTTTGATCAACTGCTCTTTCTTAAGTTAAGAGCTCTACTGGAAGTGTTCAGCAATGGCTGTGAGAAAACTTATCTGTGTCAGATAATAAGATCTTATAGTTTTAAATTTAACTTGAATTTAAATTTAACTTAACTTTGTTCTTTTTCACCACAGAGAAATATTAACATTTTCTCTATTTCTGTAGGTGTGGAGCCAAATAAAGAGTATCCAACTCTGTACCGTTACTTTGTGGAAGTCTGGATTTATCTGGGGCTGGCCTGGCTGTCCTTGTTCTTCAACTGGAAAGTGCGGATGGTGATTGAAGCCCACAAGGCTTTGAAGAAACGTCGCAAGCTGCGCAAGCTATCTCTTGAAGAGATGCGCCATTACAAAGAATCTCACAAAGCTTCTCTTCGTTTGCCGCCCACTCCCAACGATGTGAACATTTTCAGCTTCTTGTCCAAGAAGAAGGAGGGGTACAACGACTTAATAAAGCAGATTGGTAGTAAAAATGAAGGTAATCACAGGACCGGTGACTCCAGTAAGAAAGCCAAAGACATGAGTCGCTCCAAGAGTTGCAATGATGCTCCAGAATTCAATGGTCACACCATTCTCAGCCTGGACCGTTCACCACGCCAAAAGAGACGCTACAGTTTCAGCGACCGTGTTACTGTCGCCTTTTCAAAGTCCAAAAACTACCTGCTGGGCTCAGATAATGGTTTATTGCTAACAGAAGACCAGGGGGAGGGTGACCCAGAACGAGACCAAAACCAAATGTACGAGAACCAACTTGACAAAGACGTTGATGTAGAAACCAAGGCCGCTGGAGACTGTGGGGTGGGAGGTCGGAGGACGTGGGACTCTAAAGAGTACCATCCTCTAACCATTCAGAATGCAAACATAACTTTCATAGATGAAGAAAACTTTCTGAGCAGTAACCTGGAGGAGCTGGATGACGAGGACGCAGATGATGACTCTAAGGCAAAAATCTCCATCACAACATGTGATGAAAACATCGAGACAAACTCCAGGGAGGATCAGAGTTCTGAATGCGACGGGTCCGTTTTTACAAGTGACGGTTCGGAACACGGCCACTCCTATGAGAAGCTCGTGGAGGAATACACGAAGGAAGACAACACAGAATCCTGAGCTGTGAAAGCTGACCAACTTGGTCGAGAAATCTCTTTGGCCCTGTAGTGTTGGCTGGAAGTATTTGTATTCCAATGTGAAGCATTCAAGTGCATATCAAACATCTGAGATCAACTTTGAAATGGACAATCAAACTCCACACTAATAAAGAACAATAGAGCATGAGTTGTAACCTCATGAGGAGTCAACGTCTGCTCATTGAATGACTTTCTTTTTTCAGTCGGTTTGAAGAAAAATCACAAGTTATTTTGATATATTCAAACCAGCAGCAGTTGTTTGTGAGTGATTTTTATTCCTGCTCATAGCCTGAAGTTATATGTGGAAATTGGTTTGATTTTCCATAGTTTCAACTATTTCTCTTCACCATATTGGTGCTTTTAAAGATATTTATTAACATGAAGGACAGTATAGCGTTTGAGTTGACGTGTGGGTTTATGCATCTGCTGTTGCACAATTTCAGTCAGATCAGGGTGTATGAAATTCCACTCCAGGGCAGACTTGCTTTTACAACCTGAGCCAAGCTTTTGTCTTAAAATTAAGGGGTGAAGGAAAAATTTTACTTTTTTTTTTTTTTTTTTTTTTTGTATTTCTTTTATTAAGGTAAGCTCTTGATCTTGTCAGAAATTGGTGTTTATATTATGAGCAACCCAACTGTGATGTCTTCCATCTGAGCCCTTACACCAACCAAGAGAGAAAATTATTAGAAACTGTAATAAAATACAAGCCGAGTTGAGCCTCCTTGAACACTTTTTTTTTTTTTTTTTTTTTTTACCCGTTTCTGCTCTGCTGCTGTCTGCATCCCAGATGACAGCTTTGCAACTTCAGCACTTGCATTTTTTTTGTGCTTAACAGGGGATAAAACTTCCACAGCAACAACATTCTTATATGCTGCCTCTGTAGCATTCTTTGAATTGTGTTTGCCATGTAAATATTGGCCAAGAGCCCGCCAGTAGCCACAAAGCCAGCCCCGCTTGGGACGTGGCCTTGCTGCTTGTGTTTGCCTTTGGGGGGCTTGCACCAGCGTGAACAAATGAAGTGCTGCTCTTGATAGGCAGCTAAGGTTAACTCGTGGCAGATCAATAAAGTCTTGACGTATGTCCTTCATATCGGTGCTCCCCATAAGTGTCATTTGAGCACAAAACCGAGATCTCAAACATCTCCAGTTTTCAGTCTTGCAGGCCTTTTGCACACGATGTCTTGCACAAAGATTAAAAATGGTGTTAGTTGGAATGGTTAAAAAAAAAAATCAGAGGGGTTCTTTAGGAGTTTTTTTTTTTTTTTCTTTCGAATTCAAGCGAAATTCGTTGAACAGGATTCTTGTAATAAGTGGTCATATTTCAGGGTTGATTTTATTTTCCATGTGAACACGTCAAATGCACGTTCTGACTAATATTACTGCCTCATTATGTGAATAGCCTTAAATCCACTGCAAAGCAGAGGATGCACAAAACAGAACATCTTTTGAATGTATTCTGAGCAACTCACTGAACCGTTGTTTTTCCACACATGGTGGCATTTGTTCCTCCTTCTTTGGTAAATTTCATCACAGTCCCACCATTTTTTATTTCCCTTATGTGAACAATCTCTTTTTTCACTGGTTGTCTATGCAGCAAGGTACTGCTTTGGACTGAATTGCAAAAAAATATATATATCTAAGATTAGATATTTTTCTCTCCATTGTGTTAAACTCCAGTATAGATGTCTGTGTACTTCTGTGTATTTTTTATGGTTAAATTATTTGTATTTGTAAGTTTGTACATAATTTTCATGAAAACTGTATATTTCTTGTAAAATAAACTTGCATCAAAAAACATTTTTTTTCCTACTTGCAGTGTTTTAATAATCAGTGTTGGTGCACATTTTCACAGCAGCTTAATATATCCCAAGTTTCACTTAAGTTTATATGTAGAAACTCATCCATCTGTAAAATATTGCATAACAAAGACAATCTCTGTACACATCTTAAAATCTGTTTATTGCCCATCCTGAGTTAATGTTTAAAATATTTTAGTCGCAGAAGGACATAAATCTGGAAATGAAAACCAGCGGAAAATAAGATGATTTTTAACAGGCTGAAATCTTGGCACTGAATGCCTTTTTATGAGTTCTTGAAAATGCAGAAATTAACTGGTAGACATACTGGAACATTTATTTAATTAAAGAGTAAGTGCCTTTCTCGTGGAAATGCAATTAGATAGGACTCTACTCTGGGGAAGTGAGTTCCCCAGAACTTTAGGGAACTTGTGGTGTTCCCTAAACAGGCTAGAACTGCCTCTGCCTGTAGGGCCCATTTGTAACTGCAGCCTATCAGATATGTATTAGTGAGACGTTTGAATGCCGAGACACTATAAAAGATCAAATGAAATTAATTACAAATAAAAATGCCTGGAGCAAAACAAAATGAAACCATGATTACTCATCCTTCCTTCATGAGTAATGGTGGTGGTTGAAAGCTGAAAATTAAACTGAAGAAATCAAAGCATCCATATATGTGACTCTCTTCTGGGAATCTCAAATATTCCTTTCTATGCAATTGTTTTACTTTGAAAATGAAGATTTGCTTAAAGGCATGGGCTGAATTCTCTAAATTATATGAGATCTGAAAACGGTTTCAGACAAGACGCTTAATAACTCATGTTTCCGCTGATTCTGGCAGCACTTATTGTAACTGCTAAAGACATCAGAGAGCCTGTGTTTGGCAACTATTGTCATCTAAACAAAGTCACTTGAGTTGTCAGGATGTCATGTTTTCATGTTGGCACGCCACATTTCATTTTTAGAACCAGAACAGGATAGCCTTTTGTTTTTAAGATTAAAAGAAAGTAAATCTTGCAATAATAATAAAATATGTTAATGAGCATATGACTTCTAACATCTGAAAAGTGTGGCAAACCTGTGTATTGTACAGCAGTTGTTCCAGTTATAGCATGGTTACAGGTTAGCTTTTCCTGCTAAAAAAAAAAAAAAAAAAAAGCATCCCTACAGCATAAAGCAGCCACCATAATGTTCTTTTTACTTCATTATTAGAAAGAACATTATGGTGTTACATTATTTGTGTTACACAAAGTTGTTTGTGTAACAACTTTTGGTCTATATTAGAAAATGTCACATGACTCCACTGTCTGGAAACGTTTGCACAACACTGTATCAATCCACTATTGGTATTGGAATGAATTAAAATGCATTTTAAAATCTGGAGAATTAGGATATTGCTCAGAAAAGAACATAATCACAGGTCAAACTGTAAATGTTTTGTAACTGAGGACCTGTCAGTTTTACATAACACCTGAAAGTTCAAACATGAGTTCATCCACTGTTAATGATTGCATTTTTGGGATCCTATTATATGTCCTTGTAAACTTATGTCCATTTTACTATTATTGGAATGCATCTGATCTGTCTAGTCATACTGACAGTTATCGTTATCTGCCTTTATGGACATGGCAGGTCAATCTTGAAGACACATCCAAGTTCTACGTTAAAGGTTCTCCTCCTGCCCCAGTTTTTTTTTCTTTTTTTCTTTTTGATCCAGGTGTATTTGCTAAAGTGGCATCCTGAGATGAAAGCATACCATAAAAAATTTATAGTTTAGTAAATAAAAAGTCAAGTGTAGATATTGAAAACTGTATTCTCTCAAGTCCAATTTTTCATTTGAATATTTAAGTAGACTAAATTCCAAAAATGTGGCAGAGTGACTTCTGATGGTTTACCTGTTTCCATTTCACTCTGTAATTGTGTCCTTTCCAACTGGATATCAATTTATTTCTATTGCTAATAGTTTAAAATCTCATGTTGGCTTTAATTTACATATTACTCACATTCATGTTGCCTGCTACTTTCATTAATTGTGGTTCTATCCCCATGTTTAAATGTGCTGACACTTGACGGATGAAATTTGGCAATATTTGTCTTTTGATCAAAGCAAGATAACTAAGAGTTTCCTCCTGTTGGTATGTTTATGAGTGGTGAAAAGCTACCTGCTAAGTAGTCAAAGGCTCCTTATCATGCATGATAAAGTTGTGCACCATATGCAAAAAAAAAACAACAAAAAAAAACAGACAAGATAAGATGAAATATATATGATCTGTTTTTGTTTTTAACTTCAGTTATTTGTCATATTAAGAGATTGTAATCATTTGCTGTATGATGTATAAAAATATATGCAAACTCTGTAAATGAACACTGCTAAAGGGAATCATTTCATTTTTGTTCATCATTCAATCAAGAGAAATGAAACAAACAAATTGGTCACTATGATCTGGAATGTGCACGCCACATTGCCTGTATACATCAGATCCTTTTGTTCCAAGTAATAATTTGAACTCATGATGATTTTGATGGCTGCTGAGTCAAGCAAAAGACGGGGGACCCAGTCTGAAAATGTGCTGAATGTGATGGAAACCAGAACGTCTCCTGTTACTGTGGGATTCCAGGCACAACATCTATCAGCAATCTGTGATATCTTCATTCTCCTCACTCTGTAGCATGACCCATTACGTGCAGACAAGGGACTAGCAAATGACTTTGAAATTTTGAATCATAAGTTTGTAAGAATTCTGCAGTTAAGGAGTTGTATGTTTGGATGATTTTCTCTGAAAATACATTTAAGACACTCAGGATTTACACTTTTACACACTGGCTGCTCCTTCGCTGATCTGAAACTGGGCAAGTTTAGTCTGATTTTACAATATCATGTGAGAAAAAGGTTCTGTGTCTTAGTGTATGTAAATATAAACATAAATAAATGTATTAGGGAAAATATCAGAAAAATAAAAAAAGCTGCAATTACCTGGTTGCATGAAAGTGCAGACTTTAATAAACCACATTTTATTTCAGTTTCATGAGGAATTCCCTTGCCAGAGTCCACAGCTTAATTTGGCAGAAGACCTGTTGAGTCATTTAAAAAGACAGGAGATGTTCTCACAACGAAGGAATTGGAGAACTTTTCTGAGGCAGAGTGATCAAATATTCTCAGGTTAAGATGTGGGAGGCGGACAGATAATCTCCTAAGAAGATTGAATGCTGAAACTGAGTCAGAAGGTACTTCAGAGAAGTGCTGCGGACATGGGACCAGGTCATTTCACCGTTTTTCACATTTGCTGTGTACTCCTTGAGCGCTTCTGCATTAAAAAAAAAAAAGATTAAAAGAGATATTCACCTTTCTGGCTTTTAAAAGCCTCATATTATTCTGCAATAGCCACAGATGTAGCAGGAACAAAGAATCTTGTTTCTACAGCTTCACAACATTTCCAACAAATTTAACATGTCAGCAGTGATTATCTTGTTTGGTTGCAGGATTTACATCAGGGTCAGAGATTTAGAGATACTGTTTCTCCTCTTCTTTGAGATAGAATCTTGTCTGTCACTAAAACTGCAATAAAATCTACTAACTTTACAATATTATGTAAAAAATGTTCAGTTACTTAACATGCAAACATGACCTGGCAGTCACTTCAAGAAGATCAGAGATCAGATTTTATTTGTCATAAACCATTTAAATGTGAACTTTGGATCCAATGTTACCCCAAGCACAAAACTGATTATGATGTTTCATATTGAAAAAAAACAACAACAAAAAACTACAGATACTAAATGGATAATAGGGAAGGCGAACTTAAATTACAGGTGCAAATAAATTATAGATCATGCTTGAAAGCAGAAAAATCAGCAACATAGGGGCAACATGGAAAATAGAGCCAAAGTGTGATGAGCTGCTGAAATATTACACGCATGTGCCAAACGGGAAAGCACAGCCAGTAATCATGAACCAAAGGGAGAACATCATCTCACGACCACATGTGACAGTAGTCCAAAAAACAAACTTACTGCCGGTTTTATTTTAAAGTCCTACTTTTGATTGTCGGTGCATCAAGGCTTTACTCGAAATGTGTTTTCACTGGGGAGTGTCTGCACCTTTCACTTAACAGCGACTGATTATGTAAGCTGCTACCTAAAAAGAAAGCCATCCTTTAAAATTTCTGCAGGACTGTAGGAAGACGAGAAAGTGCTTGCTTCTACCCCGTTGAAATCATAACCTGAAGAATTTAATCACAAACTGTGTGCACCACTAGTTTTAGAGATTTATCAGGCAAAAGTGTTTATGTCTTTCGAATGTTACATTTTTTTTATGGAACACCCATCAACATAAGTGTATTTCAAAGTTCTTTTTTTTTGTTTTTGGCACATCTAACCAGAGTTGTCTCTTCTGCGCGTCCCATTATTTCCCTACACGGCCAGTGAAAATATACAAGCGTGGCAGACACAAAAGATGTGGTCACGTTTTTGTCGATGTTTGTTAGTGTTGTGATACGAAGTATTTCCACCTGCATGCTGATGTGTTTTTGAACACCGAAAAGCTTAAAGTCTTCATGGACTTTGTCATTTCAGCTTTAATACTTATCTTTTTAGGTGTGCCACTCTTTATAGTCAACAGCAAGAATATGCTATTTAACTCGTTAAAGTGATAAAGACGTTTTACAGCCAACGCAGCAGCACCATAACGATGCCCTGTCAGCTTATTTAACCTGTTCAGCAGAAATAACTGCTGTATTGCTGCATACCTCAGACCTGCAACACAAACAGGACTTGTTTTTAGCTTTTTATTCAACATAGAGTTTGTTTGTTTTTTCACCGTACTTTTCCAATTGGCATAGTGCATGACAAATAGTTCTTCCCACCTAATTTCAGAAGCTCCTCTTGACTGTTCTTCTTGCTTGGCCTGTTCTTATAGGGTGGAAAGCTGTAGTTTAAACATCTCCACATCTTTCTCCCCGACAGCTCTGCCCTGTTATTTGGTTTTCATGACGCTGTCTGTTCTCTGAAGTTCTCTAATAAGCCTCTCACGCTTTCACAGAGCAGCTGCATTTATACGGAGCTGATTGCTAATTGAGCAGCTTCTCTAGGCAATTGGTTGCACTGGAATTTATTTGAGGGAACCACAGTCAAGAGGGCTGAAAACAAATGACCCCCAAACCCCAAAACAAAAAACAAAACAAAACAAAACATATATATATATATATTTTTTTTTATTTTTTTTTCTTCCTGTCACTTCAGTATTGTGCTAGTTTATGTTGGTCTATCACATCAAGTACTTTGAAGATACATGCACTGAAGATTGTGGGTAAAATGCAACAAATCGTGCAAACGGGTGTGAATACCTTTACGAGGCCCCAAGTGTTTTTAGTCTCCAATGTGTTTTTAGTCTACCTGGATCCTTTTGATTCACATCTTCTTGTCTGGAAACCTGCCAAACAAAACCCAAGGTCTTTTAACTCCCAGTAAGTTTGACCAAACCAATGCCATCCCTTTTTGTGTACCAGTGATGCGTCCGCCTTGCAACCAAGCATGCCAACTCGTTTTCTTGTCAACAAAGGAAGAGGGGGAACCAGATGGAGAGTTGTTGCCTCGGCCCGTAAAACAGAAGAAACGTCAACAGTTCAATAAGCAGCGGCACAGGATGAGGAAACGTGACGAGCCCAAGGACCTCTCTGACACCCAATTGTTTCCTGAGTTTCTGTGTCCGGCCTTCCGGATCGGAAACTTTTGGGCACCCCCCCGAGGGTGTGTTTGTGTGGCCATGTGTACTCTCAGTGCATGTGTGTGTTTGTGTGTGTGTTTTCTCTGGATGCGAGAGCTGCGTAGGTTTGTAAATGAATACATAAGGAATACACTGGCAGGTTGCCCATTGCTTTTTTAAGAAAGGATGGGAAAGAAAGATGTGGAGCAGGGTTTAACAATGCCAAAAGCAGCTGCTCATGTTTACAACATTAGGTTCTCAGGACGGAAAGTAGTAACAGTGACCTTACAAAGAGCAACATATGTCTTTGTGGGGTTACGAAAGTCCAAACTTCACATTAGAAGAGCTCTTTTGTGTTCTTCAAAGACATCTGCACAAAATATCATGCACCATTAGGTAAGGCACCAATGGGATCAACATTATAAGACCCAGCACTCCAACATCTCCAGATGCATGTCCTAATTAAAACAAGTTGGCTTTAAATATTGCCAAGACTCCGCTCAAGTGATTAACTGAATTATCCAAACAAACAAGTTTGTTAAAAATATTTTTAAAACCCTGCTTTAACACTTCCAAACAGTGTCACACTGTGTTGTGTGGCATAATAGGAAAATCAGAAGAAATATTTTTTATTAGCTTTTTCAAAAATAATATGGGTTCTTATATGAATTTACCCATGTAATTTGTCATTATTAAGTTAGAAATGGATTCTGTTGGACTGTTGGGTTCATGAAAGTGTGAAGCAAACTGTTAAGCAACAGTGTAACTGAGTTCATTAATTAATGACTCAATTTTGACATTCTCAATAGGTAATCTTCTGAGTGGCTAATTCTCTGAAAAAGATTACATTTTTTAATAACTTCTCATCCCCACTCCTCCTCCCCCCTCACATCATATTACTCATTTTATTTTGACTTTTGCATTGAATTGAACTCTGGTCAATAAAGACTTTGTTTTCTCTGTGAACATAAACAGAGGCATAAGTAAGTAGCTAATGTTTCTAGTCAAGTCAAGAATAAATTAGTCAGAGTCATTGTGATCTACATAGATGTAATGGTCAGTATTATACAATAATAATAATAATAATAATAATAATAATAATAATAATAATAATAATAATAATAATAATAATAATAATAATAATATTTTTGTAGTAATATTGGTAATGCTTGGTCAGGAATGCATAGGCTCTAACATGAATTATGGTTGCAGTTTTTAAATATTTTCAAGTTGTGACGATAAATATAAAGCACACGAGTTAATTAATTTGGTCTTTTGATTTAACAGATAAAACCTTATTGAAGGGTATGTTTTTTTTTGTTATTGCTCAATGGTCCCAAATAAAATACAAATGACTTTATGCATGTCTTTGCGCTATGCACAGGATTGGATGGCAGACTTTCAGCTGAATATTAGAATGATATTTAGTCTTATGTATGATAATCTGAGACAAACTTTTTAATGAAAATGCATGATTTGGAAATGCATCACCAAAAAACATAAACCGAGCAAGAACCCATTCAAAATACAAAAATCAGCACCGGGAAATAAAGGAATAACTCCTTTATTGACTGCACAAGATGAAACAATCTACCAGTGAATTTGCAACAATTCATAGTTAGCCAAACATTTCCAGGAGAGAACAATTTTCTTTTGTTTTGCACATTTATGAACACAAAATTACTATAGCAAATCATCATAGACGATTTTCCAATTCCTGAGGTCCCGTGGAATTAAAAAAAAAGGTAATACACAATTAATTGAATTTACAAGCCTGCAAAATCATTGTTCTACTGCCCTCTAGAGGACAAATGCAAAGCTCTCAGTCCATGAGAACTGAAACGCAAACCATTTCCGTTTCCATGGACACGTTTATTCAGTGACATTTATCTGAGTACGATTTTGAAGCAAGATTTTCTTTTAAAAATAGGCAACCTCCTATACTGAACTCGTTGTATTTATATTTGTCTGAGTAGAAAGTAGAAAAATAAATAAATAAATAAATAAATAAATAAAACATTTTCTTTGAATTAATTAACAGCTAATTCTAGTAGTCACTGAACATTACTATTACTGTTTTATGTTAATGCATGTGCTTAAGTGAATATCTGGAACAAAAACAACAACAAAATATTACTATCTCTTTCTGAAGTTCTACTTTTTATGGAAGTTTGGATGGACCTGGAAAACTTTGAAACCTCAGACCTGAAACAAGATTAAGTTGTTTTTATTATTTGCCACTGAGTTCTAGACATTTTTTTGACATTCAATGTATAGACAAGCGTTTCTCGTTAATGTTTTATTTTGAAAATCTCCTACACAGGCCCAACCCGGAAACAGAAAAGTGTTGTTATGCTAATGATGTGTCATCAACAGATTTGGGTGGAAGCAGTAGATAATGGGCAAAATAAACCCAGCGGACAGTTATTGAAATTTGTCTAAGGGCTTGTGCAAGTTTAATAAGGAACATTGTTTAGTTAACAGAATATCGTAAAGTTAAATTCGGAAACGTAAGTTGACAAAAGCAGCGCTTCTCTTCTGAACTGCTAGCAGGGAAGCTAACTGACTCTCTTCCTCGACTTCTTTTCGGTTCCTGACAGGACAGGACGGGAGAGGGATGTCCTGCAGCTTGTTTGAGTTTTGTCGGCTCCAAGAGCTCAAAACAGTCCGGGACTTCTTGTTCCAGAACCAGAGCAAAGAGTCAGTAGAAGAGAAGAATATAACAGGTGAGCTTACCTGTGCTAAATGTTGGTGAAGATGCTCCAGCAGCAATGAAACGGTTATATGGAGTAATGTTAGCTGAATGCAGCTAAGAGGGAGCATGAATCCGAAATGTTCCCAAGGAAATGTTTCTCTTGATGGAAATAATGACATGGGTATTGTTAAATACCGAGGAATATTTGAATTAATGTAGCCTACTATATGTGTCGTTCATCCAGATGTTACCAGCGCCCTAACACAGGAAAACATGGCCCTCCTTTTGTCTGAGCATTATGTGGATGTCTCATAGAGATCCTGTGACTTTTAATATTCTCTATATAAGAAACTTTTACTGATTGCAGTTCTTCAAAGAAATCTGTAATGCAACGAGAGATTTCGCTGTAAACAAAGAACACATTCAAATTAACTAACTAGTATATTGTTTTAAGCGTCTATTCTGTCATGGTAATCTTTTTAGTTGTCTCGCTCTAAATGTGAATATGTGACTCCATTGGGAGTTTTTCTGTTTATTACTGTTGAGTTATTGCTTTGAATTGATTGCTGGATAATCCAGACTTGAGATCGTCTCTCATGTTTCTCAGCAGAAAACGAACTTTCCTGGGATACCTCTGACTGGGAATCGGGATGGGATAACGATGAAAACAAGGAGGAAGATTCTGCTTCTTCCACCAAGGTCTGAGTTTTTTTTTGTCTCTGTTTCAGTCTTATGTATTTGGGTGCAAAATGTCCAGAAAAAACTGAAACATAGAGGGAGTAAATGTTAATAATTTAAAGGGAAGTAACTGAAAGTGTTTGAAATTGCATACAGAAACACTTACAAGTCCCAAATCTCTGGAAGCATCGGTATGTCAGGTAGTAATTCTCCTTCATGTCCAAACACCGGCTGTCCTCTGCAGGCAGAGGAAGAGCCGTCGGGGCAGAGCCAGCCATGGCTTCAGGACTGCGTTGTGTCCTTGTCGCCCTGCGCTGACCTGCTGGTTGTGGCTCGAGAACAGAAAGCTGCTTTCCTCTCAGGTCAGAAATTAAAACCATCACACACACACAGTTCTCTGTAGTCTCTGTATTGGGAGCGCTGTAATTTAATTGCAAGCTTTGGTTTCTTCCAGCAAAGTGGCGCACAGATGACAGTGGCAGAGAGGAGATGACCTTGGCCGTGACCTGGAGTGGACACCTCAGCACAGAAGAAGGGTGAGACAAAGTCAAAACTCTGACTATAGATCAGCTGACGACAGGAGAAGTGACAGTAATCCACAGAATAATGTGTCTCTCTTCAGAGAGCGTGTCAGCAGTGTCATCGCTATCCCCCTGGCCAGTCAGAAGAGGTGAGAATTACCTACTTGCAAGGTGTAGAAGAACGGTACGACCATATGACCATATCCTAACCGCATGTTTCTGGACAACAGGAGCTCCACGGGGAGGCCCGACTGGACCTGTATAGTTGTGGGCTTCACATCCGGTTATGTCCGTTTCTACACAGAGGTACTCTTTAGTTTCTGCGTCCTCAACTCTTGTAGTTACAGACAGTCTAGATAACAGTGTTTTTTTTCCTGTTGTGTTATCAAATCAGAGTGGGGTTCTTCTCCTGGCCCAGCTGCTACACGTGGACCCTGTTCTGAGGCTTAAATGTCGCACCTACGAAATCCCTCGTCATCCTGGAGTAACGGAGCAGGTAAAAGGGAAACCCAAATGCATCGGTCGCAGCTGACACGTTTCACAATACCCGGGGTTGAAGTGTTAGTTATGAGCTAACGGATAATCTCCCTCTGCAGCACGAGGAGCTCAGCATCCTTTATCCTGCCGCGCTGGTCACCATCGACGGCTTCAGCCTCTTTCAGTCGCTGCGGGCCTGCAGGAACCAGGTGGCGAGAGGTACAGCTGCTTTACTTGTTATGCACAGCAGAGAGGGAGGCCTCTCGTGTGGTGCTAATTGTTCCTCAGAGATAATCGCAGACGTGTTTTTCTCTTGCTGGCTGGGTGGATGTAGTGATTGCTACGAGACTTTCAGGTACAACTGAGGCATAACCTGTTCTTTTGATGCATTCAGGTTAGCAGCTTTTTGCTATGTAGAGATCTGCTGTTGGGATTTTAGCTCGTAGTGCTCTGAGGATCAGTGCTTCTAGAAGCTGCAATGCAGATGTTTAGGGCCTCAGTTTATCTCCTGCAGTTTGCATCCTGTCTGAAGGAATCGTTTTATTTATTGAGAAGGAGCTTGATGTTGAAAGAAAGGCCTTGAGTGATTCTTGTATTTGGAGTTATGAAATACAGAAAAAGTATGAGGGTGTGTTCGCCTGCTGAGTGGTTATCATCTAGCAAAGAAGATTCTCCTCTGTGTTTTTGTATTAAAAGGCAGAAGTGTTTTTTTTTTTTTTTTCCATTATGTCTTCTTTTAATAAATCTTTTGAGGGCTTTAAATGGAAGTGTGTTTACCACACCGTGTCAGTTAATGGAAACGTTTAAAACATTGAACTGACAGTGTTACTGTCTCTCACTGTGCAGCTGCAGCAGCAGGTAGTGATGTTGTCCCCCCTCCTCCTTTGGCCTACAAGAAGTGGGGTCTGCAGGAAATGGACACCATCGTGGACCACAGCAGTGTGGGTAAGATATAATTCAGAACAGTTATGAGTTGATTGCTCACAATCTGTCTTTCATTTCTGGACTGTTGTGCCTTCAAATTATTAAAACGAGTTCCTAAAGCATTTTAACTACAAACATAAGAGGCTCATGTAATTGTTCTCCTCTTGGTAAAGCTTGGACTTTTCCACATTTTGTCACATTACAGTCCTGAACCTCAATGTACTTTATAGGATTTTATGGGACAGAGCAACACAAATTAGAAGATAGATGTGAATTTGAAGGAATCATTTCAGTATCTCAAATTAAAATCTAAAAAGTGCGATCTGCTTTCAGTATCTAGCTTTTTGAAGTTAGTACTTTGGGATATTTTCCTGTTTTTGTCATTTTTTCTTTCTGCAAAATAGTTCAGTCTCAGATACATCTGATGGAAATCCTTTGTGAATATCACATTTCATGTCTCGCCACAGATTCTTAATTAGATTAAGAAGAATTAAGAATTAGATTAGATGGACTTTGACTGAGTCATTCTGTATCTGATTTGATCTTGCTGTGAGCTTAAGATTGTTTACCTAGAAGGTGACATTCCTCTCTAGCCTTAAGTCTTTTCCTTCATCGATCAGGTTTTCCTCCTTGATCAATCTGGTTTTATCTCCATCTATCTTCCCATCACATCTGACCAGCTTCTATTCCAGTGATGAAATCTTCCTCCATTTCAGCATTCTGCTCTACTTTGTACTTTAGCTCTACAATTATGTCTGTCCTCTGGTCGCAGGTGTGATGACGCTGTGTGTGTTTGACCAAATGAAGAATGCGTCCATCTTGGGGGGGTTCCATGCATCAGTCAAGGGGAGCCCCCCTGCCATGAGCCAGTTTGTGACTGTAGGGACTGGGCCGTACGCTGGATTTTACTACGCAGTGGAGGTGTGTGTGAGGAGAGTAAATAAGTGTTAAAGCTGTGTAATTGTCTGTTCTGTGGAAAACTGCATGCGACGGTCTGTCTGTGTGTCTGTAGGGAAACTCCCAGCCTCTCCTGTCCCACGTGGCTCTGGCTGTGGCCAGCAAACTCACCTCAGCGCTCTTCAACGCTGCCAGGTTCGGAGATCTGCGAGCAACATTTGCATCAAAACTGAACAAAAAGAATCCCGACACAATGAAGGAGCGAGAAGATGATGCACAAGACAAAAACAAATCAGTGTAGATAGTGTCCAGAATATGAATTTAAAAACTAAAGAGCATGTTTCGAAACACGAAATTATACATGATATAAGTTTTGCCACTTCTCCTGTTTCTAATCATGTTTTAATTATCTCCTCCGTTTGTCGTTTTGCTTTTCTCCTGCCGTTCTGCTCTCAGTGGATGGTTGGGGTGGAACAAGAACAAGAACGAAGAGGAAGCAGCTCAGAAACAGAAACCTAAAGTGGAGCCGGCGACCCCCTTAGGGATCAGGTACTGTTCATGATATCTGGATGCTAACTGAGTCATATTGATATTCAAAACTCTTTCCTTTGTCCTTAAACCTGACAACCTGGACCTTCAGATTCGGTCTGCCAGATTCCCGGCGCCACGGTGAGTCCATATGTCTGTCGCCTTGCAACACGCTTGCTGGAGTCACGGATGACTTCGGTAGAGTGACGCTGCTGGACCTGGCGAGGGGCGCCGCCATCCGCATGTGGAAAGGTGAGAGGAGAAACCAACATCATCAGGGGAAGTGAATCATGATGTTCTCCATTCCATCTTTAAGTGAACAAACGTGGCCATGTAAAGATGTTTATTTGGTCTGAATGACAGGCTACAGAGACGCCCAGCTGGGGTGGCTGCAAGTTCAGGAGGAGCGTGGCGATCGGGAATTCTCGCCCTCTGCCTCCCTCCCCAGACGCCACGCCCTCTTCCTCATCATCTACGCCCCCCGTAGGGGGATCCTGGAGGTGTGGGCCATGCAGCGGGGTCCTCGAGTCGGCGCATTCACCGTAGGCAAACACTGCAGGTACACGCCATCTGTTTACTTCAACTAAATCTGAGCTTAAAGTAGCTGCGACATCTATTTGTTTCTCTTTTTTTTTTTTTTTTTTTTTTTTTTAATGTGTGGACTTGATTTTCTGTTAGGCTGCTTTATGCCGGCTACCACCTGATGGGAGTAAACAGTGTGACCAGTCAGGGCTGGCAGCTCCACACGCAGCAGGTGTGTCTGCTGGATCCCACCACCGGAGCTCCGAGGACCATCAACATCCCCTTCCATCTGGCCCTCAGGTTGGAACAAAGCAGGGCTGTTGATCACATGTCGCAAAGAGAAATCAGCTTCTATCTGAACACGTGCACGTCACGTTAGTCGATGATGTTGGAGGTCTTCTCAAGCTACCACAGCTTAAGAAGATCTACAACTTAGTTTATTTCTCTAATGTTAAGCTTGTGACGGCTTACCCTGTCGGCCTTCTCGGTCTCTCTCTTTCAGTGATAAAAAGAACGAGCGCGCCAGAGACATGCACCTGCTGAAGAGACTGAGCGCCGTGCTGAAGAGCAGAGACATGGACCCCGGTAATGGACACGCGACTGAGAGCAGAGTGAAGACCCAGAGACGCTGAACTGTTCCTCATATGGTTTCTGTCTGGTTGGTTTGCAGTTTCCTTGGAGAGAGAAGCTAAAAGTGTCTTGTTGGAAATCAAACACCCTGCCATTAAGAAGCAGGTTTGTAGATTAAAAAAATCAAAGTGTAATCAAATTATCCTTTGTATTTTTTTATAGTTTTTATCCTTAATCTTCTCTCTGGATCCCCTTCAGGCTTTGGAGTCTCTGCTGTCAAACAGGAACGCTCCGGTCTCTTGTCTGACTAACGTTACTAGTGCCTTACATGATGCTTTGAAGCAACAAGGTAGCGTGAATAATTTCACCTCTGAAGAAAGTTTTCTGTCAATAAATGGCTAAATTAAGCATATCTCAGTTCAGATCTGTTTAAAATAAAACAAAGCTTGTATTTCTGTCTGATAGATGCAGATGAAGTGGAAGCATCGCTACTCCAGCTCTGCTCCTCCCAGTTGAAGCTGCTTCAGCTCTACTCGGACATCCAGCAGCTGCAGTCGGCTGCAGACACAGAGGCCTGCTCCGGAAACGTCTGTGGCAAAACGCATGAACGACACCAAACGCGGCGTTCCTGCCCTCTAACTCGGGCTCCTTTCCCCTTCAGCAGGACTCCCTCGAAGGCATAGAGGAGGAGTTGTCTCGTGTCGGTCCCGCCTTGCAGCGCTACGCACAGCTCAGCTCCAAACCGTCGGTGTCTTTCGCCCAGGACTCTCCCGACACGCCGCTGTCCGCTCAGGCTTTCCTCACTCAGCTGGAGTGTGCCGAGGACGGAGAGGTGAAGGTGAATCGCAGGTCGGATGCAGAGTGGAACCAGCTTGGTGAGAGTTTGAGGCCTTTACTCCTGAACGGACACGATGTAATGAATTAGTCACATTTATCAATGTCATCTTTCTATGGTTTCTGTTTCTAGGTTCCATACTTAAAGTTTGAAAAATTAAACATAAATGAATAATGAAAATGTGTTAAAAAAAAAAGTTGCCAAAATACAAACAAGAACTTCAAAAAGACCTTAAGAACTATTGGTGTTTAAATCAGATCGACTTCCTCTTTTGTGAGTTTGTGAGCACTGCTTGATGTGCTCAAGTCGTGTTTTTAATCCAGCCTTTGTTGTTTGTTCTTTGCAGGAAATTTTATGTTTTGGGGCTGTTTATGTGGTAAAAGTCCCACCCATAAAGTGTGTGACACATTACAACTGGCTGGCATCAGCCCACAGCAGCTGCTGGTAAGATTACGTCCCACTGACGGAGGAGTTAGAAATGTAAATATCATTTACTTTGCCTGTTTTCTACTCTTGTAGTCTTTGTTGATGAGTGTGTGGCTGCAAAGGGAGAAGGAAGTGCTTCAGAAGCCAGTGGAAACAGTCAGAAATCTGCACACGCTGCTCATCGCACTTAGCAACATGGACGGTTTGTGTTCTTATCAATGTGTCTTGGGGAAATTTAGAAAACAAAGATGATGCATTTTCTTTCCTTTGTTTTTAGGTGCTGTCGAGGAGTCATGGGATACACAGTCTGTCTCCCCCTGGTGGCAGCAGGTCCGATTCACATGCATCCAGTCTCACAACGCTGCTGCAGCTTTACTGGCTGCTTTAGTCGCTCACCGCGCCGCCAAGGCGAGCATCACAAGCAGGGCTGACAGCAAGGTAACAGCAACGCCTTGCCAATGTGGAAGATGTGAGATTATGAGGCGTTGAGAGAAATATTCAGTGTTTGGGCTTTGCTGTGCTGGGTTGCAGCTGCAGTCAGAGTGGGAGGCCGTGTCATTGGAGCTGGAGCAGTGGGTGGTGTGTGTCCGT
Organism: Poecilia formosa; assembly: GCF_000485575.1. NCBI lineage: Eukaryota > Metazoa > Chordata > Actinopteri > Cyprinodontiformes > Poeciliidae > Poecilia > Poecilia formosa. The sequence goes on along the minus strand of NW_006799947.1, from coordinate 1,520,613 downwards.
CAGCTGGAGGACGTCCTGGTCCTGCAAACTCTTCTGTTGGTGCCTTCTCCTCAGGGAACAGCAGGGGGAGCTGTAGTTCAGTGCTCCATCAAAACGCTGCAGGAGGGAGGCACAGGTGACACCCGCAGGAAGGGATGATGGAGTTTTTGTTGTTGTTGTTGTTGAATGGTTTCCAGTAATTCCACTCATTCATGCTTTCACATCAGATGCAGAATAAGAATATGTGAACTCAGAAGATATATGGCCTTATTAATGACAAGGGTTTCTTGTATTATTTTTAATATTCACTGCTGGGGAGGGGACACAACTGCTTTTTTTTTAACATCTTGGGTTTTCCTCCTTACATTTGTCTTTTAAGGTGGTATTGCAGACAGTGTTTCCAAGTGGGTGTTCAGGCAGAACATGGCACCGGAGCGACTGAAGAAAATTCTCCTGAGGAAAGAAACTCAAGATACAGGTGACCAAAAGGAGCAGAAAGAGGACAGAGAAGAGGCAGAGAAGTGCCAGGAGGAGGCCGACAGGACAGCAGGTGGCAATGAGGAGATACTTCACACAGATTTTAGATTACTTATGGATTTTCACATTATGACACTTTTTCTGTCCTTGTTTCTCAGAGCTGTTGCTGGCAGTTTGTCAGCGTTTTCCAGATTCTTTGTCTCCCGACTTGCTCTTCGCCCACTGCTGCTGGGAATATGTGGTGCAATGGAACAAAGACCCGGAGGTGCACAGATACACTGACTGCTCTGATTTCACACTAGTGCCTTTAGGGAATACCAGCTTTATTTTTGAAACGTACACTTTTATAAAGGTGACACAAAATGATCTCTATTCTTCAAATGATTAAAAATCACTGGATGGTAGAACTCCAAACTCTTTCCTGACATAGCTTTGATTCGACTATTTACTTTCATTCGCTCCTCAATGGACCTGGAAATAGTCTAACTTTGAGNAAATATGTTAATGAGCATATGACTTCTAATATCTGAAAAGTGTGGCAAACCTGTGTATTGTACAGCAGTTGTTCCAGTTATAGCATGGTTACAGGTTAGCTTTTCCTGCTAAAAAAAAAAAAAAAAAAAAGCATCCCTACAGCATAAAGCAGCCACCATAATGTTCTTTTTACTTCATTATTAGAAAGAACATTATGGTGTTACATTATTTGTGTTACACAAAGTTGTTTGTGTTACAACTTTTGGTCTGTATTAGAAAATGTCACATGACTCCACTGTCTGGAAACGTTTGCACAACACTGTATCAATCCACTATTGGTATTGGAATGAATTAAAATGCATTTTAAAATCTGGAGAATTAGGATATTGCTCAGAAAAGAACATAATCACAGGTCAAACTGTGAATGTTTTGCAACTGAGGACCTGTCAGTTTTACATAACACCTGAAAGTTCAAACATGAGTTCATCCACTGTTAATGATTGCATTTTTGGGATCCTATTATATGTCCTTGTAAACTTATGTCCATTTTACTATTATTGGAATGCATCTGATCTGTCTAGTCATACTGACAGTTATCGTTATCTGCCTTTATGGACATGGCAGGTCAATCTTGAAGACACATCCAAGTTCTACGTTAAAGGTTCTCCTCCTGCCCCAGTTTTTTTTTCTTTTTTTCTTTTTGATCCAGGTGTATTTGCTAAAGTGGCATCCTGAGATGAAAGCATACCATAAAAAATTTATAGTTTAGTAAATAAAAAGTCAAGTGTAGATACTGAAAACTGTATTCTCTCAAGTCCAATTTTTCATTTGAATATTTAAGTAGACTAAATTCCAAAAATGTGGCAGAGTGACTTCTGATGGTTTACCTGTTTCCATTTCACTCTGTAATTGTGTCCTTTCCAACTGGATATCAATTTATTTCTATTGCTAATAGTTTAAAATCTCATGTTGGCTTTAATTTACATATTACTCACATTCATGTTGCCTGCTACTTTCATTAATTGTGGTTCTGTCCCCATGTTTAAATGTGCTGACACTTGACGGATGAAATTTGGCAATATTTGTCTTTTGATCAAAGCAAGATAACTAAGAGTTTCCTCCTGTTGGTATGTTTATGAGTGGTGAAAAGCTACCTGCTAAGTAGTCAAAGGCTCCTTATCATGCATGATAAAGTTGTGCACCATATGCAAAAAAAAAACAACAAAAAAAAACAGACAAGATAAGATGAAATATATATGATCTGTTTTTGTTTTTAACTTCAGTTATTTGTCATATTAAGAGATTGTAATCATTTGCTGTATGATGTATAAAAATATATGCAAACTCTGTAAATGAACACTGCTAAAGGGAATCATTTCATTTTTGTTCATCATTCAATCAAGAGAAATGAAACAAACAAATTGGTCACTATGATCTGGAATGTGCACGCCACATTGCCTGTATACATCAGATCCTTTTGTTCCAAGTAATAATTTGAACTCATGATGATTTTGATGGCTGCTGAGTCAAGCAAAAGACGGGGGACCCAGTCTGAAAATGTGCTGAATGTGGTGGAAACCAGAAAGTCTCCTGTTACTGTGGGATTCCAGGCACAACATCTATCAGCAATCTGTGATATCTTCATTCTCCTCACTCTGTAGCATGACCCATTACGTGCAGACAAGGGACTAGCAAATGACTTTGAAATTTTGAATCATAAGTTTGTAAGAATTCTGCAGTTAAGGAGTTGTATGTTTGGATGATTTTCTCTGAAAATACATTTAAGACACTCAGGATTTACACTTTTACACACTGGCTGCTCCTTCGCTGATCTGAAACTGGGCAAGTTTAGTCTGATTTTACAATATCATGTGAGAAAAAGGTTCTGTGTCTTAGTGTATGTAAATATAAACATAAATAAATGTATTAGGGAAAATATCAGAAAAATAAAAAAAGCTGCAATTACCTGGTTGCATGAAAGTGCAGACTTTAATAAACCACATTTTATTTCAGTTTCATGAGGAATTCCCTTGCCAGAGTCCACAGCTTAATTTGGCAGAAGACCTGTTGAGTCATTTAAAAAGACAGGAGATGTTCTCACAACGAAGGAATTGGAGAACTTTTCTGAGGCAGAGTGATCAAATATTCTCAGGTTAAGATGTGGGAGGCGGACAGATAATCTCCTAAGAAGATTGAATGCTGAAACTGAGTCAGAAGGTACTTCAGAGAAGTGCTGCGGACATGGGACCAGGTCATTTCACCGTTTTTCACATTTGCTGTGTACTCCTTGAGCGCTTCTGCATTAAAAAAAAAAAAGATTAAAAGAGATATTCACCTTTCTGGCTTTTAAAAGCCTCATATTATTCTGCAATAGCCACAGATGTAGCAGGAACAAAGAATCTTGTTTCTACAGCTTCACAACATTTCCAACAAATTTAACATGTCAGCAGTGATTATCTTGTTTGGTTGCAGGATTTACATCAGGGTCAGAGATTTAGAGATACTGTTTCTCCTCTTCTTTGAGATAGAATCTTGTCTGTCACTAAAACTGCAATAAAATCTACTAACTTTACAATATTATGTAAAAAATGTTCAGTTACTTAACATGCAAACATGACCTGGCAGTCACTTCAAGAAGATCAGAGATCAGATTTTATTTGTCATAAACCATTTAAATGTGAACTTTGGATCCAATGTTACCCCAAGCACAAAACTGATTATGATGTTTCATATTGAAAAAAAACAACAACAAAAAACTACAGATACTAAATGGATAATAGGGAAGGCGAACTTAAATTACAGGTGCAAATAAATTATAGATCATGCTTGAAAGCAGAAAAATCAGCAACATAGGGGCAACATGGAAAATAGAGCCAAAGTGTGATGAGCTGCTGAAATATTACACGCATGTGCCAAACGGGAAAGCACAGCCAGTAATCATGAACCAAAGGGAGAACATCATCTCACGACCACATGTGACAGTAGTCCAAAAAACAAACTTACTGCCGGTTTTATTTTAAAGTCCTACTTTTGATTGTCGGTGCATCAAGGCTTTACTCGAAATGTGTTTTCACTGGGGAGTGTCTGCACCTTTCACTTAACAGCGACTGATTATGTAAGCTGCTACCTAAAAAGAAAGCCATCCTTTAAAATTTCTGCAGGACTGTAGGAAGACGAGAAAGTGCTTGCTTCTACCCCGTTGAAATCATAACCTGAAGAATTTAATCACAAACTGTGTGCACCACTAGTTTTAGAGATTTATCAGGCAAAAGTGTTTATGTCTTTCGAATGTTACATTTTTTTTATGGAACACCCATCAACATAAGTGTATTTCAAAGTTCTTTTTTTTTGTTTTTGGCACATCTAACCAGAGTTGTCTCTTCTGCGCGTCCCATTATTTCCCTACACGGCCAGTGAAAATATACAAGCGTGGCAGACACAAAAGATGTGGTCACGTTTTTGTCGATGTTTGTTAGTGTTGTGATACGAAGTATTTCCACCTGCATGCTGATGTGTTTTTGAACACCGAAAAGCTTAAAGTCTTCATGGACTTTGTCATTTCAGCTTTAATACTTATCTTTTTAGGTGTGCCACTCTTTATAGTCAACAGCAAGAATATGCTATTTAACTCGTTAAAGTGATAAAGACGTTTTACAGCCAACGCAGCAGCACCATAACGATGCCCTGTCAGCTTATTTAACCTGTTCAGCAGAAATAACTGCTGTATTGCTGCATACCTCAGACCTGCAACACAAACAGGACTTGTTTTTAGCTTTTTATTCAACATAGAGTTTGTTTGTTTTTTCACCGTACTTTTCCAATTGGCATAGTGCATGACAAATAGTTCTTCCCACCTAATTTCAGAAGCTCCTCTTGACTGTTCTTCTTGCTTGGCCTGTTCTTATAGGGTGGAAAGCTGTAGTTTAAACATCTCCACATCTTTCTCCCCGACAGCTCTGCCCTGTTATTTGGTTTTCATGACGCTGTCTGTTCTCTGAAGTTCTCTAATAAGCCTCTCACGCTTTCACAGAGCAGCTGCATTTATACGGAGCTGATTGCTAATTGAGCAGCTTCTCTAGGCAATTGGTTGCACTGGAATTTATTTGAGGGAACCACAGTCAAGAGGGCTGAAAACAAATGACCCCCAAACCCCAAAACAAAAAACAAAACAAAACAAAACATATATATATATATATTTTTTTTTATTTTTTTTTCTTCCTGTCACTTCAGTATTGTGCTAGTTTATGTTGGTCTATCACATCAAGTACTTTGAAGATACATGCACTGAAGATTGTGGGTAAAATGCAACAAATCGTGCAAACGGGTGTGAATACCTTTACGAGGCCCCAAGTGTTTTTAGTCTCCAATGTGTTTTTAGTCTACCTGGATCCTTTTGATTCACATCTTCTTGTCTGGAAACCTGCCAAACAAAACCCAAGGTCTTTTAACTCCCAGTAAGTTTGACCAAACCAATGCCATCCCTTTTTGTGTACCAGTGATGCGTCCGCCTTGCAACCAAGCATGCCAACTCGTTTTCTTGTCAACAAAGGAAGAGGGGGAACCAGATGGAGAGTTGTTGCCTCGGCCCGTAAAACAGAAGAAACGTCAACAGTTCAATAAGCAGCGGCACAGGATGAGGAAACGTGACGAGCCCAAGGACCTCTCTGACACCCAATTGTTTCCTGAGTTTCTGTGTCCGGCCTTCCGGATCGGAAACTTTTGGGCACCCCCCCGAGGGTGTGTTTGTGTGGCCATGTGTACTCTCAGTGCATGTGTGTGTTTGTGTGTGTGTTTTCTCTGGATGCGAGAGCTGCGTAGGTTTGTAAATGAATACATAAGGAATACACTGGCAGGTTGCCCATTGCTTTTTTAAGAAAGGATGGGAAAGAAAGATGTGGAGCAGGGTTTAACAATGCCAAAAGCAGCTGCTCATGTTTACAACATTAGGTTCTCAGGACGGAAAGTAGTAACAGTGACCTTACAAAGAGCAACATATGTCTTTGTGGGGTTACGAAAGTCCAAACTTCACATTAGAAGAGCTCTTTTGTGTTCTTCAAAGACATCTGCACAAAATATCATGCACCATTAGGTAAGGCACCAATGGGATCAACATTATAAGACCCAGCACTCCAACATCTCCAGATGCATGTCCTAATTAAAACAAGTTGGCTTTAAATATTGCCAAGACTCCGCTCAAGTGATTAACTGAATTATCCAAACAAACAAGTTTGTTAAAAATATTTTTAAAACCCTGCTTTAACACTTCCAAACAGTGTCACACTGTGTTGTGTGGCATAATAGGAAAATCAGAAGAAATATTTTTTATTAGCTTTTTCAAAAATAATATGGGTTCTTATATGAATTTACCCATGTAATTTGTCATTATTAAGTTAGAAATGGATTCTGTTGGACTGTTGGGTTCATGAAAGTGTGAAGCAAACTGTTAAGCAACAGTGTAACTGAGTTCATTAATTAATGACTCAATTTTGACATTCTCAATAGGTAATCTTCTGAGTGGCTAATTCTCTGAAAAAGATTACATTTTTTAATAACTTCTCATCCCCACTCCTCCTCCCCCCTCACATCATATTACTCATTTTATTTTGACTTTTGCATTGAATTGAACTCTGGTCAATAAAGACTTTGTTTTCTCTGTGAACATAAACAGAGGCATAAGTAAGTAGCTAATGTTTCTAGTCAAGTCAAGAATAAATTAGTCAGAGTCATTGTGATCTACATAGATGTAATGGTCAGTATTATACAATAATAATAATAATAATAATAATAATAATAATAATAATAATAATAATAATAATAATAATAATAATAATAATAATATTTTTGTAGTAATATTGGTAATGCTTGGTCAGGAATGCATAGGCTCTAACATGAATTATGGTTGCAGTTTTTAAATATTTTCAAGTTGTGACGATAAATATAAAGCACACGAGTTAATTAATTTGGTCTTTTGATTTAACAGATAAAACCTTATTGAAGGGTATGTTTTTTTTTGTTATTGCTCAATGGTCCCAAATAAAATACAAATGACTTTATGCATGTCTTTGCGCTATGCACAGGATTGGATGGCAGACTTTCAGCTGAATATTAGAATGATATTTAGTCTTATGTATGATAATCTGAGACAAACTTTTTAATGAAAATGCATGATTTGGAAATGCATCACCAAAAAACATAAACCGAGCAAGAACCCATTCAAAATACAAAAATCAGCACCGGGAAATAAAGGAATAACTCCTTTATTGACTGCACAAGATGAAACAATCTACCAGTGAATTTGCAACAATTCATAGTTAGCCAAACATTTCCAGGAGAGAACAATTTTCTTTTGTTTTGCACATTTATGAACACAAAATTACTATAGCAAATCATCATAGACGATTTTCCAATTCCTGAGGTCCCGTGGAATTAAAAAAAAAGGTAATACACAATTAATTGAATTTACAAGCCTGCAAAATCATTGTTCTACTGCCCTCTAGAGGACAAATGCAAAGCTCTCAGTCCATGAGAACTGAAACGCAAACCATTTCCGTTTCCATGGACACGTTTATTCAGTGACATTTATCTGAGTACGATTTTGAAGCAAGATTTTCTTTTAAAAATAGGCAACCTCCTATACTGAACTCGTTGTATTTATATTTGTCTGAGTAGAAAGTAGAAAAATAAATAAATAAATAAATAAATAAATAAAACATTTTCTTCGAATTAATTAATAGCTAATTCTAGTAGTCACTGAACATTACTATTACTGTTTTATGTTAATGCACGTGCTTAAGTGAATATCTGGAACAAAAACAACAACAAAAATATTACTATCTCTTTCTGAAGTGCTACTTTTTATGGAAGTTTGGATGGACCTGGAAAACTTTGAAACCTCAGACCTGAAAGAAGATTAAGTTGTTTTTATTATTTGCCACTGAGTTCTAGACATTTTTTTGACATTCAATGTATAGACAAGCGTTTCTCGTTAATGTTTTATTTTGAAAATCTCCTACACAGGCCCAACCCGGAAACAGAAAAGTGTTGTTATGCTAATGATGTGTCATCAACAGATTTGGGTGGAAGCAGTAGATAATGGGCAAAATAAACCCAGCGGACAGTTATTGAAATTTGTCTAAGGGCTTGTGCAAGTTTAATAAGGAACATTGTTTAGTTAACAGAATATCGTAAAGTTAAATTCGGAAACGTAAGTTGACAAAAGCAGCGCTTCTCTTCTGAACTGCTAGCAGGGAAGCTAACTGACTCTCTTCCTCGACTTCTTTTCGGTTCCTGACAGGACAGGACGGGAGAGGGATGTCCTGCAGCTTGTTTGAGTTTTGTCGGCTCCAAGAGCTCAAAACAGTCCGGGACTTCTTGTTCCAGAACCAGAGCAAAGAGTCAGTAGAAGAGAAGAATATAACAGGTGAGCTTACCTGTGCTAAATGTTGGTGAAGATGCTCCAGCAGCAATGAAACGGTTATATGGAGTAATGTTAGCTGAATGCAGCTAAGAGGGAGCATGAATCCGAAATGTTCCCAAGGAAATGTTTCTCTTGATGGAAATAATGACATGGGTATTGTTAAATACCGAGGAATATTTGAATTAATGTAGCCTACTATATGTGTCGTTCATCCAGATGTTACCAGCGCCCTAACACAGGAAAACATGGCCCTCCTTTTGTCTGAGCATTATGTGGATGTCTCATAGAGATCCTGTGACTTTTAATATTCTCTATATAAGAAACTTTTACTGATTGCAGTTCTTCAAAGAAATCTGTAATGCAACGAGAGATTTCGCTGTAAACAAAGAACACATTCAAATTAACTAACTAGTATATTGTTTTAAGCGTCTATTCTGTCATGGTAATCTTTTTAGTTGTCTCGCTCTAAATGTGAATATGTGACTCCATTGGGAGTTTTTCTGTTTATTACTGTTGAGTTATTGCTTTGAATTGATTGCTGGATAATCCAGACTTGAGATCGTCTCTCATGTTTCTCAGCAGAAAACGAACTTTCCTGGGATACCTCTGACTGGGAATCGGGATGGGATAACGATGAAAACAAGGAGGAAGATTCTGCTTCTTCCACCAAGGTCTGAGTTTTTTTTTGTCTCTGTTTCAGTCTTATGTATTTGGGTGCAAAATGTCCAGAAAAAACTGAAACATAGAGGGAGTAAATGTTAATAATTTAAAGGGAAGTAACTGAAAGTGTTTGAAATTGCATACAGAAACACTTACAAGTCCCAAATCTCTGGAAGCATCGGTATGTCAGGTAGTAATTCTCCTTCATGTCCAAACACCGGCTGTCCTCTGCAGGCAGAGGAAGAGCCGTCGGGGCAGAGCCAGCCATGGCTTCAGGACTGCGTTGTGTCCTTGTCGCCCTGCGCTGACCTGCTGGTTGTGGCTCGAGAACAGAAAGCTGCTTTCCTCTCAGGTCAGAAATTAAAACCATCACACACACACAGTTCTCTGTAGTCTCTGTATTGGGAGCGCTGTAATTTAATTGCAAGCTTTGGTTTCTTCCAGCAAAGTGGCGCACAGATGACAGTGGCAGAGAGGAGATGACCTTGGCCGTGACCTGGAGTGGACACCTCAGCACAGAAGAAGGGTGAGACAAAGTCAAAACTCTGACTATAGATCAGCTGACGACAGGAGAAGTGACAGTAATCCACAGAATAATGTGTCTCTCTTCAGAGAGCGTGTCAGCAGTGTCATCGCTATCCCCCTGGCCAGTCAGAAGAGGTGAGAATTACCTACTTGCAAGGTGTAGAAGAACGGTACGACCATATGACCATATCCTAACCGCATGTTTCTGGACAACAGGAGCTCCACGGGGAGGCCCGACTGGACCTGTATAGTTGTGGGCTTCACATCCGGTTATGTCCGTTTCTACACAGAGGTACTCTTTAGTTTCTGCGTCCTCAACTCTTGTAGTTACAGACAGTCTAGATAACAGTGTTTTTTTTCCTGTTGTGTTATCAAATCAGAGTGGGGTTCTTCTCCTGGCCCAGCTGCTACACGTGGACCCTGTTCTGAGGCTTAAATGTCGCACCTACGAAATCCCTCGTCATCCTGGAGTAACGGAGCAGGTAAAAGGGAAACCCAAATGCATCGGTCGCAGCTGACACGTTTCACAATACCCGGGGTTGAAGTGTTAGTTATGAGCTAACGGATAATCTCCCTCTGCAGCACGAGGAGCTCAGCATCCTTTATCCTGCCGCGCTGGTCACCATCGACGGCTTCAGCCTCTTTCAGTCGCTGCGGGCCTGCAGGAACCAGGTGGCGAGAGGTACAGCTGCTTTACTTGTTATGCACAGCAGAGAGGGAGGCCTCTCGTGTGGTGCTAATTGTTCCTCAGAGATAATCGCAGACGTGTTTTTCTCTTGCTGGCTGGGTGGATGTAGTGATTGCTACGAGACTTTCAGGTACAACTGAGGCATAACCTGTTCTTTTGATGCATTCAGGTTAGCAGCTTTTTGCTATGTAGAGATCTGCTGTTGGGATTTTAGCTCGTAGTGCTCTGAGGATCAGTGCTTCTAGAAGCTGCAATGCAGATGTTTAGGGCCTCAGTTTATCTCCTGCAGTTTGCATCCTGTCTGAAGGAATCGTTTTATTTATTGAGAAGGAGCTTGATGTTGAAAGAAAGGCCTTGAGTGATTCTTGTATTTGGAGTTATGAAATACAGAAAAAGTATGAGGGTGTGTTCGCCTGCTGAGTGGTTATCATCTAGCAAAGAAGATTCTCCTCTGTGTTTTTGTATTAAAAGGCAGAAGTGTTTTTTTTTTTTTTTTCCATTATGTCTTCTTTTAATAAATCTTTTGAGGGCTTTAAATGGAAGTGTGTTTACCACACCGTGTCAGTTAATGGAAACGTTTAAAACATTGAACTGACAGTGTTACTGTCTCTCACTGTGCAGCTGCAGCAGCAGGTAGTGATGTTGTCCCCCCTCCTCCTTTGGCCTACAAGAAGTGGGGTCTGCAGGAAATGGACACCATCGTGGACCACAGCAGTGTGGGTAAGATATAATTCAGAACAGTTATGAGTTGATTGCTCACAATCTGTCTTTCATTTCTGGACTGTTGTGCCTTCAAATTATTAAAACGAGTTCCTAAAGCATTTTAACTACAAACATAAGAGGCTCATGTAATTGTTCTCCTCTTGGTAAAGCTTGGACTTTTCCACATTTTGTCACATTACAGTCCTGAACCTCAATGTACTTTATAGGATTTTATGGGACAGAGCAACACAAATTAGAAGATAGATGTGAATTTGAAGGAATCATTTCAGTATCTCAAATTAAAATCTAAAAAGTGCGATCTGCTTTCAGTATCTAGCTTTTTGAAGTTAGTACTTTGGGATATTTTCCTGTTTTTGTCATTTTTTCTTTCTGCAAAATAGTTCAGTCTCAGATACATCTGATGGAAATCCTTTGTGAATATCACATTTCATGTCTCGCCACAGATTCTTAATTAGATTAAGAAGAATTAAGAATTAGATTAGATGGACTTTGACTGAGTCATTCTGTATCTGATTTGATCTTGCTGTGAGCTTAAGATTGTTTACCTAGAAGGTGACATTCCTCTCTAGCCTTAAGTCTTTTCCTTCATCGATCAGGTTTTCCTCCTTGATCAATCTGGTTTTATCTCCATCTATCTTCCCATCACATCTGACCAGCTTCTATTCCAGTGATGAAATCTTCCTCCATTTCAGCATTCTGCTCTACTTTGTACTTTAGCTCTACAATTATGTCTGTCCTCTGGTCGCAGGTGTGATGACGCTGTGTGTGTTTGACCAAATGAAGAATGCGTCCATCTTGGGGGGGTTCCATGCATCAGTCAAGGGGAGCCCCCCTGCCATGAGCCAGTTTGTGACTGTAGGGACTGGGCCGTACGCTGGATTTTACTACGCAGTGGAGGTGTGTGTGAGGAGAGTAAATAAGTGTTAAAGCTGTGTAATTGTCTGTTCTGTGGAAAACTGCATGCGACGGTCTGTCTGTGTGTCTGTAGGGAAACTCCCAGCCTCTCCTGTCCCACGTGGCTCTGGCTGTGGCCAGCAAACTCACCTCAGCGCTCTTCAACGCTGCCAGGTTCGGAGATCTGCGAGCAACATTTGCATCAAAACTGAACAAAAAGAATCCCGACACAATGAAGGAGCGAGAAGATGATGCACAAGACAAAAACAAATCAGTGTAGATAGTGTCCAGAATATGAATTTAAAAACTAAAGAGCATGTTTCGAAACACGAAATTATACATGATATAAGTTTTGCCACTTCTCCTGTTTCTAATCATGTTTTAATTATCTCCTCCGTTTGTCGTTTTGCTTTTCTCCTGCCGTTCTGCTCTCAGTGGATGGTTGGGGTGGAACAAGAACAAGAACGAAGAGGAAGCAGCTCAGAAACAGAAACCTAAAGTGGAGCCGGCGACCCCCTTAGGGATCAGGTACTGTTCATGATATCTGGATGCTAACTGAGTCATATTGATATTCAAAACTCTTTCCTTTGTCCTTAAACCTGACAACCTGGACCTTCAGATTCGGTCTGCCAGATTCCCGGCGCCACGGTGAGTCCATATGTCTGTCGCCTTGCAACACGCTTGCTGGAGTCACGGATGACTTCGGTAGAGTGACGCTGCTGGACCTGGCGAGGGGCGCCGCCATCCGCATGTGGAAAGGTGAGAGGAGAAACCAACATCATCAGGGGAAGTGAATCATGATGTTCTCCATTCCATCTTTAAGTGAACAAACGTGGCCATGTAAAGATGTTTATTTGGTCTGAATGACAGGCTACAGAGACGCCCAGCTGGGGTGGCTGCAAGTTCAGGAGGAGCGTGGCGATCGGGAATTCTCGCCCTCTGCCTCCCTCCCCAGACGCCACGCCCTCTTCCTCATCATCTACGCCCCCCGTAGGGGGATCCTGGAGGTGTGGGCCATGCAGCGGGGTCCTCGAGTCGGCGCATTCACCGTAGGCAAACACTGCAGGTACACGCCATCTGTTTACTTCAACTAAATCTGAGCTTAAAGTAGCTGCGACATCTATTTGTTTCTCTTTTTTTTTTTTTTTTTTTTTTTTTTAATGTGTGGACTTGATTTTCTGTTAGGCTGCTTTATGCCGGCTACCACCTGATGGGAGTAAACAGTGTGACCAGTCAGGGCTGGCAGCTCCACACGCAGCAGGTGTGTCTGCTGGATCCCACCACCGGAGCTCCGAGGACCATCAACATCCCCTTCCATCTGGCCCTCAGGTTGGAACAAAGCAGGGCTGTTGATCACATGTCGCAAAGAGAAATCAGCTTCTATCTGAACACGTGCACGTCACGTTAGTCGATGATGTTGGAGGTCTTCTCAAGCTACCACAGCTTAAGAAGATCTACAACTTAGTTTATTTCTCTAATGTTAAGCTTGTGACGGCTTACCCTGTCGGCCTTCTCGGTCTCTCTCTTTCAGTGATAAAAAGAACGAGCGCGCCAGAGACATGCACCTGCTGAAGAGACTGAGCGCCGTGCTGAAGAGCAGAGACATGGACCCCGGTAATGGACACGCGACTGAGAGCAGAGTGAAGACCCAGAGACGCTGAACTGTTCCTCATATGGTTTCTGTCTGGTTGGTTTGCAGTTTCCTTGGAGAGAGAAGCTAAAAGTGTCTTGTTGGAAATCAAACACCCTGCCATTAAGAAGCAGGTTTGTAGATTAAAAAAATCAAAGTGTAATCAAATTATCCTTTGTATTTTTTTATAGTTTTTATCCTTAATCTTCTCTCTGGATCCCCTTCAGGCTTTGGAGTCTCTGCTGTCAAACAGGAACGCTCCGGTCTCTTGTCTGACTAACGTTACTAGTGCCTTACATGATGCTTTGAAGCAACAAGGTAGCGTGAATAATTTCACCTCTGAAGAAAGTTTTCTGTCAATAAATGGCTAAATTAAGCATATCTCAGTTCAGATCTGTTTAAAATAAAACAAAGCTTGTATTTCTGTCTGATAGATGCAGATGAAGTGGAAGCATCGCTACTCCAGCTCTGCTCCTCCCAGTTGAAGCTGCTTCAGCTCTACTCGGACATCCAGCAGCTGCAGTCGGCTGCAGACACAGAGGCCTGCTCCGGAAACGTCTGTGGCAAAACGCATGAACGACACCAAACGCGGCGTTCCTGCCCTCTAACTCGGGCTCCTTTCCCCTTCAGCAGGACTCCCTCGAAGGCATAGAGGAGGAGTTGTCTCGTGTCGGTCCCGCCTTGCAGCGCTACGCACAGCTCAGCTCCAAACCGTCGGTGTCTTTCGCCCAGGACTCTCCCGACACGCCGCTGTCCGCTCAGGCTTTCCTCACTCAGCTGGAGTGTGCCGAGGACGGAGAGGTGAAGGTGAATCGCAGGTCGGATGCAGAGTGGAACCAGCTTGGTGAGAGTTTGAGGCCTTTACTCCTGAACGGACACGATGTAATGAATTAGTCACATTTATCAATGTCATCTTTCTATGGTTTCTGTTTCTAGGTTCCATACTTAAAGTTTGAAAAATTAAACATAAATGAATAATGAAAATGTGTTTTAAAAAAAAGTTGCCAAAATACAAACAAGAACTTCAAAAAGACCTTAAGAACTATTGGTGTTTAAATCAGATCGACTTCCTCTTTTGTGAGTTTGTGAGCACTGCTTGATGTGCTCAAGTCGTGTTTTTAATCCAGCCTTTGTTGTTTGTTCTCTGCAGGAAATTTTATGTTTTGGGGCTGTTTATGTGGTAAAAGTCCCACCCATAAAGTGTGTGACACATTACAACTGGCTGGCATCAGCCCACAGCAGCTGCTGGTAAGATTACGTCCCACTGACGGAGAAGTTAGAAATGTAAATACCATTTACTTTTCCAGGGTTTGGTAATGCCTGTTTTCTACACTTGTAGTCTTTGTTGATGAGTGTGTGGCTGCAAAGGGAGAAGGAAGTGCTTCAGAAGCCAGTGGAAACAGTCAGAAATCTGCACACGCTGCTCATCGCACTTAGCAACATGGACGGTTTGTGTTCTTATCAATGTGTCTTGGGGAAATTTAGAAAACAAAGATGATGCATTTTCTTTCCTTTGTTTTTAGGTGCTGTCGAGGAGTCATGGGATACACAGTCTGTCTCCCCCTGGTGGCAGCAGGTCCGATTCACATGCATCCAGTCTCACAACGCTGCTGCAGCTTTACTGGCTGCTTTAGTCGCTCACCGCGCCGCCAAGGCGAGCATCACAAGCAGGGCTGATAGCAAGGTAACAGCAACGCCCTGCCAATGTGGAAGATGTGAGATTATGAGGCGTTGAGAGAAATATTCAGTGTTTGGGCTTTGCTGTGCTGGGTTGCAGCTGCAGTCAGAGTGGGAGGCCGTGTCATTGGAGCTGGAGCAGTGGGTGGTGTGTGTCCGTCAGCTGGAGGACGTCCTGGTCCTGCAAACTCTTCTGTTGGTGCCTTCTCCTCAGGGAACAGCAGGGGGAGCTGTAGTTCAGTGCTCCATCAAAACGCTGCAGGAGGGAGGCACAGGTGACACCCGCAGGAAGGGATGATGGAGTTTTTGTTGTTGTTGTTGAATGGTTTCCAGTAATTCCACTCATTCATGCTCTCACATCAGATGCAGAATAAGAATATGTGAACTCAGAAGATATATGGCCTTATTAATGACAAGGGTTTCATGTATTATTTTTAATATTCACTGCTGGGGAGGGGACACAACTGCTTTTTTTTAACATCTTGGGTTTTCCTCCTTACATTTGTCTTTTAAGGTGGTATTGCAGACAGTGTTTCCAAGTGGGTGTTCAGGCAGAACATGGCGCCGGAGCGACTGAAGAAAATTCTCCTGAGGAAAGAAACTCAAGATACAGGTGACCAAAAGGAGCAGAAAGAGGACAGAGAAGAGGCAGAGAAGTGCCAGGAGGAGGCCGACAGGACAGCAGGTGGCAATGAGGAGATACTTCACACAGATTTTAGATTACTTATGGATTTTCACATTATGACACTTTTTCTGTCCTTGTTTCTCAGAGCTGTTGCTGGCAGTTTGTCAGCGTTTTCCAGATTCTTTGTCTCCCGACTTGCTCTTCGCCCACTGCTGCTGGGAATATGTGGTGCAATGGAACAAAGACCCGGAGGTGCACAGATACACTGACTGCTCTGATTTCACACTAGTGCCTTTAGGGAATACCAGCTTTATTTTTGAAACGTACACTTTTATAAAGGTGACACAAAATGATCTCTATTCTTCAAATGATTAAAAATCACTGGATGGTAGAACTCCAAACTCTTTCCTGACATAGCTTTGATTCGACTATTTACTTTCATTCGCTCCTCACTGGACCTGGAAATAGTCTAACTTTGAGTCGTCTTTACTCAGTAACAGAATCTAAAACAAAGAGCCTTATTGTCAGCGTGTCCTGGCTGTTTTTGAGTCTCTGGCTGGTCTCCAGTCAGCAGATCAAGCATGTCATCTAACTTCTCAATACATCCCTAATAAATTTAATCGACTGCCTGGGAGAGAACCAGAAATGTTCAGCGGAATAAAAATGTGTAGTCAGGCTCCCGACTGTAATAAATACAGAAGAATGAGGATAACTCTTGTTATATTTATACATATTTTCATGTTTTCCACTGTCTAGGAGGGCCAATATTTATTCATTGCTGTGGAACATTTGAAGTTGATCACCAGTCCTCACATTCAACTCGGTCAGTCTTTTTGCTCATCAATAATACAAAGGAAATCCTGATATTCATCAGTCATTTGATGTCCCCTGCAAAATATTTTTCCAAACTTCTTTAATGTAAATCCAATGATTCTGTCCAGGTATTTCCACAATGATGTGGAGTACCTTCATCGTCAAGCGTTTCTCAGCAGCTGCTTTCCTCATGGAGAAGGTGAGGCACAAACTTACGAGCTGCTGTAGTCTAGATATACTTTGGGTCGTTATTTGAGCCAAAATGACACGCTTTGCCTCTTAAGGTGGGGAAAGCACCAAAAGATCGCTTATGTCGACGGGTAAGTTTGTCTCAGCGCAACGCAGTGTTTAGTGTTGAGGTTCACAGACTGAGGAATTGTGCTTCTGTTGTCAGGATGTTGGGATCGGAGACAAAGCCATGACGTCGTTCCTGGGCTGCTGCGTCCAGCTGCTGCAGATCCTCATGGAGGTGACTGGATTACTGGTTAAGAATCAGAGCTCTTTGTCCTTTATACCTTTCTACGTAAGTAAATGAAAAGAACACGAGTGAAGCATGGAGAGTGGACAACGCCTGGCATAAGAATATTAATTAGGCCTCACAAATGAGGATGCACGTGGAGGTGTGTTGGGTTTGACGCATGTCGCTCTGCTGTGAATGCGTACGGGGAGGCCCGGTGAAGCTGCTGGGTTTACTGAAGCGGGGCGGATGCTTGCAGGCGGACTCGGCCATGGAGGAGATTCCAACTCCGGAGCTTTCCGTGGAGGAGGTGTGGAGCGGAGCCGAGGGGCCCGCCTCCATAGCCGAGCTAGCCCTGGAGCAGAAAGGCGTTCACTACCCTCTGGTGCAGCACCACTGGCTGTTGGCGACGCTTCTGCACGCCGCCATGAGCTTCAGCGTTAAAGTCAAACCGCTCAGTCTGTTCGACAGCAAGGTGAGCGCACACACGAACGCAGCAGGTTGTTGTCATAGATTTTGTGCATCTCGGTCTGTATTTGTCTTTTTTTTTTTAGGGTAAGAACGCTTTCTTCAGAGATCTTACCACCATCCAGCTGATGCCCAGTGGAGACATGGATCCTGGCTTGGTCTCACTACGACAGGAGGTGAGTGGTGGAATGAAATGCAGAGGGCGATTTTTTTTATAAATTATCTTTGAAGTCTGTCCTCATTCATACTTCCTGTTCTGGTTAAGTTCCTCCTGCGGGTGCTGACTGGATGGGTGCAGGCGACAGACGACGCTTCCTGCTCCTCCCCAGCGCCTGCCTTCACGTCGCTGCCCTCTGATGGGCCGAAAGCGGACTGGTGGCCCTCCCTGTGCATGGACCTGGGATCCCTGCTCCAGGTCAACCCAGACATCCTGCGCCGGCACCTCGTCTGCGAGCTTTACAACCAGGGCCTCGACCTGCGAGCTGAGGAGGTGAGTGATGTCTTATGATGGCAGACAGTTTTGAGTCTTCCCATATTTCTAAACATTTGCCTTTGAAACAGCAAGATTGTCTTTTCATCTTTTTTAAATGAATGTTCAGGGAGCCACAGAAAACATTTAAAAGGTTTGTAGAGAAATCACTGATATTAATTTAAAACCAGGGGCCCTAAACTGTTTGACAAAATCGGGAAAAGTATGAAACTTCAGTGAGGAATTTTCCAGACCGGGTCAAGTACAGAAGATCATTTGTCTGTCCAAACTTTATTCCGTCCTTCCATCTGCACAACCCATCCTTCAATACACGTCAAGTCTGACTGTTATAAAAACATCGGAGTTAAATTCATTGTGAACTTTTGTCTTCACGTTTTAAAAATTCACCGAAAGGACTGAGAATCCTGGACATTTGAGCCTGGTAAACATTTGAATTTTGGATACTTAGGATCAGCTTCAGTTCTATAAACAATGACAATTCCTTCATTTATTCTCTATATTCCTGCAATAATACTATATAGAGAAATAACTTCTGCATCGACACCCGCTGTTGCCTTCTAGGCGATTCTGCAGGTGGAAGATAAGGAAGTTCTGGGCTCCCATCTCTTGGTTCTGACCGGTCAGAGGCTCAGCTATTCCCTGCTTCACAACCAGAACCAGACGCAGGCTGCCATGGAGCTGCTGGCCCGCCTGCCTCCAACCCTCTGCACCTGGTTGAAGGCAATGGTAAGACAATGGCAACGGTTGCGAGGGGTGCAGCTGCCTAGCTTCAGCGGGCGAGAGGCGGGGTACACCCTGCACAGGTCGGCAGTGTGTGTAGTTTGTATTTGGAGTCATTTCTGCCTTCTGAGGTCACAGCAGCTTGTAAAAGACTCTAAAGCAGCATATCGTGAGACCCTTTAACTAGGCCTCCCAACATTAAGCTTTAAAAAAAAGCCACTTTTAAATCTAGTTGACCAATTTTCACATGTTAAAGGGGAAACTAAATCCTTTAATTTCTGGCTTTACTACTCAAATTCGGTTGGGTGTAATTGTTTGACATCTAATAATTGTCTTGTATGCTGCAGGATCCCAGCGAGCTGAGATGCCCCCTGGTCTCTCTGTCCAAGACCAGCCGACTGGTCAGCCATCTGATTGAAATGCTGCCAGAGAACCACGCCCAGTACAGCCTGGCCCTGCACCTGCTGGAAGCCGTGGAAGTCCTCTCTCTGTCCAATGAGGACTGATTTCCGCTGACTCGGCACCAAAACCCCACAGCTGAACATTAGAAATCATTATGATCATCTATGTTTCATCATTTAAATCATGATTCCGATTTAAGTTCAGTGTTAAAGAAAATGGCTCTTAACTTTTTTTTGTTTGTTTGTTTTATTAGCCCATCAGGTTTCTGTGCATGTAACATAAATGGTATTAAATATTTGTGTATTGTGTTTTCAGGATGAGTCATGTTGAGGATCGGGGCATGTTAGTTTTACTGTATCTCATCATCAGTCCTGTGGGGCATTTCGGACCCGAATCGGTCATTTCCGCTTTCGCACAGGCAGCACGTGTATCATAAATGAAGAGAAGGATGTTATTTTTATTTATATATGCAGACAGTTCTGTATTAGCCGCATCCTGTGTTCTGTAGTTTGATGTCCAGCAGGGCTCTGATGCAGAATAAAGACATTTCTCAAACGTTGGACTAGATTAGCTCACTTACAGAACGTAAACAAGAACAAAACTCTCTGTAGCACATCCAAGCATTTGTAGTGCGAAAGAAGGATCTGATTTTATTACACAAAAGTGGATTTATACAGGAACTCCCCCCATGCTATCTACTCTCCAGTATACATTCCTACTTTAGTCACATAGTGACACTTGTAGTGAAATATTTAGCATCAACACATTTAAACGAGAGCATCCCTTCTTCGCTCATATCTCGTCCTTTTTATCTTCCAACTATTTACAGTAGACTTCAGTACTTTTGGTTTGAGTTCACTGAGGAAACATGAGCACATTGAATAGCTACAGCTTGAGACTTTGGATTATTCTACATCTGCTATGATGGTTTGTTTAATTAATATAAAACCTTTACTGAAGGTCTGAAGTCAAAGTTTTTATAAACGGCCAGAGCGACAGTTCCCACTGGGAGTGTAAAGCAACTTCTTGATCCTGACATGCGTAGGTTGTCCTGGTAACAAACATGTCAGCCGGCATGCGAGACGACCGTCTGGCACCGCGGACACAGACAGTCTGCGGACTCTGAGGTGTAGCGGCGGCATCGCGGGCAGCGCGCCGCAGAGGTGGGCATCACGGCGATGCTGTAGGGGCTGTCCTCACGAATAACGCCACCTAGAATACACACCACATTACTGCCAGGCGCAATATAATACAGAAGCTCTGACAGGAGAAATAATTTTTAATTTCCCTTTCTGCAATAAAGTGCAAATGTCTTCATTTCTGCATATTTGGCTTCCTGTTAGGAAGATCTGTTTCATTTTCATTTCATCCAAAGAAAAACTGAAACGCCTGAAACTTCTATTGATCCACACCGCTTTACAGGCTTAAAGCGATGCAGAACAACAAGTAACGCAGCTATCAGCACTTTTATGCTGGACTCATCTCACCTTCCAGGTTGATGAGGAAGGTGCCGTGGCTCAGCAGGGCATCGGGATGCAGGTCGCGGGGCAGTTTGCTGGTCAGGTTGACTCGCGCTGCCATCATCAGCTCGGCCAGCTGGGAGTCGCTGGAGGTGGGCTCTTCCTGGAGAGACTGAGAAAAAGATGAGAAATGGGTGAGTTTGATCCAATACAGACGATTTATAGAAGCTGCAGGCGGATCTCAAGATGGTGTGATTTAAAACTGTTAAATCAAGCCGGTGTTTTTTTTTTTATATATAATTATTCAACATAAAAAAATCTTATGTATGGGAGATTTTTTTTCTTATGATTCTAGAACAAAGTAAAATTGTTTCTAAAATTACAGAGATTAAGGCATGCCGTCCTTGATGAAATCACAGATTAACACAAATTCTACAACATTCAAACAAAATTAATGACGTATCTAAAAATGTGGTCTGCCACATTGGCTATGAGCACCTTTTTCCCAACCGTTTTCTTTATTCTTTATTACAATATCCCCATAAATCTTTAAGAACATGTTGGTTACTAATTATCCATCATTTCAATGAGTTTTAGTCTTTTACGAAAGTACAGTTCCTACTTTGATTTTTTTGTCATGAAGGAAGACAAAAATGACAAGTGGTACATTTTTTTTCTTACTGACACAAAAGGAAAACAAATACAGAATTTTTTTTTTCACCTTTTGTATTAAGATGAAATTTAACTCATTCCTTACCCACATTGTTAAGGCAGGGAGGCCTGGGAAATGTTGTTCCTCAAAAGTGATTCTTACCTCCATGAGCTCAAACAGGAGTCCCGGTTCGATGGCAATCGTCAGATCATACTTGCTGGCATGTTTACCAGGAATCAAAGACAGGAAGGAGTCCCGAATGGCGCAGGCTCCTTCCACAGCCTCCTCCAGACCCGGGCGCCGCCACACGGAGCTGCTTTTGATCCACCCGCTTTTGAATAATGTCTCCGCTTCTGCAGCAAAAGAGCTCTTGCTTAGAAGCAAACGGATTGCTAATATTTAAGACTGTTTCGCTACGAAGCCATCGACACACATACTGTCGTGTCCTGGAGCGTGCAGGTAGACCTCTTCTGCTAGGTGAGGCAGGATAGGAGCAACAGATCGAGTCACGCCGTCCAGAATTTCCTCTAAAGCAGTCTGACACGATCGCCTGCCCAACGAGTCCTCCGGACTGCAGTACAGCCTGGACAAAGGAGGAATCAAGAAAAGATGCAAGAATGGAGATGTGAAAACATGCGGTTATGCTGTCGAGGAAGGTAATCAATCACCTGTCCTTTATGACGCTGAAGTAAAAACTGGACAAGTCTCTGGAGATGAAGGCTTGGAGGATACGGATCACTCTGCCGGCATCAAACTCACTGTAGGCATCTGTAACCTGGACAGAGAAACGAGCATCAAGACCACTTAGAATAGCCGCGAGCCGTGGCATGGAAGCAAAATGTCAAGAAGAGTCCGACGTCAACACACCTTCATGCTGTACTCCCGCAGCAGGTGCAGCATGTACTGATCAATATAGTACATCTGTTGGGGTTCGACGGCTTGCGTGCGTTGGTCGAAGCCCTGCAGGTTGCTGAGCAGAAACCTGAGCGAGTTCCTCAACTGGAAGATAAAACCAGTCAGAGGAATGAGGAAGAGGAGACGCAGGGAGAAAAAGGCTTTGAGAAGGTTATATGTCCCTCTGGTACCTTGCTGATGCTGTCGAGGGCTGAGTTAAGGGCGCTGGGTCCAATCTGGACCTCGGAGAAGACGTTGGATTCTGCGACCCACCAGCGCAGAACATCTGCCCCGTACGCCGGTACGCTGCCGTCCTGAGAGAGAGATGAGAGATTATCCAATCTGATCATCATCAACACAAAGAAATGGGAAGAAATATAAAAAAAAAAAAAACAATAAACTGGGTGAATAAAGAAGAAGGACAGAGTTGTGGCTATATAAAAAAAAATAATAAATACTAGTAAATAAAATTAATCCCAGTTTCTAATTTTCATTATCTTATATTTCATTCACCAACATCATAAATTTAAATAATTTGAAAAAGAACCAAATATATTCCAGCAGAAAGTTGAATTTGATTTTTTTTCTCAGCTCACCTCCTTTCCATTAATGATTTCATCAGGATCCACAACGTTCCCCAGAGATTTGGACATCTTTTCTCCTTTCTCACTGACTGCAAAGCCATGGACCACCAGAGCTCTACAACAGGTGTATTTCATTTAGAAGAGATGAAACTTGATCTGTGGGAGTTCTTTCTTAGATTCATTCATCGGGACACTCACTTATAGGGCGCTTTGTTCCTGACGGCTACGCTGGTGAGCAGCGAGGACTGGAACCAGCCTCCAAGCTGGTCCTTCCCCTCCACATATGCATCTGCTCTGGGGTCCGATTCTGCAGGGAGGCAGAAGGATGGAGTGAGGACAGTTTGTTTCCCGGACAACAGAACGGTCTGCTGAGACGACGAACACCAGCTGTTGTTAGTCAGAAAGGAGGTAAATGTGTCGTTAAGTTGTTTTTGGCTGCTCCTAATCACAAATGAAGGCCCCCAGCCAACCTGAGTCATTCTACAAAGCAGAGTGACAGCAAAAAGAAGCAGTTGGGATCAATCCTGGAAAAAGAACAGTCACAGTGCTCTGCGAGGCAAAGTAGAAAAAAAAAAAAAAACTACTGCATGCAGACAGCTGTGAGAGCTTCAGATTCATGCCAGGCACATTAAAGAGAACTTCTTCTCCAAAAAAAAGAGGAGGAAACAGGGAGGCAAAATAAAACGGAACAGCCTGCAGCGCCCCCTGCAGGTAAACGTCTGAATAACCTGTGGCTAGAGGTTTGCGGAGCGAGCCGGCGAGCCGGCTGAGACGGGATTCAGGCTCCTCGGACGCTTCCTCCATCTCTTCTAGAAGTCACATCCAGGCAGACAGACAATGTCATTGTCAAAGAAACAAGCTCAAAGGAAAGCAATTTGTTATTTTTGCTATAATTACACATATTACTCGTTGTTTAGCATTTTAAAAATACACATATTAACACCCCTTGAACTTCTTTTATTAGAATAAAACCACATACACCAATGTGTGTTATTAAGATTTGATTAGATGGACTATCTAATCAAGTGTGACAGTCAGATGGGTGTGACAGTCAGATGGGTTATGGGAGACGGATGCAGCTAAAACACTCCAATCCTGCAAGAAAGACAATAGTATCTTTTCTTTCTGCTCTGTATTTTTAGCTGTGAAAAGCATTTAGTTACACATGTATTCAATCAATCAATCAAATTTTATTTGTATAGCACATTTCAGCAGCAAGGCATTTCAAAGTGCTTCACATAATTAAAATAAAAACAGAAAAAAAACAGTGAGATGTATACATTAACATGTATTGCTATGCCCTGTGATGGACTGTTGCCCTAAATACGTTCAGGGAATATAAATACATTTGCAAGGAATCACAATTCTCCTCCTCCGGCTGTGTTTAAAACAAACTAAAACCAAGTTTTACTGCTCAATTTAAAGTACACGTTATTGTACAATTTGCATCCTGTTTCACAGAAATTGTAATAAAAAATAAAATATTGATTTTGTCCAAAGGTACTGGAGCAGAACTGCACATGCAGCTTCACAGACAGAGGACACAAGAATCTGAGAAAGCATCTAATAATGTTTAAATGTTAAATTCCTAAACCGATTCTGGGTCACATAGTCAACCTGTCTTTTTTCAGAGCTCCAGGAGCGCTGACAGAGCCTGACTCCATAATCCTGGATGGTAACAACGGCTACTGCGGCTAATCGCACCTCACCAAAGCAGCTTACTGGTTGAGGTGGATAAATCGAGTGGCTCTAAGCAGCTTTCTGTACATTTAAGTTAATGAAAGAAGAGTTGATTAAAAGCAGTGCGAAGGCTTTCAGTCTGTGAGCGGCTTCACTGAAAATGAAGTGAACGGATTAGAGGCTACATTTGCTTGTATTTACATTCCAGGAAACCGAAAAAGAAAATTTTTGTAGCTTTCGGCTGCTGATGACAAAAGAAGTCAGTTCGTCATAAAAAAGAAAAAAAAAAGTGGTTAATTTGTCAGCTGGGCGTCTGTACGGTCTGTGCCAGATGCCTCTCATGCAGTGATTGTCCTGAGAATCGAATAAAAGTTTTTCTCTGAAACTACTTCTTGGTCAAAGTGGGATATTCCCTCATACCTTCCAGCACAGCTGCCCATGAAGCTCCACTGTCAAACCAGATGTCCAGAACATCCTCTCCTCGAACGTAGTCGCTCACCGGTCCTGCTTTACTCTGACGAAGCAAAAAACATCCCAAGAATGTCTCATTTCCCAACTCCACTGTCAAGGGCGCATAAATAACCTGATGGTTAAATTCTACCATTAAATAAAAGCCCAATCCAATTTATTTATTTATTTTTTTTTCTTGCCATGTTACATTTTTCTACCTCAAGGTGATGTAAAGTGGATAAACACAGCTTAGCTGCAGTGATTCTGGAAAGATGAACCTAAATTTTCTCTTTATTTAAAATAATATTCACTCTCACCTTCTTGAGAACCTCTGGGGGCAGCAGAGCCTCGATGGGAAGCTCCCACCAACAGTCGCTGCCGTTTTCTTTGAAGAGCTTCGCTATGTGGGCGATTGTGTATCTGCATAAGATCCAGGGATGGTAGATCTAGTTTGTCATACTTCAAACAAAAGTCGAGCAATGCAGGATAGAATATTATTTGAACTTTCTACATAAACAGTGAGCAAATAACAAATAACCAGCTTTCCTAAACACTCCAGCATTAGTTTATTTTTAACTTCTTTTTATGTTTGTAATTTTTTAACACCAGAAAGCGACATGTGCCAATAAACCAGAGCTCTCCAGGTCAAAAATCAGTAACTTTCGGAACATGCTACAATGCATAAATGGGGATGATGTTCTAAATCCTTCATTTCCTGTTGGATTCAAAACCTCCTCCATCAAAGAACATGCTCTTATGCACTACAGACCTAAAAATCAACATTAAATTATTGCAAATAACTTGACAATAACACAGTAATGACGTTGCAGTTCAGCATACTTGTTAATGAGAGGTTCCCCGCTCTCTTTATGGTAGAAGACTGGGATTGGGACACCCCAGCTCCGCTGCCTGGAGATGCACCAGTACGTCCGTCTGTCCAGCATGGTCAGCAGGCTGCCTCTCGCCGACTCCGGTAGAACACGAACCTTCTGCAGCGCCTCCTACAGGCACAGAGGCAGACTTTGTTGAAACACAAATCAAGACATCAGCTGAACAGACTGCAGCAGAAAGCGGGTGACATTACCTTTGCCTTGTCTTTCAGTGATGCAGTGTTGATGAACCACTGTTTACTGGGCCTGATGACCACAGGCTGCTTCGTCCGCCAGTCATACAGGTAACTGTGGACGCACTGCTCCTCCAGAACCAGAGCGCCGCTCTCGTTCAGCATGGAAATCACTAAAACAAGCAGCAATGTAGGTTTCAAAAGATACAAAAAAAACCCCAGAAACATTAAGGTTAACTCTGACTCCGTCTACCTGCATCAGTTCCTTCAGTCATCACCAAGAGGTTCTGCAGCTTGGGTCCTGCCACCTCCGTGAACCTGCCATCTTCATCCACCATACACTCCTTCAACCAAAATACATTTGTGAATGTAACATTTTAATTTCCATAAGCTTTACTGAGTCCATAATGCAGCAGTACATTGGTTAAAACTAAGTATAAATAAATAACTAAATAAATGACACACCACAGGCAGTTTAAACTGTGACGCTACGCTGTAGTCGTCCATGCCGTGAGCAGGTGCAGTGTGGACCAATCCCGTCCCTTTCCCCATTGTCACATGGCTGGCTGGCAACAACGGGACTTGCTTGTCAGGAATGGTAGGATGTTTGCAGATTCCACCTTCAAGTTGCGAACCTTCAAAAAGAAAAAGAAAGAAAGAGGAAGTAGCCATGCTTAGGTTAGTGAATGGCCAAAACACAGCCTATCCTTCTAAATGGAAACCAGAGCAGTACCTGTGAAGGTGGCAACAGTCTGCAGCTCTGTGCCCAGCAGCGCGGCGAGGCTCGCTGTGCGTTCAGTCGCCAGCAGCAGCAGCTGAGAAGAGTCGGCCCTCTTCACCACAGAGTACCTGCAAACCAGAAACAGGAAAACGATGCTGCTACTGGTACCAGCTGTCATTTATTAGGGCACGAAGAACCTACAGAAGTTTGCAGCCAAATATAAGTTCAAAACAGTATACGACGACAAATCTGACGGACGCGTTATTGTTTCACAGCAAACTATAGTCCATATGTTGCCATCTACTCGGGATTAGTAACATGACTGCGTCTACAAAAAAAGAACTTTCCAAACTGAAAGTTTTCTCTTCGCAGGTAAACTTACTGGGCGTTGGGCATGTAGCACACGGCCTGGTTGGCGGGGATGGTCCAAGGCTGGGTGGTCCAAACCAACACCGAAACATTCTCCAGACCTGCTGAAACCCACAAAGGGAGTCAGAACATCCCTCCAGGATTGATCATAACTTTTTTGAGGATGACTGACTCACCGTCCTCTGAGGAAATCTTTGGTGGCAGCGTCGCCAGAGGGAAGGTGGCGTAGATGGCTCTGCTCACATGCTCAGGGTTGTATTCCAGCTCAGCCTCAGCCAGGGCCGTTCTGCAAAGAAAGCAGGAAGGTTGGCAAGACAAAGTTTCCATGTCTAAAGTCGGGGGCCGAATGTTGGTCCCGTACCTGGATGAAGGAGACCAGAAGATGGGTTTGTAGTCCTGATATACCAGACCCTGAAGAGCAACAGAGAAGGACGGCAGTAGCAGAAAGTTACTTAAAAATAATGCAATTCAAAACCAGGTATAGTTTAAGTCTTTATCACACAAAATGAACTAGTTTGTGGTCATAGCTCACAATCTGAACCCCTAAAAAGTTTGAAATGAACCAGATCATATATTTCTTTTGATTTTTTAAGAGCAAAGTAGCTAAAATCTGCACTAATTTGCATAAATACTCTCCTTTTAATCAGTTTTTTTTATGTGTCTGCGTATTTAATAAACACACTGTTTCATGCTGCAAGAGTAACCGGCAAACCTTAAGAGTCTAAATTTAAGGAAAGTAGGAGGGCAATTCCTGGTTAAAACTCTGTTTGACACTTTAATTTTAAAGAGAACCCACCTTGCCATGCATCTCCTGGAAGACCTTTAACTGAGCAGCCTCATAAGCTCCGTCAAACGTGTAGTAGCACTGCTCCCAGTCAGCCATCACCCCCCAGCGCTGGAAGGCGGCTTTCTGCCGAGCTATCGCCCCTTCAGCGAACTCCCGGGCTGGAAGGAGCAAAGGACAACAACCTCTTTATAGCAGCTGGAAACCTCTATGAAAAACAAGCATCAACCTCTCCATCCTCACCTTTCTGTCTTATCTCCAGTGGACTGAGCCCACTGGTGCCTAGTTCTCCCAAAGCTTTGAGCTCTATGGGCAGGCCGTGGCAGTCCCAGCCGGGGATGTAGTGGACCTGACATCCTCTTAGCATCTCAAAACGGTTACGGATGTCTTTCAGGATCTGAACAAGATTAGTAAAAGAGCTTTAAGGTTGAAAGACCTAAGTAAAATATATTTTTTTAAAAATACTAATTTCCTGCAGCAGCATTTACAAAAAGGTGCAATGCAAGCAGGTAACACCTAAGACAGAATTATAATATTTACTTTGTTGAGTGCATGTCCAACGTGAGGGTCCCCGTTTGCATAAGGTGGTCCGTCATGAAGGCAGAACTTTTTTGTGGCTTTCCTTTCTCTCTGCCATGAGTACAACTCTGCAAAACCACATTCCTGCAAAAACAGATTATGCAATAAAGTAATTAGTGCATTTAACAAAAACACAGTAACTGCTTTAGGTTACAGTAAATGTTTGTGTTAATACTTGCTCTAGATGACAGGACAAAAATCCTCAAAGTACTAATCCCAAATACAAGTATTTTCAAATTGAGTTATCTTGCAAATGTTCACTTTTCCATATTTCACCCCTTTACAATTAAAAACATGTATCTTTTGTGGATTTTAATTGATTTACTGTCACAGAGATTTACAGTATAATATGGTTCTCCCCGGGTACTCCAGTAAGAAACCTGTCTGGCTAACTGAGCTGTGCAGTCTTGGTCCCTCTTAAGTATGATTTTGAATGAAAAGAGTATGAAACTATGTGTTACAGTCTAGTTTTACGTCACAAAAATCTCGCATTTAATCAGGGGTGTGTCTACATTTAACAATTGCTGTACCTGCTGGATCTGAAGTTCTCGGTCCAGCAGCTTTTGTCCGGTCAGTTTCATGGGAAACTCAGTCCGAGGAAGAAGCACTGTATCCCGGTACATAGCATGAGCGGAACCAGCCTCTGCGGGCTGAGCGCTGCCTTCCCCGGGACTGACACCATGACAGCGGCTGGAGCTGCAGCCGACCGCGCGGCTGAGAAGGAGGCCACCTCCCCGCTGTGACCTCCGTCCCCATCTCGCCAGCGTCTGGTACACTGGCGACACCCGAGTCAGTAGCATGGAAAGGCGAGGTAACTCGGAGGATAAAATAAAATAAAATGAAAAAACTGAACGTGTCTGTGTCGGCTTGCTGCTGAGTTTAGTCAATGTGTTGTCATGTTTTGTTTCGTCCTTCTGGTTGACTATGTTTCTTCCGGATGAAATTGCACAAAGGACAACTACGGTGTCCCTGTTGGGACATATTTCATCCATATTACCCGCTAGAGTGCGCTGTTGATTTGTCGGAAAGCCAAATACTATTGAAGTTTCTGCGCCATAACATGACATAAAATTTACTAAAAAAAAATAAATAAATTCTGACAGTTCATTAAAAATGGTAATTCAGTCAATGGTATTTTCAGTAATGGTCACCAGGACCTCCATCAGATTCTTGATGTAACAATCAACTTTTTGTGTAGCAGCAGTAACTGCAAAAAAAAAAAAAAAAAAAAAAAATCATGGTCTGTTTGAAAGATACAAACTGTTTCCTACAAAACTGCTCGAACATGCATTTTGTATACACTTGGATTAGGTTTAGGAGTTGATTTTGTGGAATTTGTCACCACATCTGCGACAAATTCCACCTTCAACTTTACCTCTGGCAGTACTCGGGTAATCGTTTGCTCCTCTTGTCTGATTTTGATATTTTAAAGATGAAGACTAAAAAACATATAAATAAACAACATGATTGTTTACTGTCTAGATGACTTAGCTCTGTTACAAGACAGCATTTACACATTTAAGTTCCAAGATCACAGTTTAAATGCATGTAAACCCATAAATATGTTTTTAAAACAGTTTTAGAAGCCTCCTCAGATAAAAACATTACTTTTTGCAACAGCTCCATAACTTGGTTCACATTTAAATCAAAATTTAATTCCCTAATCAATCAATCAAATTTTATTTGTATAGCACATTTCAGCAGCAAGGCATTTCAAGGTGTTTTACATAATTAAAAAACAAAATAAAAACAGCATGTGACATTGAATAAACAGTAAGAAAGAGAAAGAGATTTTGGGGAAAAAAGATTTTAAAAAAAAAGATAAAAACATACTTTTGTTAGGGTGATGGCCTGATGGCAATTGAAGGCCACACACAGGCACAGGTGTCCTCTATTAGTTGATGGTATCACTGGTTGGTATAAAAACCTGGGAATGGGCTTTTTGGACATTCATTTCAGGACTGATCAGAAAAGTGCAGCAGACATTGGTCTGGTGTACTGCTGCCAAGATGAATCGGGTGTTTGGTGTGGTCCTTACAGCTGTCCTACTGGCCTTTCAAATTTCATCTCAGGTTTGTTAATTGGAAATTCTTTGGCATGGTACTTTGTAAATCAGTTTGGGCAATATGTTTCAAATGACATTTGAGAACTTGTATGCAGGCTTTTTTTTTTTTCAGTAATGAAAGCTCTAACTATTGCAGATGGTCTGGGAAGAAGAAGATCCAAATATGCTTACTGCCAGCAGTATTGCCCCACCTACTGATGGGACAGATGTAGCCAGTGTTGCCCCAACTGCTAACAGCTCGGTCTCTGACAGTGTTGCCCCAACTATTGGCAGTACTGCATCTGTGACTAATTCCACCTTCAACCCTATCTCTGGAAGCACTCCTGGGAAGACCGCAGGCAATCCTTTGCTGCTCCTCGCTCTGCTCTTGGTGGTTCCTGTTCATGCTTGGTGCCAGTAAAGTGGCTGGACTGGACTCTTGTCAGTTTAAGCTGCAGCTCTTCAAAGCTGGACAATCTTGATCACACTTGGATTTCCACTTTCTATCTTGTGTTGGGTTTTCAGTGTATACACCAAACCAGTCCCTTTCTAATGTTTTGGTTCAGCTTGTAACATGGAAGTTATGAGGGAGGGAGGGAGAGAGGTGATATTTGAAATTGTACTGGCTACAAGATTTAACAGAAGCTTGGGGAAACTTTGTTGTGAAATGCTTCATTTAATAAACTTTGTATATTTATAAGAGTTTCTGACTTTTAGACTGACTAAAGCTGTACATTAAAAAATGTCTAACTTGAATCCATGCTAACTGCAGTAGATTCTAGACTATAGAAATCAATGACTGAAGGCTGTGGCTTTGCCATGCCATTAGCTTTGCTTTGAGTTTTGTCTTCCAATTTAGGGATGACTTTGCCTTGGAAACCAGTAAAGCTGCTTTGAAATGGTCCCAAGGCTAAAGTGGCTTTCTCTTTTCAGTAACTGGACCGTTCAATAACTGACTTGACTTTATCAAACTAGTGCAGGTCCAACTATTCTTTACACCATTTATTCATCCTTGCATGCTTATAGAAGTTGTGACTTTCCAGTGGGAAGTGTGGTGTTTTTTGCTTTTTTTTTTTTTTTTTTTTTTTAACATGGCCTACCATAGAAGCTGAATGTGTGTTTGGACAGACTTCCTCTACAAAACATCTCCATGGGCTGAGCCTGCAAAGTCGGTAGGCCACATTATTGTAATCTCTGCTTGGTGGGACTAACAAATTATAAGGTACTTTAAATAAACCAGGCTCTGGTATTCAGATTTAAAATGGGTGCTATTGACTAGGTAACCTATGTGACCAGTGTACTAGAAACCCTCAATGGAAAAAATATCAAAACATGTTTAACAAAAGCAGTACTTGTGAAATATTCAGAGTTGCTATACTGAGTTAATGAGAGCAAGTTGGATACTGTCTTTATAACATTTCAAATTGAAAGACTACAAACTCTCCTTTAGTTCTAGCAACAATTTTCAGTGCTGCAAAAGTACTCCAGTATGTTTTGCATAACTTTTTGTGAACCACATGACCCAACCTGTTCTTTCAAAGACAGACCTCATCTCACAGCTCTTAAAATGTCTGACCAAAACCACATTTCACAATATGGTGCCAGCATGTTTACGTTCAAAGTTCCTAAACCCACAGACACTATAGCTTTTTGGTGCCAGTTGAAATGGCCATGTGCAACTTGCAGTTTGAATCCTAAGCATTTAATTTTTGGGTAAAGGGGGAAAAAAAACAAAAGGAGTACCATCTTTTCAATTGGGAAGAAAATGTATGGTTGTGAATTTTTTTTTTTTTTTTTTTTTGCCCCACAAAAATTAAGGAAATCAGTGCTGCACCACTAATAAAATTATTGAACATCTGGACTATATATTCCTGAGTGTAATTAATATATAAAATACGTGTTTTCTTAAATTAAATTAAAGGTATTTACTGATGAATTTAGTGAAATGCACCTGCACTTTCTGTGTGTTTCATGTGACCCTCCCCTACTCTGCCTCCCAGTAATCTATGTGTGTATTTAATGAATACACTTTGAACATTATTTATTATTGTTTTACTGAAGATTTTGTAGGACACTGCATTTGTGATCATTATTAAGCTGGTTCGGATTAGGAAAACGACACAGCTCATTCACAGGCATGTGCATTATAAACTCTTTGGTTTTACTTAACATATTTAAACTTGAAAGCCTTAAAGATGCAGGTAAACGTATAATATTGTGATTAATACCATTTTTATAATTTCCATGCAAACCTTGCATGTTACGCAGAGGGTCGTGTTGATGACGATGGTGCTGATGTCACTTGCAGTATAAAAAGCTCAGCAGCATCTCCTGTTTGAATCACTTACGCGCAATCTGTGAGCGCTACCTGCACATCAACCAGCAAGATGAACAAGCTGTCCGTCGCCTTGCTGTCAGCTCTGCTGCTGGCTTTTTGCATCTCATTCCAGGTTAGTTTTTGTTTTTGTTTTTTTCTCCTTGAAAACATTTCTTCTATTTTTATTGGCGTTCTTATTCTGGCGGGAATGTTTGCGTGGCATTTATTATTTTCTTTTCAAACTTTATGTTAAATGTGTCATCCTGTTTTTAATGTGCTAGTAGTACCATCAGACCATCCTCTGCTGATTTAACTCTGGATTTAAATAGAGATACTTTTTTCCGCATTAATCTCCAATCGATCGGTGTTTCGGTTTCTGTTTTAACTACGTGAAGCTGTGATTTGCACGGGGTAAAACCTAACGGACTTGCTGCTGTTCTTGCAGGTGGTCCAGGCCAATGCCTCAAACGGCAGTACCACCGCAAAACCTTCAACCCCACCCAAATCTGCCAGCATCAGTGGAATGACCACCGCCGTCCCGCTGCTCCTGCTCCCTTTGACTTTAGCGTCGGTCCTCCTCCACGACTGGTCCTGGTGTTGAGACTAACTCCACCCGTCCTGTCGACCCAGTTGGAAAGAAGATGCAAAAGTCTACTGCCTCAAGATGAATTTCCCTAAAAAACTTTTTTTTTTTTTCATCCGTTTTACCAAAGCAGGACTCGCCCTTCTTTACTCTGCACGTCCTGATTCTTGCTGGGTGTTTTATCAATGAGTCTTATTAGGGAAGAACACTGAATCTGTGTAGAAATGTTTATGGGTGTGGGAGAAAATGTATCTGTTAAGAATATTTTAAAACGAAGTAGTTCTGATCAACCTCATTGCAAATATTTGTATCTATTTAAGTGCTGTGAAACTTGAGGTAAATAAAGCTGTAAAATGTCTGCCTTCATTCACTGATATTAAATTAGACATTTCAGGTCCTGCTGGTAAAATGAGAGATGGCAGGCTCAAATCCTGCTGGCTAAAATTGCCACTGAACGCCTTGGGCCCCTCTAACCTGACTCTATTGGAGTTTGCTTGTCTGAATCTCTGCTAACCGTCATATAAAGCAAATTTGCCAAAGCACTAATTGAAATGTTGGACTAATATGGTCAAATTGCAATGGTGTTGAGGCACACCCATTAGGCACTGAAGCTTAACTTTTATGATAAAGCTTCAGATCTGGTCAACTTGCAGTCCATCCAATTCAGTTTCATTTAACCCAGCGTGCCCATGAAAATTTTAGCTGAAACTCTTGTATATTGTTGGGGGGAGTGGACAATGTGTATAGTGCAAACATTACAAAAAGTCTGACATTGACTTTTCCTACTTTTAAACTGCACAAGAGCCTCTCGACAGACTTCCCCAACCCCCAGTCTTGACAGGAACTGACAGAACCTGCACTGATGGCTCTATGCACAAGAGATTAAATCAGAGGCACAGAAAAAAGTGACAGTTTCTTAGGGCGGTACTGGAAGTTATCCAGGGTGGCAGTAGAATTTGGTGTGCAAGTTAAGACTGTCAGCCTTGATAACTAGTGCTTATTGCTCATGAAAAAGTGCTTTTCTTTTGTGCTGCTTGTTGGACTGCATTGAATTTTATTCCATCCCAGAATTGAATTCCCTGCAAATTAGTTGTTGAGCAGGAGGGATTTGATGGAGCACTAGTCATGCAAAAAAAAAAAAACTGCCACAGAAAAGGAGTTTACTTCAATGGTGAAACTTGTCGTTTCACTCTGAGAAAGGGACCATGAGGCAATGACACGAAAACTGCATTGCATGGACTGGTCAAATGGGAACTGAGTTATAATACAGTGAAGGCAGATTCTAAAACATCTTTAGCTTTGTACTCTTAAATGAGGATTCCTATTTTTCTAAACAAAACTTACAATTTTTAATCAAGTTAATTGCTGGGTCAGCAATCACATTTTAGTCAAAATATATATATGCAAAATAAGCATGGTTTATAACTAAAAATCCAGACCCTTTTTGCTACATTTTTGAAGAAATAGACATGGGTTCTACAAATATATTTATTTTTTATCTGTTATTTAAGTTATTCAACCGTCAGATTGGAGCAAATGTTATTGCTCCAATTTGGCTTCTGAGTGTTTCAGAAAGTGCTAAACATTGATGTAACTTCTTTGAAGAAATACTTCAATAGAAATGCAGATTGTGGATGCTAAGAATAGCGTTGGGGACATTTGTGCTGCTGCAAGATGATATGGTGTTTTAGACTTGAGTAGTTTCAGTGGTGGGCAAACTCCTTTTTGAACGACATGCACACAAAAATAGTCTTTTCCAGCATTCCATCTGTTTTGAAAGCAAAAATGAATCCCCAAAGGGCCAAGTACACCAGCGTTGTCATCCATTGCTGTTGTTTGTGGATGTCGCTGGTGTATATTTAACCTGAGTGCAATTTACCCCCGCCCCACCGATCTTCTCTAAATCAAATTAAAGTAGTGTTAAATGTTTCCCTGGCTTGTGCAGCATAAAAATTGCTTGCACTGCTGTCATTTTAAAAGATATTAATAAATGTTTTAAGGTTCAACCAGCCCCCAACATTTTCAAATCAAACAAATGTGGTGTCAATCAACTGTGCTACAAAAATCTTTAGCTGCACAAACGTAGCACAGTTGGCTGATACCATTGGATTTTGTCAATGTAGGATGACAGGTTTATCTCTGATGACTTCTGAAAACATTTTTAATTTAAGTCTTAAAATTTGTACCGGTTTGCTTCACAAACCAGCACAAAGATAGCAAAGTTTTTTGACACCAAATTAGTTTGTAAATGTGGAATGGCCGGTTGACCTTTAAGTTGTTGACGTGGCTGCAAGCCTTCATAATGTGCATTCATGCAATGAGAGTGGAGAGGAAAAACTTCTCTTTAACAGGAAGAAATCTCCAGCAGAACCCAGGGACCACAGTTTGAGTAAGACTGCTATAGACAAAACAGTTTTTCAAAGATTTTATTTCAGGGGAACAAAGCTGTCCAATTTAACTTGGACCCTGGCTACAAAATTAATTGCACCTGCTACTGTTGCCCTGGTCGTGCCATTTGTGGGTGCAACAATTGGTAGAGAAGTAAGACTTAATTCTTCCTTGGCTGTTGAATAAGCCTCCAATATGATTATAAGCAACAACACTGGAGGCTTTTTGACCATGAATGGCGTGTTTTTAATTTTAGGGTGGACTTGCTGATGTTGTTTGGATTATTGTTTGTAGTACCATTAAGCTTAGGGTCACAAACTTATTCCACAAAAATATCCCTTCTCCTTTCTGTTAGAGAGCAGAATTTGTGACTCCACGGATATAACACACACTAACATGATGAGTTCTCAAATGTTCACAAATGTCCACTTGCCCCCTTGAAGCTTGCAAAGTGTATCTGAAGTCTGTTTGAGTAAAATTCTTGTTTTGCTTTCTTCATCACGACAGGCAGCTTTGCAATGCCATGTATATAATTAAATACACATTTGAAAAAATGAAAAGAAAACAAAACAGACATTATTTTTGTGTTTCTTTATTGATAATATCAACCCAATCCTGGAATAGATTCAGAATATTACCATATTTAGGATACATACATCATTCAGTCAAATATGGAAATGAGTGTTTTAACGTTAAAAATAAAAATAAATTCATCCATCCAAATGGGCTTGAATAATGCATGAAAAAACAGGTGTGGTCTCCAGCTTGGAAAGTTCCCACAGCTATTTAAACATTCCAGGGTCCCCTCCATGGTTCACTTGAGAACACAGAATCCTACTGGAATCATCAAGCTGATCAAGATGTTGTTCAGTTTCTTTGCAGCTGCTCTGTTCACTTTTCATCTGTCATCACAGGTTAGTTTAAATTTCAGTGTTTATTATTATTTGACAAACTTGATTAGGCACTTCTCAGTATTGCAATATTTTCATCAAAGTTTATATAGTCTTAATTTAAGCTCCTGTTGCATTTGTGTTTTGTGAGTTTGAAATGAGTGACCTACTGACTTATAGTGTTCTTACATAGTGCTCAGTACCTTATAT
>NW_006799947.1:1479102-1483642 GCF_000485575.1 Poecilia formosa | reverse complement strand
ATACCACTGCTACAACAACCGCCGCTGCTCCAACATCCACCTCTGCTACAACATCCACCTCTGCTACAACAACCAACACTGCTCCAACATCCACCTCTGCTACAACATCCACCTCTGCTACAACAACCAACACTGCTACAACATCCACCTCTGCTACAACATCCACTTCTGCTACAACAACCACCTCTGCTCCAACAACCCTCACTTCACCCAATGCTACTACTTCTAATGGGACCGCATCTTCAGCCTCGACCTTCAAATTTCCACCAATGCTTCTCCCTCTGGCTTTATCAGCTTCCCGCCTTTATGTCTGATGCCACAATCAGACAGTTTGGAAAGTTGTCATCTCCTCATCTAACATTACTCTCAATGGAAATCTTTCAATAAGTCTGCCTATTTAATTTTGTGGAGGGAACTACATCAAGCTTTTAATGGACTACAGCAATCCAGAAAAGTTGTAGTTTTTCTACACAAGTCCTGATTTTCACTTGGCGCTGTCATGGACTTTACGATTTTCTTATTCTTATATTTCTATGTGTTGATAGGTCAAAATGTCTTAACATTTTAATTTGCTTTCAAATTTTAAATGGTGTGGCTTAAATTCTTTCAATTGAATAAAACTGTTGTCTTGCTGAATTATTCTAGGACATAGGTGGGATGCATCAACCATTAAATAAGATGCAAGGGAACGATATGAAGGCTGTGATGTTTAGTTCCTGTTGCCCCGTGGTTTGCTTCAACTATTGTAACGTGAACAAACCTTTCATTCAATACTGTGCACTGAAGTGACAGTTGTGTGGCATGAGAGACATTAGTATTTAAGGTTTCCAAAACACAAGTGACCCTTTCTTTAAAATGCTGATTTGCCATCTGTTAAAATAACTCTGGAACTTTCTTCCCCCTGACATCCGTAAAATTGACTCTCTTCTGACCTTCAAAGCACTTTGCAAATGTCATCTGTTTAAGTTAGCCTTCTCACTTTAATTGTGTAGTTATTTTGCGGTTTTGTATCTTTGTAGCCATTTCTTTGCCGTTTAATTTGGGTTTTTAATGTCTCCTTGGGTGTTTTGAAAGGCGCTGTCAAATAAAATGTATCATTATTACTATTATTGGAAACTTCCAGCTTATGTGTTCCTCAGTTTTGTAAATGTGAAATGACTGGTTGATCTTTAATATGCACTTCATGGCTGCCAGATTAAATCCACAACACATGTCATCTCGAGGTACAATCACACAGATTTCTAGTCAAGTACATACATTCCAAATAATCCTAATTATCAATCAGTGCAGTCGAGTTCAGTGTACTATTCAAATTGGTTAAAAGCTTTTCTGTCTCAGAAAATCCAGTTAGTTGCATTGTCATTGAGCTGCAGTTGCATCTACAGTGGACAGTTTCTTGCATTAAGTTGTTGACTTGGCTTCAAGCCTTCACACTGTGCATGCATGCAGTTGAGAAGGGAGAGGAAAAAGTTCCCTATAACAAAAAGAAACCTCCAACAGAACCTGGCTCAGTGTGAGCAACCAACCAGAGGTTTGAGGAGACAGAGCAGATACACAAAAAGACAAAGAAGCACTGATTACCAAGAAAAGTAAAAAGTTAGTGGCAGGAGTTGCACCTCTGGTAGCTTCATCTAGGAGAGAAAAACAGCTAAACAGATCAGCTGAGACAGTCTTCAAGTATAATGGACGAAAAAGAGTTAGAGGCAGTAAAATCTCAGCCAATAGCTTTGATTAGGAGAGAGACTGTCATGATGTTGGCTGTTGAAGTGTGGGCCCAAAAGCAGAGAGGCAGAGGCAGGAACTGAGTTAGATGATTTGATGAAAAAATGCTAAACACTTACAAAAGATAGAAGATCATAGATAACAGCAAAAATTAAACCAAAAGAACTTCCAGCCAGGAGATATGGGGTAGGACGGGAGTGAGTAGACATAAGAATCAGATGAGTAATGGGAGAGGATGAGAGGGTAAATTACAGGGAGGTAGAGAGCTAGACAAAACCAGGACTGATGAGCTAATTGACTGTAGGTGAGAGTGGTAAGCAGGAGACAGGCTGAGGGGTGGGGAGAAAATGGCACAGAGCAACTATATAGATATACAGGGGGGACAGAAAAGAGTGAGGAAAGGAATTTAAAGGGGCTGGAACTAATTCTAACACTAAAAGAAAACATAATAAACTCAAAAGAGAGGGGAAACTATAAAAGAACCAAGACAGAAACAAAGCTGCTCTAAAAATAATAAGAGCTAGAACAACTAGAAGGACTAAGCAAAGAAATAACCTAACTAGAATCACCAAAGAAAGATGGGCATGGATACAGACATAAAAGAAGAACTAAACCTAAGGTAACAAGATAAGAAAACTAGAAACTCTACAAGTGAGGCTGAAATAGAGAATAACTAGATAAACAGAGACAGAGGTAAAAACGAAACTAAAAAACAGAGCTCAGGGCATCATTATTAGCAGTGTTTCCTCTTCCAGTTGTTCAATGTCCTTCATGTTTTAGGTCCATCTCTGCTCCAGCACACATGATTCAAATGATAGCATTAACTGTTGCCAGGATGATGAGGGGCAGGGCTTAATACCAAAGATAACATCATCATAAACAAAACAGTTTTTCAATGATTTCATGGTTCAAGTCAACCTGGAGCATGCGTAAAATCAAATCAAAATCAACCAACTTTTATTTGTATAGCACATTTCTGCAGCAAGGCATTTCAAAGTGCTTTACATCATAAAAACACAAAAAACACAAAGTCATGCAACATAGAATCAACAGTTGAAACATTATGTTTACTCAAGTGCCATCTTTAAATTCTTAATTATGCTTCAAAGGTGACTCTTAAACAAGTGAGTTCTTAGTTTAAATTTAAAGGCACTCAGTGTTTTGGCAGTTTTGCAGTTTTCTAGAAGTTTGTTCCAGATTTGTGGTGCAAAGAAGCTGGATGCTGCTTCTTCTCCTTTGGTTCTGGTTCTGTTGATGCAGACCAGACCAGAACCAGAGGGCCTGAGAGGTCTGGAAGATTGATAGAACAACAGTAGATCTTTAATGTATTGTGGCGCTAAACTGTTCAGTGATTTATAAACTAACAGCATTTTAAAGTCAGTTCTCTGAGCTACAGGGAGCCAGTGTAGGGACTTTAGAACTGGTGTGATGTATCTCCTTAGTTTTAGTGAGAATACGAGCAGCAGTGTTCTGTATCAGCTACAGCTGGCTGATTTGTTAGGCAGACCTGTGAAGACACTGTAGCAGTATTCAATGCGAACAACGATAAACGCATGAGTTTCTCTAAATCTCGCTGAGACATAAGTCCTCTAATCCGGGAAATGTTCTTCAAGTGATAGAAGGCCGACTTTGTAATTGTCTTTATGTGGCTCTGAAGGTTCAGGTCAGAGTCCATCACTACTCCCAGATTTCGGGCCTGATCGCTGGTCTTTAGTTGTAATAACTGAAGCTGTGCATTGGCTCTAGATCGTTCCTCGTTGGGTCCAAAGATAATAACTTCAGTTTTGTTTCTGTTCAACTGGAGAAAGTTTTGGCACGTCCACACATTTATCTGTTCTAAGCACCTATTCAGTGATTGGATGGGTTCAGAGTCACCTGGTGACATCATAATGAAAAGCTATGCTTTATCTGTGTGGTTATGGTAATTAATCTTATTTCCTGTTGTAACCTGAGCCAGTGGGAACTAGGTGTTAAAAAATAATTGCACTTACTGTTGCCCTGGTTGTGCAATTCATGGGTGCAACATTTGCTATGGCTTTACTCTTCCTTTGTAGTTGAAAACTTACCATTCATGGTTTTCATGGTTTTTGACCATGAATGGTGTGTTTCTGATTTTGGAGTGGACTTACTGGTGT
Organism: Poecilia formosa; assembly: GCF_000485575.1. NCBI lineage: Eukaryota > Metazoa > Chordata > Actinopteri > Cyprinodontiformes > Poeciliidae > Poecilia > Poecilia formosa. The sequence continues at coordinate 1,479,785 of NW_006799947.1, read as the reverse complement.
GATTTGGATCATTGTTTGCAGCAGCGTTAAGCTTAGGGTCACACACTTACGACTTTTCATATTCCATTTCCTTTCTGGTAGAGTGCAGAGTTTGTGGCTCCACTGATAAAACACCCCCTAACATGACGAGTTCTCGAACTCATCATGAGCCTCAAGTGGGCTTGAGCAAGCCTGCAAAGTGTATCTGAAGTATGTTTGAATAAAATCTTTGTTTTTCAATTTTCAGATTTTCAATGCCATGTATCCAATTAAATACACATTTGAAAAATGTGACATTATTTGTTTTGTTTGGTTATTGATAATATTGATCCAATTCTGGAATATGCAGAATATTTCCTTGTCCAGGCAGCATAGAAACACCCCCCAGTCAAATATAAAAATGAGGGCTTTCACATTCAAATACAAGCATACATTCATCCAAATGGGCTTGAATAATGCATGAAAAAACAGGTGTGGTCTCCAGCTTGGAAAGTTCCCACAGCTATTTAAACATTCCAGGGTCCCCTCCATGGTTCACTTGAGAACACAGAATCCTACTGGAATTATCAAGCTGATCAAGATGTTGTTCAGTTTCTTTGCAGCTGCTCTGTTCACTTTCCATCTGTCATCACAGGTTAGTTTAAATTTCAGTGTTTATTATTATTTGACAAACTTGATTAGGCACTTCTCAATATTGCAATATT
>NW_006799947.1:1381535-1477997 GCF_000485575.1 Poecilia formosa | reverse complement strand
TACAACATCCACCTCTGCTACAACAACCAACACTGCTCCAACATCCACCTCTGCTACAACATCCACCTCTGCTACAACAACCAACACTGCTCCAACAACCCTCACTTCAACCAATGCTACGACTTCTAATGGGACCGCATCTTCAGCCTCGACCTTCAAATTTCCACCAATGCTTCTCCCTCTGGCTTTATCAGCTTCCCGCCTTTATGTCTGATGCCACAATCAGTTTGGAAAGTTGTCATCTGCTCATCTGACATTACGCTCAATGGAAATCTTTCAATAAGTCTGCCTATTTAATTTTGTGCAGGGAACTACATCAAGCTTTTAATGGACTACAGCAAACCAGAAAATCTAGTTGTTCTACACAAGTCCTGATTTTCACTTGGTGCTGTCATGGAATGTCATGTTATTCCGAAAATTCTTATATTTCTCTGTGTTGGTGGGTCAAAATGTCTAAATGGTTTAATTTGCTTTCAAATTTTAAATGATGTGCCTTAAATTCTTTCAGTTGAATAAAACCGTGATGACAATTGTTTTCTTGCTGATTTATTCTAGGACATAGGTGGGATGCATCAACCATTAAATAAGCTGCCAGTGAAATATATGAAGGCTGTGATGTTTAGTTTCTGTTGCCCCTGGGGCTCCCTGGGTTTGCCATGTATTAAAATAATACTTTCAAACTCGTCTTTCCCTATCAATGATTGGGATTTGCATACAAACTGTAATACAAATGAATATTGTTGTATCTCGAAGATACATCAAATTATCTTGCATCTTTGGAAATTTCCAGCCTAAGTAGTGTTTCTCAGTTTGATTTTTCAATTTTGGGGTATTCCTTCCTACATCATTTACATTTTATGACTTGAAAACAATGAGAATTTAGTTTGTATTAGAAGTCATCTTCGCAATACTCCCAATAATGAGGCTGCCGAACCATTCCTCCTCCTTCACCTGTCGAGGGGGCCTTTGCCATCAAAGGGTCTCTCTATCTTTGAAAGAACGCTGGAATTCACCTTTTCTTTGTCCCACCTCCTCCCAGCGCCCACTCCCAATCTGGGAGGGAATTGTATCCTGCTCTGATCACCACACAAATGCTCCATTCTCCACCTCGTCTTATCTGTTGGATTCCTATCAAGACCCGTGCTTCGTGATCCATAAGCCCCCTACCTTACCCAATCCTCAGTTCCAAATCAGAAACCATAGAGACCTTTTGAATAGATGTTTGTGTTCATCTTGAATTTCTGTTTCTCCCTCTGAAGTCACACATAGTGAAAGAAAAAGAGAATTGCTCAAGGCACAGTCACGTTCCTGCAACAGACTCATTTAACTCGGAGTGTATTCAGGTGGTTGTGTTTGGTTAGAGTGTCACCACTGAAAGCATCACCTCTTCTTCCTCATTTCTCTTTTAGTAGGGTAGATGTGAGCTCATGAAATGCAGTGGAGGACAGATGAAGGACACTCCTGAGCTTTCAGCACTGAGTTGATTTCTCTTTGATCTCAGAAAAGAGCTACTTAAAACCAGTCACTTCAGTCACTGTTACTTTGCATAAAGGCCTCACATTTAAGATTAGCTCTACTGTAAATGATTAAAACCATGTTTGTATGGTCATTGAATATGTTCTGAAGAAGTAACCATGAAATAATTCATTTTAATAAGTTTATTATAATTTTAGACTGATTTTGGAAAACAAGACAGTAGAAATACAGTTGCCTTAATAGCAAAAAGAAATTACAAAGGCTCTGCAAAATGTTTACTACATTTCCAATCTAGTTAAGAAGATAGGTAATACTGACATCCCTTGTATTTCCTTCTAAAAAGTTATTCAAAGTTCTTATTTGATCCTATTTAAAAATTATTAACGTTCAACTCATCCTATTTCTGAAATTGAGTTCTATTCTACACGTTCATCTTAAAACAATAAGCAGATGTGTGCACTCACTTGTTATTCAGGGAGCTTTCAAAAATGTATTAGAGCGATTCATTTTTCAGGGTTGTACTAATTATACATCAAGTTCTATTAACTGTAGAACTAATTGGAAACATTTTAGATTTTCAGGGATTTCTTTTATAATCCACACCGGAATTAAAATTATATGTCTATTCTGTTCTATAGCTAATGGTGTATTAATTAATCAGAGTCAACATGGAAATTATGGGTTACAGGTTCTATGGGTTTTGGTTAACCCTAATTTGGTCCAAAAGCTTAAAACAGGTGTGCTAATTTCTGAGAAGGTTTACAAATGGGTCAGCAAGCCCAGACAACCTACATCAGAAGGTTGTTATTTTAATAAGTTTATTATAATTTTAGACTTTCATCAGAAGATATAAAACAGATGTACAGACCACAAAGTTATTATGAAGTTAGTCTTTTGGCACAAACTGCAGACTTACTTTGACTGATCACTTGTTGGTTTGGAACCAGTGTGAGCTATTTATCTTCACAAACACGGTTCATTTAAAACTGAAGGAAGCCAGCATAAGCTTTCCACTTGCACTGACACTTTTAGGGAAGGAAGTGACACACTGAAGTCAGTTTCATTACCGGTTATCAGCTATTCAAAGTACTGAGGACCAGCGTTTACTGTATCTTCGTTCTGGTTGAATGAGGTAAGTAAGATGAAGTAAGACTGGAGAATTGTTTGACACCAGTCAGGCAAGAAAGTTGGTTTAAATATTGCTACATGTTTTTTTTGGTGCCAGATGAGCTGGTCTGAGTTATTTTCAGACCATTTCTTAGGTGTACACACAAAGCTCTGAAGGAGAGAAACTATCCAATGAAAGCATAAGACCACAAAGGCCCTCCACTTCAAGCTAACGGTGGAAAACGTTGTCTGCATTTCACAACGTGTCTCCAAAACTGAAAAATAACAGGTTGCAGAATCATTGTCCAAGTCTTTCAGGTAACATGGAAACTAAGGAGTCATCCTTTCTTAAGTACTTTACATTGGGATGAGTTCACAGTACTCCAATGTGGTACTGTGAACCAGATATCAGTCTAATAAAGCACACATGGAATATAGTGGAGCAGGATATTGTGCAGCCAACAAATTTCCCACAACTGCATGATGCAAACATTTGAATACGGAATCTCATAGGAATGGTTTAGGTACATTTCTGAGCCTGGGTATCAAAGATTTATGGCAGTTCTGAGCACAAAAGTGGATCCAAACCTAGTGACTTGAGCAAAATTCAATTGAGAAATCTTCGTCTACCGAGCTTAGTGTGCTCTTTTGGTCGATCCTGGGTGGTGCAGCCACAAAACACATTATTGTTTTATGTGTTCTTTATTTCTGTCCATAAACACAGACACAAAAATACAAAATGCTGAAAAAAAAACATAAGCAGGAGGGACTTCTTCATTCCAAGAGATCCGTGCCCCAGCCTATTATTCAAGATGTTATCAGTATGTCCTATACAGACACATAAGACAGTCGCTTAAGTAAACAAACTAACAAACTCTTGCATTTTGCAAGCCTTCTTTTAGTTTTTGTAATTTTGGGTTGCAGATTAAGTGTGTAGTGAATGATGTAAAGCAATGCATTCACTATGGTTTCTAAGTGTTGCATGAATCATAATCTGTGATCTCAGTAGGTGGAAGAGGATATAGACTTGTCAGTAGCAGAGCGATAAAGTTTGTACTATGTCAGTGATGAGCATAATTGCAGTGTCTTGGCAACAATACTCACATTAAGGAAGTTCTATCACCACATCCTGTACAAATAAACCAGAACTCAAGAAACAGTTAAATGAGAACAAAGACTATGGCCATAATCTTGTACTTGTGGAATTATTTCTACACCCATCTTCACAAGAAAATAAAGGGAAAAAAAAAAAACATGGACTCTCTAATGATGTGTGCGACTTTTTTTTGTCAGTTTCTTTCTCATTCCTTATGCTTCACTTCATTTTCTATTGTGATTGAACTTTTGGGAACTTCTTTCAAATGTAGATCACACAACCACATCCTTGTGTTGAGCTGTCAGACCTACTTGCAAAGTTGTGAATTAGAATGATTGATGCTTTTGCACATTTAAAACATTAAGGTGTGCATTTATTCTGCCAACTTGTTTTGTTGAAAGGTTTATGTGCAGTCTGGTTGAAATGGTGTCAGAGCAACCAGTTTTATCAGACCTATGACACAGTGATGAAATTGTGAATATTTCTGAAACATGGCGCTAGTTGTCTGATAATATTCCCCGCCCTTACTTAGAGTCGCTGTGTGGGAACTGCGAACTGCGAGTGCCGAGGCACACAAATGCATGTGAAGAATTGCAAAGCAGAAGTCGAGTCTGTCACAACACGCAAAGTAAAATGAGTGCACACACAAAAAAACGATTTATTTGAATATTTCATCACACAACTAACAATTGGGTGCCGTATGCTCAAATTAGGTGAAACTTTGGATGATTTTTCTGCTTCGTTGCTCAGTGATAACGTTCACCTCACCTGTGTATTAGCATAAAATTGCATTTAGAACAAATAAACCAAGAATCCAACCTTGTTTATTAGAAAACATCTCTAACAACTGTCCAGTACAAACTTGTATAGATTATGTAAAAATCTGTTTTGCAATTCAAGTGTCAGGTACGCAGTGAGTCTTCACAGTTTCGTTTTTTACGAAAAGGGAAATAATAGAGCAAAGATATAGGTCTAACAGGAAGGTGGATGCTGTTATATTATTAGGCAATATATGTATGTCTTCTAATCTAATTACTGTGAAAAGTAACTTAAAGTGACAATGGATGAATCCCATTTAGACATTTCCTATTCAGTACTGAAAATTTTACATAACCCTTGTGTGTGTGAGGACTGAGGCAAACGTAGAGGACTGAGGCAAATGATACAAGTTTTAAGTGTGTGGGGTTGGTTGGACCCCATTTTTAGACACAAGGGTTAAATTACAATCAAGTAGCTTTATTTGATTACATATTGTAAATACACAGTGCTATTAAATACAGTCAGACACTTTTCAACCAAAATCATTTAATGTTACATGGTGAAGAAGCACCATCATAAGGTGCCCTATCAACCTGGGGCTGGGTCTTCTCTTATGATCTTTGGTTCACCACACAGTTTTTCTACTAAATTTTCTGTGAATTGGCCATATGCTACAGGAGATTATTTTTATGACCCTATGGATCAATGAGCTATTATAGTAGAAAAATATCCTTTAAAGGGTTTTACTCATCTTTTACAAAGTTTAACAATAAAGAGGATGTATGCAGTAAGTTGCTCCTTGAACAGATTTTATTTATCTAGAAAATATGTTCACATTACATGAAATAAGATAAATGACATGTTTTATCTTCTATTGTTTTCCTTATTTGCGTTTAGGTTTGTTGATTTCACCTCAGTTTTAGTCTTTCTCTATAACTTTTTTTGTGCTCTTGTGTGACTTTTAAATCTAGATTGTGTTGGTTCTTAATCCTTAGTTTGCTGATCAGGACATCTGTGCTGTGTTTTCTTCAGCTCATTGCTCGCTTTGCCACATCCTTGCTCTACCTCATGCAGGTTTTGTTTCTGCTTTGTTAGGTTTCGGATTCCTGTTTTTCACTTCCTGCCTTGCAGCTTCTTCGATTTTATTCAGTTAAACTGAGTTTTGCAACAGGGACCGACTGATTTCATTTGGTGATCAATTGGATTTCCTTGGTATTTCTTGTGGATTGGTGGGTTTTAAACTGTTTTGAAATGGGTTCAGAGTGATGGGCCGCAAAAGTTGTTTCATTAAGATCACTGCTGGTAGCGTTTCTTCTTGGCATTATATTACACAAACCTCAGCAATAATACCTGAATTTTAATAACTTCCATTATTTGTAAAAAAAAAAAAAAAAAAAAAAAAAATTGTAAAGCTGGACATTTGCTAACTGTTTCTGGTTTGTCTGGATTGTTTGTGTACTTTATTGTGCATTAGAATTTAAAAAATGAGCTGCATAAAATGAAAACTTAAGCTAAAGAATACAGGATGCACCTGCACAGTCTTGCTTGCCAAAATAACAGCCTTTGACTTTTTTGCCTGCAGTTTGAATACCAACAAATATTTGACTTGCAATGTACAAAAAGCACTAGAGTTAATCTTCCCTTGCAGATTTCTATTTACTCATTCATGAACAAGGAAACAATGCACACCGACGCTTGTTTTTCAATGAGGAATATGAACTCTCTTTTAAATATAATTTATCCCTTAATGTTCAAAAAGAAATAAAGGAACAAAGTATGTATGTGAAAAATATACGTAATCTCTCCTTCAGTGGCAAATTCATAGATATTAATCAGCCAAGGTATTAATTACTGTAACTTTTTAAGCACAAAGTATTGTTCACACAGGTCCCAAACCAACAAGGACATACTAACAGGATCTCTGTTAGCATGCAGAAACAGAATTGGGTTATCTTTGATGAACGTGATGTTGCCTTACAGACACGAACGTTGATTTACTCTTCAGGGATTTTTGAGAAAGACCAGCAATAAGTGGTCCATCATTGTGACGTGAAAGGAAAATGATACATGACTTATTCTGAAAAGTGTGGCATTCATACTACTGCTGAGGCAGTACTTTGTAGAACCATCTTCAGCCATCTCTATCCGTTTTCCACATCTGCAGATGGAAAGTTTTTCCCATTTTTCTCTACAAAATAGCTTAACCTCAGTCTAATCAAATGGTAAATGACTGTAAAAAAAACGACAAAAAAAAAACATATTTCCAATGGGATCTCCTGTGCTCCAACACGTTTCTCAAACTGCGGTATAAGTACAGATGGTGGTCCCTCGATTGTCTTTTGTGGTGCTAAACGAGAAATATTTGTACCACTTAATTGCAGTGTGAATATACAACTCTGCAGGTCAGTAGTTGAAAGATTCTTTAGATTTAAGTAGGAGGAAGTTCATGCAGTTATTTGCCGCTTCTCTCTTCTGTATTTAAGGATATTAAATAAATATTTGCTCATAATGAAGTAGACAATAGCAACACAGGACCAGGTGGTTTTGGTGACTTGTGATGTTTTTTCTCTGTAGATTAAACTTGATTCAGGGAATGACATCACACTCTAATTCAACGTAAAACAACAACAAAAAAATCTATTTCATACTCCTGGTGACCAGGATGACAAGTAAGTAGCACTAAAGCTGGCAGTATTCTGAGTATTTCACTTTTCTTTACAAAATTGACCCAATGTTTGCATTGATTAGATACGTTCAATAAGGCTGGGTTGAGTTACCGTCTAGAACTCAATTGCTGAAAATACAGTACTGCTGTATTCGTATTTAGACAGAACCGAGACTAAAAAAAGATTTTAAAAAAAGACTACATATTTACATGTCAAGCCGGCTTTCGCACAGATACGCCAAAAGAGGAGAGAGTAAAAGTCACATGGAAATGAACACGGGATTTTTTTTCTTAGGAAGTGCCATGAAAATTATGTAAAATTCTCTTCGCTAGCACAAAGCGCCAGTGATCAGCTTATCTAAAGCTTTAGCCATCATTTACATATGCCATGGTCAAGTCATGACAACAATCTTGTTTATGGACGAAGTGGAAAACAGGAAGTATATAAGTAACATAAATAAACATGTTTTTCTCTTCAGTGTTATGGATTCCAAGGCTATACTGTGTATACAGTTAAATTTGATCACTAGCGACCATGCACATGTACGACTAATGTCAGCTTATAATCTGCAGTTATGGAAGCTTCTATTTTTTGGATGTCGGGTGGAAACCAACAGGAAACCCAGACAACATGCACAGAGAACATTTTGCATGTCTTTTTTTGCATCATGTCATGCCGCAACCACAGGCTTTTCTGTGGAAGTTAAGTGTCGAAGAAACACAAAGCAGTGTATAATTGTACATTTTGGAGACAATATTAAGTGTTCTTGTGAAAAGAAGACTTATAGTTTGGATTTTTATCAAAAATAAAATGTTGTGTGTGGAGGGAAACTATTATTAAGCATGCCCTTAAACACACCGTCCTTATGATGAAACATGGTGGTGGCGGTGTCATGCTTTAACTCATTGGTGCAAAAGACTTAAAACTGAGGCAGGACAACAGAATACACGCCATATACACACTGCATACAGTCAGAGATGCAATGGAGTGGTCTAGATGTCCAGATCTAAATCAAACTAAGCATCTGGGGCAAGAATTGAAAATTGCTTTTCACAAATGCTCTTTGTCATGGGCATTTGTGAGTATGGGCTTCATACTTTTAAAATGTTTCCTTGGAAAATGTTTTGGTTCCACATCACAGCAATTATCTCATGAAAAGTTTGTGCCTTAAAAAAAAAAAAAGCTCAAGAGGTTTGCACATTATTGCAAGACATTGCCAACTAAAATTAGGAAAATAATTAGTTCAACAAATGAGTTACAACAGAAGCCATTAGAGGACTATACTTCTGTCCAATCAGCTTTCAAGAAGCTCCCCTTTATTTTTGGGATCATAAATATAGTCACTTCTGTCTCCAAACATATCATTGTGCTGAACTCATGTAAGCCTTGGGGTCTTCAAACTAATAGTCCACACAACAACATACGCCCAACAGACTTGCACTTTTGGTATCTATAAAATACACTACGTGCTGTTTGTTTGCCAGTAAAAAAACAAAACTTTCTTATCAGAACCTTAGAAGATGACACAGTTATGGTATAGACCGCTCACCACTTTTCATCCCCACAATAGCTGCAACTTAACCCTTATGTGGGCTGCCATTTAAAAAGGCGCTCTATTAAGTTGCCTAGAAACAAAAGCCTTTTCATTTTTTGTTTCAAACTGTTGCAGATGCATAACACAGAGAACACGTTAAGCTGAAATTATTAAATGTTTGTTTTGTTTTGTTTTTACTCTTTTTTTGTTTGTTCTCTTATTTCTGCAGAACTAAGAGAACATAGTTTGAATTTGTCACACTTAAAGTGTTGCACAACACCAACAGGAGACTTCAGAACCGGCTTGAACGATATAATCGTGAAGAAAATCGCTTCAGTATACTTGCTTTTCATTTCCTACAAAAATAAACGGTTGTCTTTGGGAGAAATAATGTCTTGTATCCTACATTGTTTATAACTCAAAAAAATAACGAGGACGAGATGCTCTCAGATGTACGAGAAAGATGTTCGTAAAGACAAATGCGGTTGAGACCGTACCTATGAAGACAGGAAGGTCACAAACCTCTGCTTTGAGCTTTATATGGTAAAAACCCAAAAGCATTGATGCTGCTAACAGTGACAAGTGCAACACTGGATGTGTTGTTTCCTAAAATTAGCATCCTTATTTGCTTTTACCTCATAGAAGTCATCAGATGCATGACAAGTTATTTCCATGATGAACATACCTCCAGTTTTAAGGAAGCCGGTGGCGCGGTTTGATCTTTGTATTTACTGATAGGACTTCCTGAAAGAATAAACCAGAAATCTATAACCAAGATGTTAATGTATTTCCCTTCGATGTAAAATAATGTTCTACATAGAAGAGGAAAAAAGAGGAAGTTTTTTTTTTCATTTCCGTTTTGATTCTAAAGCTTGTCATGTGGCTAAATATTAGTAAATGAGCTATAAATGTTCTGCTACATTTTACTATTTTTTGTAAAATGACTGAATGCCTTATCAAAACAAGATTAGTTCACACTGCTGTGTTTTAATAATCAGACACGTGATACCCAACTAAATTGTGCCTAAAAAAGAAGTATTTAGGATTAAAATCTATGTTCTCTACATACGATATAAGTGAAGGGTGACTTTTTGAGTCCAAAAACAAACAGACCATACATAAAAAAGAGAAAAGTTGAGTTTCTCAAAATGAATTTCATAGTCAACGACAAAGATGGGACAGTATGGACAGTGTGGAAGAGCTTTGGCTCCGTAATACATACAAGTTTAATGAGAAAGGCCGGCTTTTACATTATGTCTATTTAACAGGATGTGATGCAACATCCCAGTTAAACAGGTTTCACCATTCTGTAGTTATACTTTATCACTATAAAGCATCTGCAATTTGTGATCCAATAACTCCGTATAGAGCTTCCTATGAGGATATCAGGAGTTGTTTAAGTTTTGATAGCATCGAAAGCGCTCCTCAGACGGCTGAAGTCTGCTCTCTCCTGGTCGCTCCCGGATCCTTCCTGCTCTCCTGTGTGTTTTCGCAGTCACTGATGGATGGGAAGCCCACACTCTGCTCCACCCACTGAGCGACACAAAGCAGCTTCTTGTCTTCCAGGGCGGGGCCGATGAGCTGCAAGCCAATGGGCAGACCCCGCTGTGATAACCCGGTCGGCACAGAGACGGCAGGGAGGCCTGTGTTAAAACATTAATAACAACGGGGTCATTTCCCATTTATGATTTTGCAACGACATTACATTTCCAGCTACAAGTGTGGGTGTCCACTGTTCATTGCAAAAGTATTCGCATCCCTTAAATTTCTCCACATTTTCTCAGAATTCAACCACAAAGCAAAACGTTGTTGTAAAGTGGAAGAAAAGAGAAGCAAACTTACCAAATTTTCTTACAAAACGAAAGGCTAGCAGTTTGTCAAGCATTTGTATTCAGCCGCCTGAGTCAATACTGTGTGGAACCACCTTTTTCTGCAATTGCAGATGTTCCCATCAGCTGAAATTCTCTTCAACTCAGATTATTTTTTCATGGCCCTGCTCAAGAAAAGTATCCAATTAGCATGATGCTGCCACTGTGGTTATGGGGTGTCAATGATGTGCAGTGGTTATTTTCTGCCATAGATATTGTATTGCACATTGGCTAAATAGTTTCATCTCTCTCATTGGAAATATGGAACATGTGGAAGAGGAGCAGCTTCTTCCACATGTTTGCTCTGCAAACAGGAGATGTGGGATGGCTATACTTGCGTAGGTTTGATGTTATCCCATGCCACTTCTAGTTTTGGATGATAATCAGAGCATTTGAGAAAAGGTGGCGGAACACCAATGCATGTCGCATTTTCAGATTTTCAAAATTAAATGTATAACTATGCATTTCTTTTTCTTCCACTTCATAATTAAGCGCAACTGTAATACGGTTTATCACATAAAATCTCCCCAATGCTGAAAAAAAACCCACACGTGTGTGTGTGTGTGTGTGTGCGTGTGTATAAAGTCTATAAGGTTTTAAATCCTCCCACACAACCTATATATGCTGCCACTTCTCTAGACTAAAGAGAAGGTATGTCTCCATACCAGCCATGTTTGCAGGTTGGGTGAAAACATCTTCCTGTGCGCTGCGAGTGCGGTTATCTTCCTGTGTGAAGTCATGGTAACAGGCCGCATCAGTCAGAGTCGTGGGAGTCAGCAGCACATCGACCCCTGAGCCAAAAACGTGCCGGAAGTCGTCGGCAATGAGCCGACGGACTTTTTGGGCCTTCACAAAGTAGTGCTGGTAGTTCCTGAAAGGTGTGACACGTCCATGGTCACATTGTGAGTAAAGTACTGATGCCAGACACTGGAGGCGCCCGAGTCTGCCTATGGAGACAATTTGCAGCCTTACTGTTTAAGCAGGAAGTAGTTCCCGGAAAGAATCCTCCCTCTGACTACATCGTTGAAGCCCTCGTGTCGGGTTGAAGCATACATCACCTCCGTGGAGCTCTTCATCTCACTCCGGTGTCCTGGTAGAGGAGAAAAACACCACAATCCCCAAACCTTTACCACCGTCACGTGATCTGCCCGCATCCGATTTAACTCCACACGATGACGTTTGTACCGTATTCCAGTCCATCAAATCGGGCCATGTTTGACGCCACCTCAGCGTGGCAAAGGACGTGGTAGCAGACGATGGAGTACTGAGTGTGTGGGAGGGAAACCTGCTCCACCCGGGCTCCGGCTTTCTCAAACAAGTCTGCAACACGACTCCACTGAGCCAGGGTCTCCTCAGACAGGCCGGGGGCATGGTACTCCTAACAGATGATGGCAGACACCAAACAAAGTTACAAGCTCAGGGTTCCTAAACATTTTATTTATTTATTTTTTTTTTACACCTCGTTTGTTTATAGCTACATTTTAGGCACTAAAATTGAACATGCAAATATGTAAAGCTTGATGAATGAATGAATGGATGGAATGGAAGAATGACTATAGTCAGTTGTAGTGGCTCTTCCTCAAACTTCTCTAAAAGGGACTTTCTTCTAATAGAATATTTGAGCTTGGGGTTTAAGCATAATGCACCAAATATTTGTCTCTCTGAGTTTGTCTTTCCCATGATCCAGGTGTTAAAGAGAAGAAACAGACCCACTCAGCATTAGGTCTGTGTTGGTAATAGGTGTGTAAAGGCATCAAAGGCAGTGCAGCCGATGTAGATAAAAGTCTTTAATTGAGTATATTAACTCACCTTGGGGATGCCAACACAGATGTTCCTGACATCAAAGTCTTCAGGAAGCTCTGTTAGTGCTGACGGGGCAGGAACTGTGGTCGAGTCTCTAACATCAGCGCCTTGGAGGACACCTGTTTGACATGTAAACACAGTTCCAGGTTACACCTGCTCCATCTTGTTCCTGCTGTTAAAATCATAACATTTCACTACAGTTTTTTTCTTTTGTTTCTTTTTAATGTACTATCAATTTCACAACCTTATATGGATTTATAGCTACGCGAACACCAACTTTGCTTTGGTGTTTTTGTCACGTCAGAGAAGCCTGGGTAAAAATATTCCTGAACCTGTGCAAAAAACATTGGAGGTTATTATCTGCTACAACTTCTTCTCAGATTTAATAAGATCACACCTGTTTTGAATTACAGTTGTACAAAAGTGGATACAACATTATTTTATTTTCAGAATATGTCATCATCCTAAAAAGAAGAAAGAGACACGTGTCCCCTACCTAGGGCGATAGCTGCGTCACCGACGCTGCGTGTAATAATTCCAGGAACATCCATGGAATTAACTAAGGGAATGAGCCCATGCCTTGACACCAGGCCGTAAGTGGGCTTCAGGGCGACAACTCCACACAGCGCTCCGGGATTACGGGTTGAGCCGCCTGTGTCTGAACCCAAAGCCCTGCCAAAACATTTGCAAACATCAGGGAATATTTTTCCATTTTTTTCTTCACTGCTAGTATCACTGCGCGTCCTCACAGGTAGCTTGTGCATGAGGCGACAGCCGCGGCACTTCCCCCAGAACTTCCTCCAGTGATGACCCAGTCGGAGTCAGAAGCTGCTCCCGCCTGTGTTCTGTATGAAGCTGCGTAGCTCCACGGGTTTCTGACCGGACCGAACGCCCCGTCGGTACTGCCTGCCCTGGGAGGACAAACACATCGACACTAATTTAGCTTAAAAATAAAACCACACATTTCTAAAATATTTTCTGCATTTAGATTTAGATTTACCCCATCGCAAACTCGTCCATGTTAGTCTTCCCCATCAGCACAGCCCCTTGGTCAAGAAGCTTTTGTACAACTGTAGCATTGTAGGGCGGAGTGTAGTCTATAAAAAGAGTAATATTTTTACATACCTGCACTGATTCTGACTATATATAAGAAACATTTTATGCTCTAACCTTTCAGCATCTTGGAGGCACATGTTGTCCTGATATTGGCAGTGCAGAAATTGTCCTTGACTGCAAAGGGGATCCCATCCAGGGGCCCTTTGGGGATGCCTAGAAGAAAATACATTAATGCGTCAACACCTGTGACTCCACCGAAATCAAAATGAGATAAAAACTCACGTAATCCACACACCTTGAAGCAGCCTTGCTTCCGACTGTCGAGCCTGTTTCAGAGCAAAGTCCTCTGTCACGGTGATGTAAGCATTCAGGCGCTGAGTTTTTTTGATGCGATTCAAACACTTCCTACAGAGCTCCGTTGGGGAGATTCTCCCCTCCCTGAATGCCAAAGACACCTGGAAAAAAAGACATAAACACAGCTTAAAGCACGGAGTTACACAAGTAAACATTTAATTTCTATAGTGTGGTGTTTTGTTTACATGTCTTGGATTTTCTTGTATATGTAACAGAAACATGATATATATGAATAATTCCTACACTAGGTATGTTTTATAATTTCCCAATATTTGAAAAAGTTTTCTCAAAGAAAAGACAAAATTTGGAAACATTTCTTGTCTTAAAAATCCCAAATAGTAACAATATTGAAACTAAGGGAGCAAAACTTCTCACTGCTATTTTGCAAGTTAGCTTAAATCAAATAAATTAAGATTATGTCTTTGAGTTATTTTTTTTTTTTTTTTTTTTGTTTTAGATAATTAATTTGCCTATTTTTAAATTTAAAAAAGTTAGGTAATGCATTATTCCATTTTATTTCACGAATTGAACATATTTTATTTAATCTTCCCAAATGTATTGGTAAGATTTTGTACGCAAAACTCATCGTTCAGGGAATTTACTAATCAGGACTTGGAGATCTGTGACTCAATGAGAATCAGTATTTAATCCAGTTTAACAAATTCTTTCTTTGGCCATGTCCACGAAACCCATCCCATGAAGCTCACTGTTTTTGTGCTGTGTATTACAGCCAGACATCTCTCTTTATCTCTCATCTCTCTTTCTTACTAACGTAACATTGAATAAATGCCTATTTCAATATAAAAAGATGAATCGGTAAATGAGCAACTAACCTCTTTCAATGTCAGTCCGAGCATATCTGCTGATTTTCCCCGATCACCCTCAAATTAACATCAACATTAGCACAGTGTGTTCTACCTGTACGCCGCCATGTCTGCGTCTGCGATCAACGTCTAACAGCGCTGTCTGTGATTGGCTGGCTGCTGAAGAAACAGCATTCTGATTGGTGGAGTCACTCGCCGTGTCAGGCAGCAGGAAGAAAATTACCGAATAATAGGACGTGGTTTTGAAATGGTTCAAAGATTTTAATTGCTAAGTTTTCTGCAAATATGCAGGTTTTATAATGACACACCGTATATTAGGTAAGAACGTAGAGTAGTTTACCGCTGCACATATTAACTGCTTAAGCTGTCAGTTTAACAGACGAACATTTTGTTTATATCGACACTGTAAACATGAGTTGTGTTAGATATTTGATGCACAGAAGGTTGTTTCGACACCTCAGTAAATCCGTGTGTGAGCACAGAGTCCATGGCTGGCTAAGAAACCAGAGCAGACTGATCCGGACCTCCAGCAAAGCCATGACCATCATGCCTGCTTGGGTTATTGATCAATATGGAAATAATGATGTACTGCGTTTCACAAATAACGCCAGCTTCCCCATCATCAACTACCCCAATGAGGTGATTGTAAAGGTGTTTGCGGCTGGACTGAACCCGATTGACGTCAGCATGAGAGGTCAGTTTAAATCGAGACCGATGAAAATGATTACTTGGAGGACTTCTTTAACTTGTGTTCCGTTTTAGAGAGAAGGACATATTCAGAACTGTGTATCATGTGTTTCCTGTGGTTGTATTTGTCTTTTCAGTTAAGCATAGGGTTGCCACCGTTCAGAAATTAAAATAAGGGACCAGTCAATAACAACATCGCAACACCAACACCGTGAGTCAAACAATGACTGGGGCAGCATACTATATAAAGTACTCGAGATGGCGTCCTTATTGTTACACATTTACATTTGTAGAATACGGAACATTTAACAGCCAATCACGGGACGGGTGGCAACCCTAGATGAGCAATCAAGAACCCCTCAAGTTTAGCCACAGCTTCTAATGACAATTTGTGTTTTTGAAAAGTGGCATGCCTGTGGGCTAAACTGAGAGAATAATAAGATTGATTGGTTGAAATGTTTACATTCGTTCTTTTATACCTTGTTTTTTGATTGTTACTTTTTTAAGAGATCTGTTTTTAAATTGTTTATTGTGACGGCAGAGTCATGCAAAAGAAGAATTACTCTGATGTACAGTTTTTTAAATACTTTGTGGTTTGTAGGGCCTACGTGCCTTGCAGAGGAAATTGACTTGTTGCTGTGTTCTTTTTGTGGGATGACTTATGTTCATTTTTGTGCCTGAATTCAGGGGTATTTTAAATCCACCCCTGGCCTGAAAAATATACATACCTTATATTTGAGCGCATGGCTTTATTTTTGCAGTGGTAATAGAAAAAATATGAGGGGGGAAAAACATCTGGTTTTGAACGACTGTACTCCTGTTCCAGATTGTTTTGGTATTGTCTGCATGTCTCCACTGTAGTGATTAAGAGTTTTTTCCTCTGAAGTGATAAAACGGCGTTTTCCGATTCAGGTGGCTATGGCTCTGCTACAATGGCTATGAAAAGAGATCCTCTGAATATCAAACAGACAGGCAGCGAGTTTCCTCTCATTCTGGGAAGAGACGTTTCTGGTGTCATTATGGAATGTGGCCTCGATGTGAAGTACTTCAGAGAGAGAGATGAGGTAAGAAAAACAAGCCGTTGTGTTATGGACAGAAACAAAACTTTTTATGAGAGTTCTGAATGTGTAGTTACAATAACATGAGCAGCTTTATCTCATGTATGTGTAGGTTATTGTCCAGCATGGAAAATAGCAGAAATGTAACATTTGTCCCAATATCTTGACTGTTTTTTTTTTTTTTTTGCTTGTACAGCTTAAAAGGGAGTGATATTCTTTTCTTTGTTTCTTTTTTTTTTCTTGAATGGTCACTGATAGCTTAGCTCTCCATGAGAATTCCTTCACTACAAAAACACAAAATCCTACCAAGTGTTTTTGGTCTAGTTTCTAGTGGAAATATCTCGGTACACTTGAAATAAGACAAAACTAGCTTGGAAGAAGTAGGAGTTTGTTTTTAACTCTGACTATAATCAATAATTCCTTAATATTACTAAATTACTAGCTCCACTGCCAGATTATTTCACTTATAAACTGGGAAGAAAAAAATGTCTTGTTGTACAGGAAACTTGTGTTTCTGATTACGTAGTGAGTTTTTGGTACATGTGATGTTAGTGAGAACAGACGGAGATACAGTTGAGTGACAAAGAAGTAACACTTAATCGTATCACACCATCATGCTTTGCAAGAATGAGCCTCCTACCTGAAGTACGTCACCACGAATTGAAACCATTCTTCTGCTTCATTGGTTATCTCAAAGGAAGCTTTTGCACAACATGCAGTAATAAAAATAATAAATAAAGGTCAATAATGCATTATATTTTTTTGAGCAAGCAGAATCCCGTAAACCACTTGCATTAAAAGAAAATAAGAATAAACAATCTCATGCAAATCAATCTTTCAAAACAAAAAAGGTGGAGTATCACTCTTGTTACTTGTAGTGTCAGGTGCCAAAACCTAACAGCACTGCTCTCAAAATGTTGTAAGTTGCAATAGTTTTGCATGTAAATAAGTACTGAGTAGATGAGCTGGTAAAGATGACCAGTTTACTTTTAGTGCCAGTAACCACAGTTAATAATGCATTTTCAGTGCCCCTGATATACTCTATGCAACAAGCAAAGCTAGTAAGCAGATAAAGTCATGTGGCGTATGTATTCATTGTAAATCAACTTGACAACTATTTTGATTTAACAACAGAAGGAAAGCAGGAGATTTTCTATAATAAAACTATCATACAAGCTTAAGTTTTTAAACCAGACTGACATCAGTGAAAAATCCTGGATATTTAAAATTCGTTACCAGTTCCTTGCTTATTTGGACTCAAAGAAGAAAAGAAAATTTCAGGTGAAGTCTAGACTAATTAGTCACTAGTTTAGTGACTCATTTGACAGGTTACAAGAAAAAGTAACTTTCTGAAAGCCAATTATAAAGATGTTTTCAGTGACCAGAGACTTATGTGCATTACTGCATTTCCTTGTTATTTTCTGTTGTTGGTGGGTTTCTCTTTCAGGTATGGGCAGCAATCCCACCGTGGAAACAGGGCAGTTTAGCTGAGTTTGTGGTTCTTAGTGCGAATGAGGTATGAATCTAATTCCTGAGGTATTCTTGACATAAATGTATTACCTTAGTGTTAAGATATTCTGACATATTGTCTAATTTTGTGAGTAATCAGTTCCCTGCTTTTTTTTTTTTTTTTTTTTTTTTCATGGAAGCATAAATGAGCCATCATTCAAGCATGTTAACTTATCAGAAATATGGGTGGAGCACAGCTGTCTCTTTTTAAAGACAGTTTAACCTAGGAAGCTGCACTGAAATTAGTGTTCTTATGTCTTCTGTTCAGATATCCCATAAACCAAAGTCGATAAGTCACACACAGGCAGCAGCCATCCCCTATGTGGCGACCACTGCTTGGTCTGCACTGGTGAACACGGGTGGACTCAGTAAAGACAACTGTGCCAATAAACGGTGAGGAAACATGGACACACACAAACGCCTGGCTGTCGCACATTAGGCAAACTGGGATGGTGGGTCAGGCTGCCGTATGGTGTCAGGGTAAATTTGATCTGTAGCAGAGTTAAAGTGGGCTCAGACCTCTCTTGTGTGGCTGATTTCATTAACTTAGACAGATGCATCTGGTTCAGTCAACAGACAATCATCTGTGATGATTGATGAAAAGAGACACAAAATAATGACAATAAGTATTGTGGGGACCAGAGAAAACGACAACAGTTACTAAAACAGTGATTAAACACTAAATTCACTTGGTAGGGTGGGTATTATGTATTTTTCTTTAGCTTTATTTTATGTTGTACTCTTATTCAATCCCTAAAAACATACCTTGAGTATTGTTTTGATTCTTTCATGCATTTTTCCATGAATATCTTGTGGCAGCCATTCAGGGATATATGCAGCATTTTTTAATAGACTAGGTTGTGGTATGAAATGGCGCTATGTTCCTATGTTAAGCTATGTCACTCAAACCTAAAACCAGATTTTAAGGTTGAAAATACACAATGCCACCCCTGTAAGCCTTCTCTATTCAAAATCAGCCCTTTGTCTTATTTAAAACTGTCATTGCTAATAATGAAGCTTCAGAAGGGCTACAAATCCTATCAGATATTGGTTAGTCAACATTTTCATGTGTATTTTTTGTCCACTCTTTTTCCTTTTTGCAGGATTTTGATCCTTGGAGGATCTGGGGGAGTTGGAACATTTGCAATTCAGGTGTGTATTTAAACGTTGATGACGGCTAAGTGTTTATTTATTCATTTTCATTTAATTCTTATGTCAAAATATTTCAATTTTTTTTGTGGATGATAATCTAATGTGCAGATCGGCATCTGAATTTAAACTCCCAGTGTTTAGGATTTTTTATTATTTTTTTTCATCAGGAAATGGTGAATATTTTGAAACAGGCATAATCATTTTTCTTCTTATTTGTTTTGTTTGTTGACTGGTTTTGAAAAGTGTTTATTTCATAGTTGGTGGATGGATAATGGATGAATGGATGATGTAGGTTGACTGTGATTAAGTGGATACAGTTGTGGAGGAAGCTCCACCTATGATGTGTCCTTGGACAAAGCATTTAATCCCACGATGCTTTCTAATCTGGATGAAGGCAAATGAATATGAATGCAGTGTAAAAGCACTTTGAGTGACGGGAATGACTGGAAAGACCCTATAAATTCGATCCCATTTGAGGCTTGAGCTTCTGTCCAGATGCTGAAGGCGTGGGGAGCTCACGTGACAGTTACCTGCTCCCACAATGCCGAGCGGTTCGTAAAAGGACTCGGGGCGGATCATGTGGTCGACTACACAGCTGGACCTGTTGAAGAGCCACTAAGTGCGCTTGAGAAGTAAGTCACTTTTAACCTACCTTCGATTTTCTGATTATCTGAAGCCATTTAGTCATTGTCTCGGCTTTCGTTTCTTGCACTCTTAGATTTGACCTGATCCTCGATAACATAGGGGGCGACACTGAGCGATGGGCCCTGGGCCTGCTTAAACCGTGGGCTGGAGCCAAATACGTCACTCTTGTTACACCTTTTCTTCTGAACACAGACCGGCTGGGTATAGCTGACGGCATGCTGCAGACTGCTGCCACAGTCGCCACCAAAACTATCAAGGTATTTCTGACACAGTGACATGTAAACAGTCTCTACTGTACTTCCTCCTATCAGGAAAATAAATAAATAAAAATATAAAAAATGTTACAGTTATATATCTACAGTAGATTAGTGATGTGCTACGTTTGGCAGAAAAACAGCCATGACTGAGACAGAGAAGTCGGTTAGGATTATTTTGAAGAATAAACTTGTAGGCCTGTCACAATAACAAATATTGCTTGATGATAAATTGTCCTAGTAATTATTGCGATAAGTGACTGTTGCTTAGAGACCATTTTCAAGTAATATATCGATAGAAGCATAATTAGTCCAGTTCACCCTCTTAAAAAACAAAACAAACAAAAAAAAAATATATATATAATTTTGGGATCAACACCAGGACTGTAAGATATTTTAAATAACCAAAATAAAACACAACAACCAAAAACAGTAAAAATGAAGCTAAAATAAAAATTGCATACAACCGAAACCGAGATGGATCATGATGTTTATAAACAAAATTGCCCTTCAAAAAATCTTAATCATCAGATCGTGTTTATTTTTAATTTATTGTGCAATTAATTGCAGTTTACAGATGGTGTATAAAAAAACTGTAGGAAGTATTTTGGTAATTTCCTTTCACACTGAAGAGGAAGCATCTTTCATTTTATCTGTCCAGTTTTGGACAAATCCATATGTCCAAATGTCTGTTAACATAAGGACTTTGCATTGGCTACTATTCATTTTTTATTCTTTTTTTATAGCCTAGTCCAGTGGTTTCCAAACATTTTCTGCACCCCCCCGCCCCCATGGATTACAAATGGCTGTCTGGTTGAGGGGGAGGTGGAGGGGGGCACCGACTTTTTTGGGGGCAAAATGAATGTACATAGCTGAAAATAGACACCAAACATCGGTAGCCTACAAGGTACTTGTTAAGCTTAAGGTTCTGTATTGATATTAGCTAGTCATCTTTTAGCTAACATTACCTGCATCCAACAGCTTTACTCAACTCGGTCGGTTAGTTTGGAGGGAAAAACTGTGAAAAGTTATTTGCGTTTTGCTGGTTTGCTGCCATGATCCTAACACACCTGTAGCTCCGCACAGCAGCAGCAGGTCTCCTTCCCAGGTGTAAACCCAGCGCGAGCGTCGTAGCGCTCATGTTGCGTTTAAAGGCGGCTCGGAAAAACAGGTTACAACATGTTAACAACGGATTAAACAGTTTTAACTGCTGATAAAAGTGACAGAGGACACAAATATGGGAAGTGTGGAAGCCTCTACTGTATCAAATTGACATAGGAATAACAGAGAGTTGGCCATTCTAAGGTAAAAACCCAGCGCATACAGTGTTCATGTTTGTTTTGTTTTTCATCCAGGCGGCTTCCCGCGCCCCCCCTGCAATGACACGGCGCCCCCCCTCCACCCCCAGGGGGCGCTCCCCACAGTTTGGGAACCTCTGGCCTAGTCCTTAGCCAGAATCAAGTACATGCCTCACCTAAACCTAACCTAAAACTCTGTTCATTTGTTAGTCCTAAACCATTTCCCAAAACAGCACTACGTTTTGTGCTCCCCACAACAAGCAGTCGGTTGTTGTGGGGAGCACACACATACAGACAGTGACTTCCTGTCAGTTTGCTCTCTGCGGTGAACATCAAACCATGCAGTTTTGCATATGTGTGTTTCACCATTGCTTCTCTTCTCCCTCGCTGCACCACCCAATCCACAGCTTAAAGCTCGTCAGGTACGAGTCTCACATGTGTAGGTGTAAAGTAGGTGTAAAATGACTTCTTTATCTGCTATCTCAAGAGCAGTAAATATTTCTTTTCTTTGTGAAAGTAGATGTTTTTTAGGGAAAATTTATGGCACAGGAGAAAAAAAATACACTGTCTTTAATTTCAGAGTTATCACAACATATGTAAAAAATAATAATTCTATATGGCCTCTACTAGTTTCTGAATTTATTATAATCTAACTTCACTTGCACAAAAAAGCACTAAACCAAATGCCTTGCTTTGAACTAAGTTACACAGGGCAGATTTCTGAGGCTCAGTTATCCACGGGGAACAATAACATTAAGATGTTTCTGTAATCAAGTGAAGTTTTGCATTTTATCTTTGTCACTGAACAGTTGTAATGGCATTGTATACTGGGTTTTATTACAAAACATTTCCGGACCGACAGAATACTGTTTAATGACATTAAAATGATTTGCAGTATATTCTTCTTTATAAGGTAACAAGGAAGGACGACCAGAGCTGAGCGTAAGACAAGCTAGTACCAGGAAGTTGTGCAGTATTTGAAAAGTGCTTTTTTTTTTTTTGCGTGGGAGTTCTCAACAGGAAACTACACACAAGACTAAAACCTTTTGTATAAGCAGGTACAAGATTGATGAAATGCTGCTACTCTTTTTTTTTTATTTTTTTTTTTAAGATTTTTAGATTTATGACTTAAACTGTAGAAAATGAGCGGAATAGAAACTCCCAAGACGCATCTGAACGACTTCCGCTGGAAGGGAGCTTTGTTTTTGGATCGTTTCCTCGCTAACCTTTGTGTCGTGATAACGACGTGTGTTGCAGGGTGCCTGGGACGGCCCCACAGAAACATTTGATTCTTCTCATGTTGAATCTAGAGTGATATGGCTGCATTTACGTAAAGAGTTCTGCCATGACATATTGGTATTTTTAGAAAGTTTTGCTTTTCCAATGCAAAGTAGCAAGTGTGTCATTTGAAACTCACTTAGCAGTTTCATAAACAGCTTTTTGTCATTTGTCCTGGTGACACTTTGTGGTTCATAGAATGGGCGTGGTGTTCTCTCAGGGGAAGCACTGATAGGGTGCAGCCCCATTTGTCGTGAGCACCATATCTATTCTATGTACTGTTTATTGTGTACTTTCTTGTACACAATACATATATGGATTTTTCATTTTAAATCTCTCGACACCATTGTTTTTTTTTTTTTACCTTTTTGTCTATCAGATGACATCATGTGTAATATTGAAATTGAAGGAAGATGTGGCGTTGTCTTCAAAATGTCTTACTTGTTTACATTTTGCAACTGTCCATATAGGGAAACATAAGTCATGATCAAAATGTACATATTCTAAGCTTTAGCAGGAACTGAGCCCATCAAACCTTTCATACATACAATTATAAATATATTTTTAAAAACATGTTAAGATGTTTTATTAAAATGGAAGCTCTTGACCATCTAATGATTCATTATAAGGATTTCAACACAAACACTCGATTCTGTTTTCCTGCAGCATTTAGTCAAAGGAGTTCACTACCGCTGGGGTTTCTTTGCACCGAGCGGTCCAGCCCTGGATGAGATAGGAGAAATGGTGGACGCAGGACAGGTATGAGGCCACGCTTTGTTCACGCCGACGTTATAAACGGAAGAACACGTGACGAGCATGCGTGTTTTCCGCTCTCCTGTCAGATCCGTGCCGTGGTGGAGGAGACGTTCAGCTTCTCCCAGGTCCCTAAGGCCTTGGAGAAGGTAGAGAAGGGCCACGCCCGAGGAAAGACTGTGGTGGAAATCAGCAAAGGGGGATCTTGATGTGTAACATGGACTCTCAACAGGAATGTGTATGTGTGTATGTGTTTGAACAATTATGACACAAACTACTTGAAAATAAGCGAAATGCTGCAGCTTGTGCTACTTTTTTCATATCAGAAGACACAAAACCTTAAGCAAGGGCTACTGTATACTATTATACATTTTTTGCCATTGTCACTTAAATAAAATGTCATGCTGTAACTTTCTGCCGCATTAACAAATGTAAAATTATTTTGACTTTAAATAAAACAAAGGTTTTATTTAGTAAATTGTGATGAAAAAAATAACATTAAATCATAGCTAGGTTGGTGCTTTATAACACAATGTGACATTTTAAACATTTAGTATTTTTATCACACCATTTTAAACACTTTAAAAATTAGAGTTTTGAAATTAGACAAGGTTGTAAAATAGATTTAAAAAAATAAAAATCTCCTAAAATTGAAATTTTTCATGTGAAGTTAACAGCAAGTCCAAGAAAACAGTGAAAAATAATTTTTATTTTATTGTAACAACCTGTAACGACAAACATTTTCTCACATATTTACAACCACTAGGGGGCAATATTATAATTGCATTTTTGTTTAAAATTGTAAATCAGTTTGTACAATCGAGGCGAATTATGTACAGTGTAATGAACAAGGCACAGTTTGTGTCAAAAAGTCCTAAAAAGATATAAAAACTTTATACACGATCATTTTGATCTATGCAAAGAAACCATTGATGCCTCCTGCAACATCCTGAAATAAGATATATACATTCATATCTGCAGTAAAATTAGAGATTTATGACCCATGCAATGAAAAGTACCACAGGTGATAAAGTATGCAGCATCAGAACAAGGCAGAGTTTTTGCTACATGAAGAGAAAATGTGGTACTAAATGCTTGACAAAAACTTAAAGGTGTCTTCCTATGTAAATCGTACGTTCTAAACAGCAAAAACCAGCTCATAGTTTTCCTTCTCGAGAAGAATGAACAGGTGAAAATATCCTCGACAGATGTGCATTAAAGCAGTCGGCTAATTGGTCCTCATCAGATCACAGAATCTCTAAAATCCACCTCTGGATCCACTTCTTTTCATCCAAGTCGTTCAGGATGATCTGGTTCTTGTCGTACTGATGACCTCCTGCAGACAAACAGCGAGATGTGTTAAACTGCAACCACAATCTGAAACGCTGAGGGGTTGACGCTGTAGTTAGTCACTGCTGCACTGCTTTTTTTAGACCAGGAGATGGCGCTGTTGGATTAAGACATGCTCTAAATCGCCACAAGAGCACATAAAGGTCTCTGGTGAGCTTGTTTTGTTTTAAACACACACAGCACAACTATTTATTGAGAGATAAAGGGTATTCTATGAACTTTTTGATCAAACACTTTAGAGATGGAAGTGCCTGACCTTTGACTTCCACGATGAGATTTGGGTTAAGGTGGCAGCGGACCAGTCCGTCCTGGGTGATGCTCCACAGCTGGTTGTCTTTGCCTCGCTCTGAAGAGATGCAGAGTCGTGTACCTGACATTACCACGCTGCCTGCCGTCTCCAGGAAGCATTCCTCCATCAGCTGGGGACAGAGAGGACGGATTTGGCATAAAATGCAAAAATACAGAGCGGTGTTGCCTAAAAACAGCACAAAATTAGGCATAGTTAAATTTGTGGGATTACTAAAACACGCCTTTGTTTATTTTTTTTACTGAATTTACTAGACTCTTCCACTGATATGAGTAGACGAAAGGATTCAACAATATTTCAGTTGTTCTGGAGGACGATGATGAAGATGTGTACCTTGCAGGATATTTGTCCATCTCGGTAGAGCCAGAGCTGGTCTTCTCCTCCCGTCTCCTCCACAGCTTGGATCCTCATCAGTTTGATGTCGTCCAGCGTTCCAGTCAGAGTCATCAGACATCCCGTCTCCCTGTTCCGCAGACGGAAGTACATCGGTTTCTGTTGGAAGAAAACATGACAATAACTGGGACGCATTTATCTGAACACAGTGATTATTCAAACTTATCCCCTCCCCCAACAACTTCCATCTCAAAAACATGACTTGTGACTGTTCTGTTCGTTATCGAAGTCAGCAAAAGCCGGTATCTTATTGGTGCGTATCACTTCTTCCACACCTGCATCAGTGGACGGAGGGACCCTATTCGCTGCCAGTTGCTGAGCTTGCAGAAGTCGCCCACTTCACCCGGACGGATAAACAGCTGTCGGCCTCTGTAGTTGTTTCCTTCATACAGCACCCACCTGCAGACAACGCCATTAGATGCATGAGGCTAGTCAATATATTTATCTTAAGACTTTTCCAGACTCAGCTTTCCGAGTTGTTAGTCCTTTATGTTAATTTTCAAACATTATAAAATATATCAATATAGCTCATGATAACTTTCTAGCAGATATTTCTTTAGCGGACTGGATTAAAATATAGAACCAGGAAAAAATCAAAAACTAAAAGGAGAGAAGTGCAAAAGATGGACATAAGGAATAAAAAGAGACTATTCGAAGGGAGGGGGAAAAATGTACAGGAAAAAGGGAATGACGGATCTTTAATTGCCATGCTTATCTGGACCTGGCAAACAAATGTATAAGATCAATTAGTATTTACACCAACACCCAACTTAAAATCAGATTCTACGTACATTCCTCCCTCCACCAGCAGGGAGCGTATGCGTGAATCCATGCCAGTCTGCAGCAGGTTTACTGCTCCACTCGTCAAAGCGACCCTGCGACCTCTGCAGCCCGCTTTGCTGAACAAGATGATGGAGGGCAGGGAGAACTCCTGAAGATTAAAGAGTTTACTTCACAACTGATGCTTAATGAAACATTTACTAGACATTTCCCTTCAGTTTTAAAGACAATACACACATGTCCAGTTGTCTGCACTGATCGAATGAAGGAGTCTGACGATAGGAGGCCCATGGCCTCTGTGTTGGGGTACTCTCCTTGCTCCAGGACATACATGTTCCCTTTGAACTTAGCTTCCTCATACGCCACCCAGCTGAAACAAAATATTTATTCTTTTAGTTTTAACATTGACTTTTAGTTTTGCTACATATAACATATCGAAGGAAATGCCACGGGAGAGATATCAACGAGAAATGTGAACTTAAGTTGATGGTTTTCTAGAAGCAAGCCAAAGAACAAGAGGGATATTCTTAGAGATGGATGTGTGCAGATGAGCCTACTATATAGAAAACTATTGTTACTGGAAAAACACTAACTACTGTTCCTGAGTACAGTAGAGAACATGTTACACTTTGGAATTATAAAAAAAAATAAATAAATAAATGACGTTAATCTCTTCTGTCTGGCATATTTACCTGCCAGCCTGGACTTTACATGACTTGGGTGTGAAATCAGCATCCAGAGCATCTGTACTGTCGTCCAGAGCCAGCAGCCTTCCCTGAAACTCTGGTTCAGAGTACAACTGGATCTGTAAAACATTCAAACAGGTTTAGCAACTCAGGGAGAAAAAAAAGCACATCGATACTCGTCATGATGCCTTTTTAATAAAAATCTGTGAAAGACGAGATGATACCTTAAACCGCGTTGTTCCCATCAGCATGTCCTGCAGAACAAAACCAAGGGCTCTGTTAGAGGTTTTTGTTTAAAATAGTGAACAAGAAAAATATGTTACACATGTTACAGCTCCTCACATGGAAGATGGGCTGTATGGATGAAATGTTGAAGTTCTGTGCTCCCCAGTCCTCTGGGTTTGAGTACATGCCTTTCTCCAGGACATAGAGCTCTCCACTGAAGGCAGGTTGTTCAAACGCCACCCAGCTGCGGTTTTCCCCAAACAAGACACACTCAGTTACACAATAACTTATTCAAAAGCAGATCTCTCTTTATTTTTGCAATAAAGTAAAGCTTAGGGCTGAAGGTTAATGGTTGAAGGGCAATGACTACAAGATAAAAAGAGTGTTAAATTTATTCATGATCTGTGCAATTGGGGAACTTTAGAGTCAAAGAGGATTGATAACGATGTTACAACTGTACAGAGAGAACAAACACACAACGGATGGCTAACTTCTTGTGTTTATAAGTCTTAAACATTAGATTAAAATGTTGATTTTGCAGACAACAAACAGCAATTTTAAGTAGTGATGCAGTTTTGGGGGAATGTGAGCTGCAGGGATCGGTTCTCCAAATGAATCTCTGCCTTTACTGCATCATAAAATAAATAGCTCTTCATGACTGAGAGGTTGTAAAACTGCAGGTGAGACGGATTTAAAGCAAACAGAAAAATGTCATATAAAATCAGACAAAGTTGAACCACATTCAACCGAAGTCTGAGATAGCACAGAAACAGCACACAGCTCTTAAAAGCCTAAGACTTGATTTTAGTCTTTTAAGTCCTGACAATAGAACTAATGATCTCTTCTTGAAAGGTGACTCATGTTGGTGTTAATTGAAAGACTAGGAACTATATAAATGCTTCCTCTCTAAAGCTGGGAAGGGCTTTAGAGAGGAAGCCAGGCTTTGAAAAGAAAAGCTGAAGCAAAACAGACGGGGACGTGGCCTGCAAGATGCGTAGCGTTAATGGGAACGGTTGTTTCGAAATAAAATCAACATTCTGGTTGGAAATAAGCAACTTTGAATGATTTAGAGCATTATACGTAACCCGCTGTACTATGTGAGAAAAGCTATGAGATAGTTAAAATGCTTTGGGAACAGCTCCTTCAAGTTAAAAGTAAAAAAAAAAAAAAAGTCACTTTTTGTACAAACTTCAATTGGGGTGATTTTACTTTGAGTTAGACACAACTAGTTTGACATCATCACCTTGTTGTCTGAACAGTTGATATATGATGTAGTGCAAAATAGCTATTAATATGTCAGTGGTGCGCACTTTGTTTTTAATTAGATTTTGCAAAAAACACTATGCTTTAAATTGGTGACAGCAATCTGGCCTATAGTTTGTTAAAATATTGCAAAGTTTAAAAAAAACAACAACAATATAAAACATTCACTGGAAATCTATCACTGCTGAGGATAGAGAAATAGTGCTTTACCTTCTGCCAATCTATTTTGAAAAATTGACGAGTTATTTACTTAGTTACTGTAGTTACTGTAGATCAAATGCATCAAAACACTACTGGATAGTAAGGATAAACCAATTATAAAACAAACAACTTGCCAATCAGTTAATCAATTAATTAAAAAAGACAAAAATGACCATAGAAGGGATGGCAGTCAGAGAAAAGTGCGTAAAGTTGTTCCAAGCAGCTGCATTCGGTGCTTTATGTTTAGATGGAGGCATTCGAGAAATGGAAAAGGTAACCTAAAATGACCTAAAAGTTATGTTATCAATCTATAGTTATTGATTCACTAAGCTATATGCAAAATAGCTATTAAGAAATATATTTTCACTCTTCTGATACTCAAACATTTCCATCATTTCACAAGTTTAAAGAATGTAACAGAAGTACAATCAAGTCTTCAGAATTTCTTGAGTCACCAGTAGAAATATCTGCCTTCAAGGAACATTAAGAGTCTTTTTAAAAATATTTTGTATGTCCTGTCATATTAGTTAAAACAATCCATTTTTTAAAAATTGGTATTAGTATTTTTGAGCGACTCAGTGTGTATGTTTTGCGCAGTATAAGTCTTAGTCTTGGCTGTAAGACGAGAAGGACGCCAAAATCTTTCAAAGTACACAACGGATACCGTTTCCTCACTGCGGTGGTGAGCTGAACTTTACTGTGTTTAACAGAAACCGGTTAACTTACACTCCTCCTGTGACGGTGACTGACTGGGTTTTAGTGCTGCGGCCAACTTCTTCCATGCTGATGATGGGACCCATCAAGTCCATGTGGCCCCCCCGCTCATGAAAATTAGGATCACTGAACAGTTTCAGGTGTGGGGACTGGAAATCCTGGGGGACAGCATCACGTAGAATGAAATAGCAAGTGCGTTCACGTCAAAAGTAAAAATTCACCCGTATCAAACTTGAAATTCTTCAAAAGATGCTTACTGCAAGTACAGGCCGCAGTGACTGTAGGCCGTCCTCAGATCCTCCCCACTCACTGCAGTGAGGATACTGGCCCTCCTCCAGGATGTACTGCTGGCCTTCAAAGTCTGCCTCCTGATAGCCAACCCAGCTTCAAGACAAAACAAGAGTATCTTAGAGACACTATTTGAAAATTATTTGGTAACTTTAAGTATAAAATGATTGGCTGCTCTCTCCAATACAGTACTTACAGACCCCCGAGGATCTTTATAGAGCCAACTGAACAAAGAGTTGTGTTCTTCCCATCTGTTTTTTGTTGCTCCAGCAAGTTGTAGACATCACCATCCAGCTCCAAACACTGCCCATCAAAGTTTGGCTTTTCAAACACAAGAGCCTAGAGTAGAAAATGAGAATAGGGAGCTAAAGCTTAGTGGAAGTTGGTGTTTTCTGATCGTTCCTCATCTTTGTTAAACATGTGTAATTTGGCCATATGTTTTGTACCCAATGTTGCTGCGAAATCAAATGAAAAAGTCAAATGACAAACCATTGCCAGTTTTCTGGTAAAACTGAATATAAAATGACCTGGTATTTTAAAAAGTCCATGATGCCATGCATTCGAACAGGGTGCCTAGTGCATTTGTGCCTTTGGAAGGGAAACAGGTCCACAACCTCCCAAATCTTAACAACAACTTAACAACAGACATGGAGTGTTTATTAAGGTTTGTCTGGTACTGGTAGGCTTTATTGACAGTAGATTAGACAGGAAATGGGCACAAAGAGAAAAGGGGAAGACATGCAGTAAAGGCCCTAGGGTCAAAAAACAAACCTAACGGCTCTGTATATGGCGTGGTCGCTCTACCTATATGCTACAAAACGTTAATGGAAAGGTCATTATTAATCTAATCTGTGAAATTCTAATTTAGCATACTGGGACATAACATGTCTGGTTTCTTCTCATGACATGCCTCCCAAATAGTCATTTGACTTGTAAGTGTGTGTTGCATTTGCTAATCTATGGATACTGTGTGACCCTTACATGGCAGTTTTGGCTGAAGTTATCTTGCATCGAGCTTCAGAGATTTTGTACGTCCAACAAATGTTTGTAAAAGTAAAAATTTGAGCTCACATCGAGCCGTATGTTTTCTGATTTGGTTCCTTCATAACTTTTAATAATCTCCTGACTGATATGGGAAGTTTAGGCAAAGACCTACTTTATAATCATGCAGCCATTTCAAGACTAATAATAAAATTAATCCCTGATTTAATGGTCTGCCCAAATAATAACCATAGCAGTAGTTTTGTGAACATTACTAATACACTTATAAGTCATCCTAAGCACAATTAATGTCCATTTATTGCAGATCTATGGTTAAGCTTATTGAAAAACCTTTTGCCTAATGAGACCAAAAAAGTTCTTGTTTTCAATTTGTTTCTATAACTTCAAAGTTCTCAATTGATTTTACACGTTTGGAATCATTATTTTACAGGAAAATCCCTGTTTTTTATCACATGCTCTATTGTTAGGTTGTTGTTAGGCTGTTATGCATGCTTTAATAAATCACAGAGTTTTGTAAGCCTCTGAATCTGAGCCAGGCCATCAGCACCGCTAAGCATCAGGCAAATATGCAGAGGCTGATTTTCAGTTATTCTGCTTATCAGCAGCAATCTTTGCCTCTAAAAGTGAGTTTTCTCACGTATTTACAGAAAAAAAGCTAACAAAGACTCAACACATCAGCATGTTTGTGGTAAAACAAGAACAGGTCGAATAAATAAGATGCAATAGAAACTGGGACAAACCTTAACATCAGCTGGGTGCTCCACCCTTATTGGTCCCTGAAATTGAGACATATAATCTTAACCAAACACAGCTAATACATTTTTACAGAATTACAAATATGTAACACACTTTACCATTCGGAGCGGTCTGAGAGAGCCAATGAAAGGCTCAGGGAAACCCCAACTCTGCGGGTGGGGATACTCTCCCTCCACTAGCACTTCAAGCAGTCCATCAAATCCTGGATCAGAGTACACCAACCAGCTACACATAAAGGCAGAGATTATATCAGACAAATGTATATAATTTTGATTTAAAGCTCCCAAGCAAAGCCTAATGACAGTTATAACAGGAACACCTTCACTGTCTAAACCACGATTCAGCGTCAACCATCAATAATCCACAGCAGTTCAACTATGACAACCACAAGCTGTGGCCTGTTGCTCGCATTCCTTCACAGACACAACACAGATGATGTTCACAGAAACTTTTTTTTTTTTCCAATTCTCAAGAAAGATTATTCAACATAGAGTGTTGCATTCATACCCGTACAAGAATTCACACTCCTATGGACTTGTTCAAATTATGTCCCATTTCCACCACAAACGTCAAAGTCTTCTTATTGGGATTTCATTTGACAAGTCAACACAAAAGTGGTTCATAGTTAGAAAATGATGCACGGTTTTCAAAAGTTTATAAGTAACAATTTGGAAAGAGTGACATGCATTTATATACAGCCCCTTTGAGCCAAAGATTTGCAGAACCACCTTTCACTGCAACTACAAATCATTTGAGATAAGTCTCTACAATATTTGCACATTGAGAGACATTTTTTTGAAATTTTTGCATATTCTATTTTATTTGCTGAAGCTTAGTCAGATTGAATGGAGAATGTTTTTTCACATCTTGTCAAATATTCTTTGTTGGATTTATGACTGGATTTTGAATCATTCTAACACATGAATATGTTTTGCTCTAATCAATTCCATTTCTGCTCTGGTTATGTGTTAAGGCTCACTATCCTGCTAAGAGGTGAACCACCACCCTTTCTTTTGGTTTTCCCCTTTATTTAGCTCCTCCCAGCCCCCTTATCCCTGCAGAAAAAAAAGCATTGCATTAGCAAGATTCTGTTTGGGAGGTTTTCAGTGTTAGTCCAGAACTTTATTTCTGACCTGTCTGAAAAGTTCCTTGAGTTCCTTCAGTCATATCTGTTGTCCTCAAATGTTCACTTACAAACCTTTGAGGCCGTCACAGAGCTGTTATGGTTTAACTGAGATTGTAATACACATAGAATAATTTACTAATCAGGTGGTTATGCACAGAATTTTATTTATGAGTATCGGAGAGAAGGGGGCTGAATAAATAGCCATGCCACAATTTTCAACTTTTTATTTGCCAAATTAAATACATTAAAGTCTGTGGTTTAAAATTTGATTTTAAAAAAATGTATGCAAGGCACTGTATTTACACCCGTGAACAATTTCCCAGCATAGTGAGTTTGTCTGTGTCGTCAAAACTTACATTCCAGAGTGAATCTTAATGGAGCCTGTGGTCTGTGGGATCCCATATGAACTGAGATCTGGCGTGTCGTCACAATAAGATGACATCCTCCCTAACCCGTTCACCTCTGAGTACAGGTCAATCTTGGGAATGCTGTAATCCTACAGAAAGAAAGAAAGAAAGAAAGAAGGTTTTTAAAATACAATAACTTGTTTTTTTTTTACAATAACTTCAATTCTATGCAACTATAGATCACAGGAAACACCCTAACAAATCGATCATATCAAATTATCAATTGAATTGAATCTACTGAAATTATTAAAGAATTACAACAGTCCCACCATTCATTTAGTTAAATATTTAAACAAATGAATCTGAATTAATGTACCAGTGCTCCAATTAAATTGTAAATTTTTCCCAAATTTTCATTGGGAGATTTTTCTGCTGCAATAAAATATGAGTTTTAATACCGTTTACCACATAGAAGTGCTAACAGTTGTGACTATAGAGTTCTGCACAGTCACAACATACAAAACATGACAAAGATTTTTTTTTTTTGTTTTAAAGGTAGATGACTGAATATTTCTAAGCTATTGACAAAAGTATACGTTCCCACACATTTAGTGAGTTGTAGGGTTTTTGATTATGGTTTAATTATCAAGATTGACTTTTCATTCCAAACTTTTCGCCAATATAGATATAGGGACAGTGTTAATACAGAAGTAGTGAGTTGGACTGAAGGGATGAGGTAAAATTAATCGTGACTCACTCTGACTGCCAGCCGAAGGGAACCTACAACCATCGGTGCTGTTGGAACAGGTTGACCCAATTCATTTAGCGTCTCTGGAGTTCCCTCCTCTGCCCACATGTTCACTAGCTGGTCCATGGGACCCTCTTCCAGGGCAAGGATACGACCCTGGAAGCCAGGCTTTTCATAGAGAAGCCAGCTGAAAACAGAGTAAGAAGATGACACTACATCATAAGTGAGAGAAAGACATTCACAAAAAAATCTGAATCAGTGGCAGCCTACCCTGCTGACTTCAGTTGATCATTCAATAAGTTATGATAAATTACCATAAACACAGAGATAGAACTGGGCTACTGCTGAATACATTTCTATGGACTCAATCAATAAGTGATTCCAAGGTAAATATTTTCATCAATGCTACTAAACACCTCTGGCCAGAGGTGTCTTGACTATTCATCCTATTTTTGACCGGATTAAACTGATGTGGCAAAGTATTGTGATCATGTTATACTTGCCATCCCATCATGTTAAACTAACAGTCAGCCATAATAAAACATGCCACGTAAAACAATACTTTATATGTTTCCCTCTGATTTCTCTACTCCTCTTGTATTAACAAACATTAATTTTCTTTTTACAACTACTAGTAGAATCCCGTACCATCCTCTGATGACTTTGATCGATATCACAGGTGACAGTTTCATCGAGGTGGAATCTTCTACGTCACCATAGACTTCAAATGCCTCCCCACCAAACTGAGCATGTTCGTGTATGACTATCTGCATGAACAAACAGAACCATCAGCGCGATAAAGAGACAATGCCTCACAAAATGCAACTAGTAACATTTCAAATCCTACCTTCCCAGGTCTTCTGTGGTGTCCTCTAACCACAGGTTTCTGCAAGACAGGTGAAGACACAATTCTTTAATTATTTTTGATGCAAATCAACCCTACGAGGAAAAGTCAACGTTAGGTTGGTAAGCTTGGATAAGGTTATGGTTATTTGATATATCTATAGAGGAAGAGTTGTTTTGCAAAAAGACACCACCTACAGTTCAGCATCGTATTAAAAAAATAAGATTTTGGGGTATATTTCACTATTTTTTTCCATTAAATTTAGCAGTTGCTTGAATCACTAATATGTTATATTTAACTTCACATTTATTAATCCATCTTTGACTAAATGCATACAAATTTAAAAGCAACCCATCTTCTTTCAAATCACTTTTTCTCTTCGCAAATTCCTTGTGGCAAAAAAATAAAAGCTTGTCGCTTGTGTCTTACCCTTTTACTATGAATGCATTTAATTTTCATATCAGTGTTATTTGCTTACTGATGCAAATGTTTTGCCCAGAGACAGGAAAAGTCATGTGCACCAATGTTGCAAAATATTTCCTGTGTAGAGTGCCACACTGAACGTGCTCGTTTTCCTTGTTCTTTCTTGCAAATGATTGCAAAACTTGGCAACTTGAAGTATGAAACCCCCTCCTTTCACCACACACACACACACAAAAAACAAAACAAAAAAAAAAAAAAGCGAACAAGATACAACCTGAGGCTTGTGTCTCCATGGGAGTAAAGCAGAAACAAATATGTTCTTCGCAGCTGTGACTTTCAGAATCATTTGTACTCATTTAAAGCAGTATGTTCCTGTTGCAATTAGTAAATATGTTAGTGAAACAAAAAAAAAGCTACTACCTTGATTTTAGTTGTACAAAGTCCATTTTGAGATATCTCATGATTGTAGTTTGTTGTAGAAGGCAGTACTGGAGGATTCTTTGGGCCCGCATCCACAATGGATATGTTTGTAATTGACAACTGCTCCATAGCAGGAGGGGTTAGGTCAGCTGTCTGTGTAAAGTCCATGGAGGCCTCTGGCTCTGGTGTGTCTTTCTTGAGCTGTTTCTCTAAATGATCAGGCAGGTCCATCTCAGAGAGCACCGACAGAGGAGGAACAGAGGAGGAGCTACATGGTGACTCACTAACAGCAACTATTCCACCTTCTGAAATCAAGCTTTGATCTGCACCTTTCACGCCCCTGTTATCAGCAGGGGGAACAGGCAGAGGCAAGGCAGTAACTCCCTGCGGTCCAACGTCTTGCTGCTGGTTAGACGGGACTGTGCTGTTTGAGGCAGAGGAAGTTTCAGTTCTTGACTTCCTGGAGGTCCGAGGGGAGCTAAGCAAGTCTGTGAGGATGGACATCCTCTCGAGTCTTGACGTCATCTTCCCCGGCTCATTGTTTTGCCTCTCTGGTTTTCCCTCTTTGACCTGAGTCTCCTCTTTGGCCTCATCCTGTCCTTCAGCCTTATGAGTTGTTAGTTTGTCTGCTGAGGTGCCGCTCTCTTGAGAGTCAGTACTACTGCCATTCCTGTTAGCATTTTTTTGTTTGATTACCATAGCTGGAGAAAGGTCCATGCGTCTCTCAGTTTTTCTTAAGCCAAACTGAAATTGCTCTGGATCAAATGTCCGCTCAAAGCGGTCCTCCCTGATGGCTGGCATAGCAAAAGGTGGGGACTGGAGTTTTTTACGAATATGTTTCTTTCGAGGCAGTGAAAAGGGTATTCCTCCTCCTCTGACACTACTGAGAAAATCATCAACTTCCTCTGGCTCAAGTAAGTCGTCATCACTAGCTGTCTCATCTTCATTTCTTCTGCGTCCCTTTTTCTTTTTGTGACGGTCTTCCACGTCCAACCAGGCGGACGGAGTCAGTTTGGGTGGAACCGGTTTCCCTGGAGGCTTAGCCTTGTCAAAATCAAAGAGTTGAGTTGTTGCTTTTTTTGAAATTTCGTGTGCCTCTTGTTTCAAACCACGACCTGCAGTGAACCTCTCTGCAGATGATTCAGGTTTTTGAATACTTTCTTCAAAGACCTCATCAGTCTTCAGAGCATCATTTCTAAGTGATACTTGAACTGAACCAATGGAAGACGCTTTCTTTTGGACTGCGCAAACACTTGTGTTTGGTATATTTTGAACCACAGCAGTGACGTTTGCATCCTGTTCTTCTTTGGCAGCAGTCAGGTTATCTGTATTTCCTAAAACAATTGGTGTCTTC
Organism: Poecilia formosa; assembly: GCF_000485575.1. Taxonomy (NCBI): domain Eukaryota; kingdom Metazoa; phylum Chordata; class Actinopteri; order Cyprinodontiformes; family Poeciliidae; genus Poecilia; species Poecilia formosa. Next base: position 1,441,593 of record NW_006799947.1, on the reverse strand, counting down.
TCCTGAAGGTCTCTTGAAACGGTATCATCAGAAACATTGGAATGTATGTCTGATTTAATCTCAACTTTGCCATCTTTGTCAGTTGAGATACTTTGTTCTTTTTGAGTGTCTGCTTTGTGAATTTCAATATTCTTTGCCTGATCGACTGATGGGTTAATTGATGCAGTTTTTTCTTTAGAATGGTCATGAATCTGAACTCCTTCAGTTCTGGCATTCAGCTCTTGAATTTCAGTCTTTGACTCTGCTGGTATTACTGACTCCAGTTTTTCTTTTAGGTCTGCATTTGTGGCAGATTGTGCTGACTTGTCTTGACCTGGTGTACCACTATTTTGTTCTGTAGTAGTCGAGGGCTTCTGGGTCTGCTCTGTAGCTACTAGCAGTGGTTCCTTGACTTTAGCACCACAGTCGTCTTTAGGATCTTCAGTGCTATGATCCTGGATGTTGTGCTCCATCCCGGTTTCCTTTGAGCCAACTTCAGTTGTTACAGAATTTGAATCTTTGGATTTTTGATCTAGGTTTGGTAAATCTTCACCTTTTTCACTAGTAGTTTTGGATCTTTGGACTTCTGTATTGACAACTTCACTGATGTCTTTCAAAGGTACTGTTTCATTTGACAAACTTTCAGAAGATAAATCCTGAAGTTCTGTTTTTAATTTCCTATCATTATAAGAGAGTGGATTGTCAGGATGTTGGGTTGCATCCATGCCATAGTTTTGTTTTTTCTTCTCTTGAACTTCCTTTTTTAATGTCTCTGACGCAGACCCTGTTAACTTTTCTTGATCTGATGTTGTTAAGCTTTCATTTGAGTCACCAGAGATAGTGGACTTTGTGTCTTTCTTGACTTCAAGTTTGCTGGTGACATTTTCATTAACTGATTCGTTTACTAAACTGTCATTTGATTGGTCCTTACTTGTAGTCTTGTCTTTAGATTCTTTAGCACTTTGACCCATGGTGGTTGTAGGTTTAACCTCTTGGATTTGAGTTTCTTTTGTCTCTTCTGAAGCTTTGTCTTCCAACATTTCTGGTCTTAACTTGACGTTTATGTCAAAGTATTTAGATTCTTGATGTGATATTTTGATTTCATTTTCTTGCATCACACCAGTGTTTGACTTCTGAACATCTGCTGTTTCATTCACCAAATCTCCAACTGCAGTGGTACTGCAAACAGAGTGAGCATCTTGGGTGCCATTACTATCCTGAACTTCAGCATCTATATCTGGTTGTTTTACTGATTTGTTACTCGAACGTTCAGATCCCCCCAATTCATCTTCATCTTGTTTTAATTCGTCTGCGCCTTCATCTGTAGCACTTATTGGCCTGAACTCTTGGAGGCCTCCAGGGTCATTTCTTATATTAGCAGTTTCTAACTCATTCACCAAACATTCTGTCACGGTATCTTTTGTTGCAGAGTCATCTCTATCTCCTTCAGAGCCTGGTATTGGTATGTGTTCAGTATGGTTTCCTGTTGTGACCTCATTTGTCAGACTTTGCAACGATGAAACCCTGATTTCGGATTTTATAAATTCAGATTCTGTTGACTTCCCTTTGTGGTCACCAACAGTTATTGGCTTCTGGACCTGTTTGTTGCTAACTTCGCTGGAACGATCTGGAGCGGCTGTCTCATTTACAATAGACTGCATTGAGGAACTTTTTTCAGACTTTAGTTGTTCAGATTCTGAAGATATTCCATCCTGGCCACCAACAGTTAACACTTCCTGGACCCGTTGGTTGGTATATTTACTAATATGTCCTGGAGTTTCTGTCTCATTTGACAAGCTTTGCAATGATGAATCAGTAATTTCAGATTTCAGATGTTCAGATTCTGAAGATACTCCATCATGATTACCAGTCGCTATCACTTGACCTTGTTGGTTGTTAGTCGATTTTTCAAGAACAGTTTTGGTTGTCTGAACCTTTTGTTTTGCATCCTCACTGTTAGCTCTTACAATTTCATTCCCAAAGCTCTCTGAGATTTCAACTTCAGGTTTTACATTGTTTTCTTCAACGTGAGTGCTCGCTAATGATAGTTTTACAGCTTGAGTCTCCTTTGTCTTTTCTTCTTCAGTTTTTGCAACCTTTTGTCCATTATCTGATATATGATTTTCATTTCTTCCTTGTTTTGTTATATTTCCACCTTCTTCTCCAGTTTTAGAATTAGTTAATGTCTGAGCATTTTGTTCTGTTGTTTTATTCATAGTTTGGTTTTTAAATACGATCTCCTCTTTTTCTTTGGCGCCGTCTTCAGATTCAGTCTCCAGCATTTTGCTGTCAGTCGTTGATATTCCAAGACTTGGTTTTTCTTCTACAACATCATAATTTTTGCCTATTAGATTTCTGGAGTCATCTTTCATCTTTTTACTTTTAGTTATTAGCTCCTTGGCTTCCTTTTCATTTTTCCCCAGTGGTTCAATATTTTGAGGCTTTGGTCTCTCTATATTCATAGAGTCACTTTGTGAAGTTTCTTGTAAGTTCTGCTGTTTTGTGTCAATCATACTTGCTGCAGTTTCAACTATTGCGCTCTCTGCTTCCTCGCTCTTGGTTCTCTTTCCTTTCAGGACATGTCTAACTACTGCCTGTTGGTTCTTTGTACCCTTAGGCTGCAAGCTTTTCTCTTCTGTTGAGAGATGGCCTGCTTTCCCTGAACTCATAATTCTTCTCCCTGCAAAGTCCACAGGTCTTTCTTTGAGCTTCTCTTTGCAACTGTTTTGTGACTCAGAGCTTTCTGCTGCAGTGTGATTAAGCATTTCATCTGGCCTCGAGTCTTTTTCCTTGCTTCCAGATTCGTCTAAAAGAGCCTCTTTGTTTAACTGATTTTCAACATTCTTGGGCAATTGGCAAACAGCTACAGTCTCTGTTTCTGCATCCAAAGCCTCAGCTGGTTTCCAGCCAACCTCCTCCTTATTTTTCTCCCCTACATCAAAACCTTTTGCTGCTTCCACAGTTAATGTTTGGGATACTCTATTATTTATAGCTTTAGTTGGATCCTCCAAATAGTCCGGTGAGCTCACAACATCTGATCCTACAGCAAGACTCTGTGAGTCTGAGACAAGTTCAGCAGGAATATTCTTTCTTGTTTCTGATGTAGACATAACTCCCTCCTGACCAGTTTCTGTTGATGGGCCATAATGAATGCCTACATCCAGCTCAGGTTTGGCTGACTGGATGTAGGCAGTTAAACCATCCTTAGGGGCTGGTTTAATGTCAAAGACCTGAACTGCAGAGTTTTTCTCTTTGGCAAATTTTAATTTAGTCTTGCTTTGCAGCTCCTCTGACACATCTTTGGCTTTAACTGTGGTGGATGTTTTAAATGATGATAATGGTTTTTGCCTATGTCTGTTGTCTTTTTGATTTTCTGGTTTTGGTTCTTTGGCTTCCAGCTTTCTTTCCTCAGTTTCTACATTATTACCACCAGCAACCCGTGACTTAGCTGACATTTCTTTGTCTACAATGATTACTGGGTGTGCGTCCATCTGTGTTTCGCCTGTAATTTTTGAAGTCCTGATTTCCTCAGATTGAACCGATACAATCTCTCCACCTTTAACATCTCCTTCCAGTGTAGTTTGAGGGGTTTTAGTTTGTTTTTCTGCCATTTTAATGTGTTCCTCTGCAGACATACAGTCACTGTCCTTCTTAGTATCTGTTGTGACAGTCTCTTTATCATTCACAATTGAGTCTTTAACTGTATTGAGATTTGAATCCTCATATTTTGATGAGAGTTGTTGGATTTTAGGCTTTAATTTGATGGCGATTTTCTGATTTCTTGTGGGAAGCTTGCTCCCGGATGATGAAGTCTCAGTTAGCTCCTTCGCAGGAAATTTCCCATGCTGTCTCATGTTTTCGTTTGGCTTGGTGAGCCTTGCGAACACGTTTTTCTCTTGCTTAGTGGGAGAAGAAGAAAGACCTGCTGTGTCATTCTCTTCATGACTCATGCTTCTTTTAGATAGGGGTTTGGAAGGTTTCAGTGGTGGCATACTTCCTGTTCCTGAAAAACACAAACACAAATGTTATTCAAGGGAACTGAGGTGAAAAAAATCAGGAAAGTATTCTATTGCAATGGCATGCGTCAGGTTGCAGTACTTCCTTGGTGTGGATATGTGATTGAGTTTTAATTATTTATGCAGTGAGACATGCTGAACATGCAAGTTTGCTATCACAGTTTTGTAATGTAGACAGAAGTTATTGTATCTATTGTGATTGAATATGGTGCAAAAGCTAAAAGCCATCCACAAAAAAAAACTATAAAATAAAATAAGATTTAAATTACTTTTTTTAAATAACTTAAAAAAGAGTTTTTAACAACTTGCAATTAACAAATAAATAAATGCGGTGAAATTGGAAGATTCAGAAAATAAATTATATGGTTTAATTTTTATTTTATTTTTTTTAAACGGCCTTAACGTTGACCCTTGTTAATAGAAACAAATCAATACAGTGTTCACTAAAAACAGATAAAAATCACTTTACTATAGTGTAGGGAGTTCAACAGCTTTAAGAACTACCTTCTCAAATAAACATAAAATTACCTGACAAACCATTTTCAACAGCCTCAAAGTTGACCCAGACTAACTAAGAATAAAAAGCTCAGCCGATAGACCAGACTGGACTCTTACCTTTCTTTGGACTTTCAGGCTGTGGCATCAGTGTTTCATTTTCATCAATGGGAGTTACTTCTTGCTCTTCTGGTGTCTGTTTCTGGACTGCTTCACCTTTGTCTGAGTTAGTCTGACCAGGCAACACTTTTTTAAAGCTGTGGCTGCTTGTCGGTGTGATACTGATATTTGTTTTTCTTGTTGGAGATGAAACTGGCAACTTACTTTTTGATGCCAGGAATGAACTACTCTGTTGTTGGTTCTGCTGCAGAGCGTCCTTGTCAGGATGGCTCACCTTTTTACCGGTTCTTTGCTCAAGCTCCATTCCACTGACAAAGTCTACATACTCCTCATCTGACTTTTCCTTGTTCAGCTTTGTCCCTGTTCTATACACAGATTTTGTAGGTGAAATATTTCCTGACGTGGCTCTCACATTTTTGGTTTCCTCAAAGCTGGGTTTTCTGACTGATTTGGTTGGAGACTTGACAGGTTCTTTAGGTCTAGTTTGCTTTGGAAGTTTGGAAACGACTGCTAACCCAAAGACATCAGGTTCAGATATTTTATCAGATGCTTCTGGAGATTTCGCATCAGTTTCTGATGTTGAAACTTTCTGAGTTTTAGGCTTTGTGTGACTAACACCACTTTGATCTTTTAACACTGGAAGTGCAGAAACACGTTTCTCAGTGCTACGCTCCTTAAGTGAAGGATGATCACTGGAACCTTCTGTTTTTGTGCCTGCTGTGGTCTTTCTTGGGACAGTCTTCATCTTAAGTCCAGCAACAGATGAAGAGGTCTTTGTTCCACTTCCTGTGGAAGCATGCAAGTTGTCTACTGCTCCTTTAATTCCTTGCTTAGCAGCAGCTATGTGACTACTTTGGGCTTTTACTCCAATGTCTTCATCTTGTAACTTAGGTTTGCTCATGTCTGAAGCTGCAATAGTAACTCCGGAAGCAGGGGTCTCAGTTTCTTCTTTAATTATGGATTCAGTAGTATATTTAGTGTTGAACAGTGAGGGCTCATCTGTTGTTGTTCTTGGTGCTTCGGTTTTGTTATCTTTGATTTCAGTTTCATTGCCTTGTTGGAAGTTTGTCAATCTGTCAAAGAAGTAAAGAGAAACAGGCTTGTTTTATAGCATATCTGTGAAACAATTATAGAAAGCACAGAGTTTATTATAGTAAATATGAAATGTTTAAACGTGGAACAGTATATAGTCTCTTTAAAAGGCGTATTTTTGACAAATTTAATTACATCTATCAGTCAGGAAAGAGTTAAAGAGTCATTTCTAAGACTTTGGTACTCAGTGAACCACAGTGAGATTTATTATCCACAAATAAAGGAAACAGCGGGGAACCTCTCCAGGAGTGGCTGGCACACCAAAATTACTTCAAGAAAGCAACAATGACTCATTCAGAAAGTCACAAAAGAACCAAGAACAACATCGATACCCCTGCAGACCTCACTTGCTTTAGTTAAAGTGAGCATTCAAGATTCAACATTAAGTAAGAGATTGGGCAGAAATTGCATGTCATTTTCCATGGTTAAAAAAAACTACATTATTAAGTAAGCAGTGACAGATTTTGCATTTGTCAAAAAGAATCAAGACTGAAATTAACATGAAATTAATGGCACAATTAGACTATCAACAGTCTGACATGGTAGTTGTAGTGTACCGCGTCCTAGAGGATTGAGTTGGTTTATACTGGCCCATGGGAGCTAAAATGACAAAAATCTATAAAAGAAACTGGTGTCTGTTTAGCAGCTTTGGTGTTTATCTCCATGTTTATTCCATAATGCCATCAAGAACGATAACATGACTATCACCATAGAGTATTTTAAAAATCACATCTCAAAAGATAAGAAATGATCAGATTTCTTTCATAAACTCAGATTATCTATGTAAAACTGTAGCAAAAAAGAATCTGATAATATTTGCCTTAAAATACCCCAGTGATAATAATCATGTCCTCTATTTCAGCAGTTTTAGGCTAAATACCTTTTGTACTTGAAGAAAAGAGTGATGTTTCTCACAATTTGTAAAACACACTGCTCGCATAATGTCCAAACATAAGAGATCTATGTTTTATGTTTTCAACTAGTCTTGTTCACGCATCACCAACTTCAGTCTGGATGGCACATTGTTTTAAAAAAGGTAAATAAATAATCTTGGTTATAATCTCTAAAACAGCTGATTTTTTTTTTAGTTATAAAATTGCTTAGATGGCAATGAGCCAAAGAAGCATCCAGAAAGGTGGACACTTTCCAACAATCCTTGAGAAAAGTAACAATAATTCACAATTAATTAACAATCTGAATTGTTCATTAAGTCCCTAATACATTCACTTTAGCTAAATTTTTAGCTTTTCAGCACTACAGAGTACATACCGTATGTGACTGATATTATCTACTGTAAATTAATATTTCAGTGCCTCTCAACCAGCTCAGCTTATTGTTTTGCTTGGCTACAAAGGAACATGGGAACTTGCATATCAGGTTGCGTGCAGCCTTTATTCTCTTCTGCTTTTTCAGTGATCAAAGGGGAAAATGACACCATAACAAAGAAAAAATAAAACTCACCCCTTTAGCTCTGCTCTCCTGGATGTATCAGTAGTTAAATCTACGTCGTTGTCCTCCAAACTCGCCTCCGGCTCAATAATTACTTTCTGGGCAAAAACCTTGGTTGTCGGCAGACTCGCTGTCTTGCGAGTCGAGCGGATTTCTCCCAGTGACTCAGGTTCTGGGATCGTGCTGGTGTTGGGCTCTCCCGGCTCCTGCGGGAATGTTTGAAACTCCTCTGAAGTTGCTGCCGTGGTGATGTCGGACTCTGGCAAGCTGCCACCGGATAGCAAACTCTCCGAAGGGGCGGGTGGGGTTTCCTTCTGTGTTACCACCTCATCCTCAGGTATTACTCTGACCGGTATGGCCAGCACAGGAGGTGAGTCCACCCTAAAGCCCTCCTCCTCCTGTGTCATTACATCCGCCTCTCCCTCCTCCTCCTCCGTCTCATCTCCCAGGTATGTTTCCACCCAGATGGCTTTATGGAGCAGGACGGGAGAATCCCTTTCAGCTGTTTGCTCTCTCTCAGGCACAGGGCTCTGTGTCGCATCTGGAGTTTTCTCAGACAAACTGCTGGAAGGTATCCTGACTTCGGATCTTCCCCTCTGTGCATCTGGGTCATTTTTTTCTTGCTGACTGCTGGTGCTTTGTGATACGGATGACTGAGAGCTTAAAGTTATTCCTTTTAACACAGTGCTGTGGCCTTTCTCTCCAACTTTCACCACGGTTTTCTTTGATGCCAAACATATGGAGGTTAAGTTGGGAGACTTTGGGGTGTCCAGCGTCAAGGAAAGTGGGGATTTGACTGACATCGGTGTGGTAGGGGTCACAACGTTCTCCTCACTGGAGTTCTGGATGTTGTTGTCCAAATTAACACGCAATCTCTTGCTAACTTCTTCCACCACTGATTCTGCAAAGCCTAAATCTGTGTCTGAGTTTGGACAGGCAGCAGATGGAAGCTCTGCACTGGTGGGCGTCACATTCCCAGAATTCTTCTGAGCTCCAGCACCGCTGACCGTGGACACACGCACCTCCCTCACGCTGCTCCTGCCGCTGCTGCCGCTGTCTGCGAACGGGAAGTCTGTCCCATCCACAATCAGAGAGGCCACACTGGGGCTGGAGCTTTGACTGAGGGAGTCGTCGAGCTCAGTTCCAGGGGATGCATCATGTGAACCCGTTCGAGGCTTTAACCCATCTTCTTCGTGGGATACAGGGAAACGGGGAGACACAGGAGAAGTTGGTGTGCTCGAATTTGTGGAGGTGTTTGACTGTTGCTGGCTGCTGCTGCTCTTTCTTCTCTGGAAAAAGCTGGTGAACCGACCAAAGACGCCCTTCCTTTCCCCCTGAGAAGAAGAAGAAGAAGAAAAGACGATGTAAAAATAAGGAAGACGTTTGGGTTTGATCTCACCAAAAATGAAAAGAAAAGAAATATGAAAGACATGCACCAGAACGCACATTAAGTCTGAAGCTGAACCGGAAGAATGTCTGCAATTTAATTTGCTTTAGCTGCTACTTCAAGGTGCTCGTCTCTCTTTAAATGTATCGGAGCTAGAAATCTTTCGTGTTTTGCAATTATTTAAGCTGATAAGTGCAAGTTTTAAATAACATAAACAATACTTAATAAATGTCAGAATTCGTTATATGTAAACTAGACCAAATGTCAAAAATCTTTGCCTGATTCTCAAAACAAATCTCGTAATATTTATTAATTTATTTTTTTTACTTTTGTTAAACTTTATGTAGAATGCAAAAGAGAATAAACTGACATCGCAAAGCCTTGTAATTTAGATGTAGAAATAACATATGTAACATGAATAATTGCTAGGTGTGCTCATGCCTCATGAGCACATACATTTATATTAATAATGTGTAGACACCTTCTCTAAATTTATTTATATTTCTTTTTGTTTCAGGCTGGGATGACAATTTCCTGTAACATGTATAGTAAATTAGTTTTTAGTTAACATGCAAATTTGATTTAACACTACTATGACAAACTCTAAATAATAATGTCTATCATTCCCTCAAGTTACTTGTGCTATTTTTTTCCTGTGTAGGTTCCATGAAAGCAGAAATAACCATCAGAATCTTTAAAAAAATATAAATATATTCGTTGTCGTGTGTAGCTTAGTGCTAAAAGTGTACTATTATTGGGTGTTCCAATTAAGCTCTATAGAAAATTAAACAGTTTCTTGACTAGTAAGTTGCTTTTTTTTCTTTAAGTAGGATTTACCAACAATCTCAAACATTCAATATATGGACAAAAAAGACTGCAGTACCTCTTCAAATATTGTTTTTTTTTTATATTATTATCACATTCACTGTCATAAATAATGACAGAATCACAGAATGTGATAAACTTTTTATCACATTCTGCCATCCGTATTTCAAATGAGTATGACACTTTTAAAGGACACATCACCAATTTATTGAAAAAAAAAAAGATAACAATTGGCCAAAATTTTGAATCTCATTAATATTTCATGTTAAATACTGACAAGTCAGATTTGTGTCAGATTTAACAAAAAAAAAAACAAATTAATACCTTATGACTCAGACAAGCACCCTTTTCTCAGTCAGTTCTTCTGACTATATATATATTTCCTGCTTTCACACGAAACTTTGTAACCTTGTGATATTAAATCCTAGGAAATTAGTGTTTGTATATCTGAAGGAAGTGAATTGTTTGTGAGTACTGAAAAGATTTGTATTTCTATTTTTTTCTCCGTCTTTCAACATACGGTACATCGTAAGACTTGAATTTAAAGGCAACACAATACAGTTTCTGAATGGTCGTCTTAAAGTGTCCTGCCCAATCCATCACTTGCAGCTTCAGTCACACACAGGGCAAATACGATTTACTTCAAAAGCTACAAAAAATAAAGTAGAATCACAGCAACATATCTACTCAACAGCAGATTAAAATATTATGTGAAAGCACAAACATAAATTGTTTCAACATGTATTTGCCCCACGTTTGTGGCTATAGAAGGGCTGAAAGGCTGCAGACATAGTAAGATAGTAAAATATTGATCTGAATGAATAACCAACTGATGAAAACGCCTTTCAGGCAAATATCAAGGGTCACTTTTTATTACTAAATACTAGCCATAAGCAAAAAATGAAGTAAAAATACTTAGATCCAAAAAGGCAGCCACATGTAGCATTAATTTTAGCTGCAATCAACACCTTTTAAATCTCACCCTGACTACACAATCCTCTCAAGGCAGGAGATATATGTTCCTTGTGCACCTGTTTCCACCATATGTTTTTCTTTCACTGAACTTTCCATTAATGTCCTTAGAAACAGCATTCTGTGAACAACCAGCTCTTTTACAATTGACCTTTGGAGGCTTACCCTCAATGCGGAGTTAAAGACAGATTTCTGAACAGCTGTTAAGCCATCAGTCTTCCCCATGACTGAGTAGATTATAGAAAAATATTTCTGCATTTTAAAAATAGATTATTAGTCTCATGTAATATTCAAATTTACAGAGAAACAAAATTTGGGGTTTTCATTAGCAGAAAACAATATTCATCAAGGCTTGCAAGGTTGCTTTGTGTGTAATAAATCTATATGATTTACAAGCAATAATTTTTGGATCTATCTCTAAAAATGAACTGATTTCAAGATCTAACTCATGGAGCTTTCACAATAACCTTTTAAAATTCTGACAGAATTCACAGAAAAGCTAAATCAATCCATAATATTGACAGCGCATCTAAACAACATGACTCAAAGAAACAACAGCTTACATTGCAAAATCTGCTATAGTAATGTCAAAGCAAATAAAACATGTTCAGACGAAAAACATGGACCACAAAGAGAGAACAGCAGAAACCAGCGCCCAAAACAACAGCCCAGTTCCTGATTTTGATATTTGCTATATGCAGTAGACAGGACAGATATGTTTTCTAATTTCCTACCTGTATTTGTCCTGATTTCCAGTTGAGAACTTGAAAAGAGTTGGTCTTCTTAGAAGAAAAATAGAATAGAAACGGTAAAATAGCTCTGTCTTCTACTCTGAGCTAAGCGATCAGCTCACAAGTAAAGGGAAACTATGGGGCATTCACATTCCCACAGATAACAGCAGACATGTTTATTGCTACTGAGGGCAAACGCTCCCTTTTATTATTCTAAAGCTGCATAAAAGTCGATCATCTGTTATCTACTGCTCTGATTATAGAGGACAAATCAGTATTGATCAGCAGAGTCGTAACGCCTATCTATGAATTATACAGTTAAAAGGCTAACCACCAGAATTAAGCCAAACTGCTCAGGGACAAATGGGAATATATTCAGCAGACTTTGAAAGTGGTTTATTGAAACAAACTAACCACGGACGTCAAAAGTATATATTTCCACTGGGCAAACACAAATTTGTCCGGCTTATTAAAAGAGATGAGACACTCTGATCTCATCTCATTTTACCTCCAAGATGTGATCAAATCTGTTCTACTTTACCTCCAGATTGCCCCAAGTGATTCACAAATCCACCGCGTGGAAGTTGAACGAAAACAGCCTGAGTGAAATATCCAGTGAGCCTTTAGGTCTTTCAATCATTACCAGTAGTCTCTAAATGAACAGCTGCCTCTGTGTTGTATTAGCCCTTCTCCGGCTACCATTCACCTTTTATTTGCCCAAAGCAGAAAGAAATGTTAGGTAGGTGGAGATTGTGTGCCACATCTGTGTGCGTTATACTCCACTTCCTTATCTGTCAGCCAGAGCTCTGCTTCGTGTTCCGATGTCAGAGTGTAATAACACAGGATTAAACACCATGAAAAGTAATACTTTCATCCAAAACACCAGTAAAGTTAAAGGAAGATTTTTTTTTATGTATACATTTCTAAAATTCAGGACTTTGTTCTCTTCCACATAACAGGAGTTCTTGTCAAGCACTCCCATTGACACAAATAGAACAGAGGACTGGTTTGACTGGTTTAATATTATTAAAAAAAAAAACACACCCAGGCATATTCAGATCCCATACAGTTATTTGTACCAAACCTTAAAGGGTATCAAGTCATTAAATGTGACAGCAAAAGCAAAATGTGTGACTACATTTTTATGATGGCTTTCTGCCACCAAAAAAGGAAGACAGACTGAAACTAGCCTAGAGGAACAAGTGACGGTCTAAAAGTGGCACAGTTCACTAAATCAACAAATCCTTCCATGGTTACATAAATTTGTCAGTAATTGCGTTGTGTAAGTTTCAAATACATTGATAGTCATACAAAATGTATAGTTAACTATATTGACATTAAAATATATATATATATATATTGTTTTCAACAGGCATATCATTAGATCACTTGTTAAATATTTTCATGGTTACCTACTCCATAGTGCCATAATGTACCATACAAATCATTAAATAAAGAGTTATAACATATTGAAAAAGTATGATCTAACAAAATACTCTGTGCATAACACAGATGTAATGATAGCAGCATAAGTCTAAATAAAAGACATTTTAAGGCTGGAATAATATTGATTGGTTAAAGTTGTAGGGAGGTGAAAAGAGCTGCAAATAAATGCTATGTCCAAATTCAGTCGATAAAACCTCCACTGTGGTTCTACTTTGTGTTCTGTAGCAGGTTTCAATAAAAACCACACCCACCATTTGGTTAATTATCGCCTCCCTCTGAGTAAATACATTGTCACAGATTTATTTCTTCAGAGACAAATCTGCCTTTTATCTTTTGTATTCTGCTACCTGCCTTGTTGCCTCTGCAGCTTCTTTTCTCTGGTCAAAGACGCAAGTTAATTATATTTTCCACCGGTATCAGGTCTTTCTACTTTTGAATCTGCAGACATAACTTTTCTCTTCTCTGCAAACCGGAAGCCTGTGTGTTTGAAATATTTTCGTATTTGGGATATTTTTAAGTTCCAACCTTTGCTTGGAATGCTTGTGTAGTTGAAAGTTGTATAACTATGAATATAAAGACCAGACCTGTAGTCTCGTGGTCTATATTTGACAAATTACTAAAGCAAGAATTGTAATGATGCCTTTTGTTTTCTTTGTAACCCATCTTTATTGTTTGCCCTTCTTTAAAATTGATTCAGAGACAATATTAATTACAGTGCAACAAAATACCAAAATAAATATTACTGACAATGATCTTGTAAATTATGTAACACCATGCCTGCAACTATCAGAACATGTTAGTCGTGTTGGAAAGTTAAAAGCACCATGTCATGTTTTCAGGATCTGAACATCAGGGGGTGTTAGATTGAGAGGAGAGATGATCAAACTCAACTAATTTTGTTTCCTTGACTGATTCCTGACTTCCTGTTTCTACTGTAAAATATCCATCCATTGTACATCTATTGTCTATATCTGCTTATCATTGCAGGGCTGTGGGGATGCTGGCGCCTATCTGCCGCAGTCATTGTGTGAAAAGGAAAAGTACACTCTGGATAGATAGCCAGCTGATCGCGGGGTAGCACAGAAACACACAGGACAAACAACCATGAATGCACACACTCGCATCTAAGGGCAATTAGAAAGACCAATTAGCCTAACAGTCATGTTTTTTGGAGTGCTGAAGGGAGCTGGAGCACCAATGCACAGGGAGAACATGCAAACTGTATGCAGAAAAACCCCAGGCTCAGATATGAACTGAAGATATTCTTGCTGCAAGACAACAGCACTGCCAACTTTGGCACCATGCAGCCTATTTTTAAATATAGTTTAATTAAAGTAATGGTTCACTGTTTGGCTGGACGGACGGACGGACGGACGATGGACAGATAGATAAAGAAACAAATGGTCATGATGGACATTAGATATTCAGAAAGCGTCATTGAATTTAATTTTACAGATGTTTTTCCATATTTCATGATTTCCACATTCTTCATTACTGAGAATATATATTCTTCATTTTGTTGATTGTCTCCAAGCCCAGATTATGACTGAATTTCTGTTAGAACATGTGGATTTACTGACTAACTGACCAAATAATCAGGAGACTTTTGTTGTCAATTTCCTCACACATTCCTTTTCATGCCTTCTTTGTTGATGAAACAAAATTGTCATTTCTCCCATCAGCAGAGGGTTGCTGAAATGTGCCAGCTACTGTCTAGAAGTAAAGCACCTCAGGAAAAACAGCTCCTCCTGCTAATTTACTGACTAAGCATCATTAGGGCGGTACATTGTAGAAGTAAGCCACTTAAGCCTCAAATAGATATGCATTTGATAATGCTTAAACATTTTATTTACATAGGCTGAGCCACTCTGAATTGAATGTGTATCTTGCGTGTGAAGAGCCAAATTTTTCTATTATTTGTTGAACACAATTTTAATGTGGTTTTGAAAGTCTAACAAGCCTTTCTTATTGTTCTCACAAGCTTACAAAGCACGCCTTAGTTTGAGGTGCCTAGGCTCCCTTTTATATAATGTCTTTAAACACACACAAAAGCATAAATTTGCTGTCCAAGTGACCTCAACACCCTGAAAAGCCACCTTATTTTTGCAAATATCTGCAGGCACCAAATACAAATAATAATAATAAAAAAAAACTATTGCAATCAAAATTTCTCAAAAACAAATTTCTAGTTCCCAGCTCATTGTGACAAAATCCACTTTTGCACAAGTCGCTCAGACATTAAGGTTTCTGAGTAAACTTTAAAAGTAGTAAAAACCCACCTTGAGTTTGGAGGGAGACATGGGGCTGGACGGAGCGTTCATATCCAAGTTGTACAGAGAGGAGAAGTCAGAATGAGGGTCACACTCGGATCCCGGCCCAATATCTGTGGAAACGCTCATCTGGTCGTAGCTCCTGGTGGAGTAAAGCAGGAAGCAGGCAGAGAAGGAGAGGGGGGCGGGGAACCGAGAAACAAGGATGTTATGTCACTGGCTTTTGTTTCCCCTCTCATTGTACAGAGTTAAGTTTATGTTTTCATCATGACTTTTGGGATAGCTCTGATGTGCAAAATGTGCTTCTTGCATCATTTAATGCAAAAGGTGACGTTTATTCAGCTCCACAAGCGGCATGAACGGGGACAGTTTCCCTAGAAACTAACAATCCGTAAAAACAACACCTCCAGCTCAGTGTGTTCAGGCGCTGACAGCTCTAATTGTTGTGTTTTCCTAACACCACGGTGTAAAGTTGACAACACACACAAAACTGAGGCAGAAAATGGACACCGTTCACTCTGCTGCTGAGCAATTAGAGCCTTGCTGAGGATTGTGGTACGGGTGTGGGGTATTAGGAGGTGCTTCTGTTTCTGAGGAGTGGTTTTCTCCGCAGCTCAACTTTTTTTGCTTCGCAAATCATAACGAGGCTGAAAGCCTAGCAGTCATTCCAGCTTATTTCAGCATTGCAAGGGAGGATTTAGCGTACTTTATCTGGCAGCAGAAGAAGCGTAACACGCAGAGGCTCAACTGGGATCAGATTTTTCTGACAATGCCTACATGACAGCTGATATTTAAGACACTACTGCACACATTAAATTATATGAAGGTACTTCATCAGAGCAACGTGCTGCATTGTAGTAGCAGGTTTACTTCATACACAGTACCACAGTACATGCATCTTTGCAATACCGTGTTACTCCACAAGGTGGCAGAGAATCACAACTTTTGAGAGAGAACCCTGGCAGACACTCAACAGCAGTAATCTGTTGAACGCAGACCTAAAACATAACCAATACACTGCTAAAGTACTAATAAATCTTTGTAGTTGCTCAACCTAAATACAGACTGTGTAAAATAAAGTTTAAGAGAGCAAGACTAGGAAAGTTGTAGAGAACTCGCAGACATGTGGCTTGCATGCCACGCCTTACTTGTTACCATCATTTTTTTTATGTTCTCCCTACTGACACAGATTTCCTGGACAAGATGTACGTACTGATACGAACATGTATCAGCATTTTTATTTATGAATTCACATGACTGTGCAGATGTTTTTTTTTGTTTTGTTTTGTTTTGTTTTGTTTCTGGCAGAAAAAGGGGAACAAAATAAAAGATTTAAAACTTAGCTGCAAAAAGAATTCAAGTATTTCCCCCAGATGCATAGAGGTTTGTGGCTGTAAAGTGATACAATTTAAAGTATAAATACTTTTGCAAGGTGTTGTTGGCCTTCTGTTGTGTTTTCAAGAGTTGCTTCCTTTAGGTGCCTTCTTTTTGTGTGTGGCCTATTCCAGAAGCAGCAAATGTAATAGAGAGAAGCTGCTAATCACACAATTACATCATATGATTCTTACTAATAAAACTTTAGTTCATGAATGATCCAGACCTCACCAACATTTTTAAATGTTACTGATGCCAAAATACTTCGGGAAAGGATCAAGCTGTGCAGCTCCTGTCTCTTCCTGAAGCTTTTCTTAGAACGAAGACATTAGGTAAGAAGGTGTGGTGTTTTAAACATACAAGAAGACGGAGGGGGAAAAAAACACCAACAGGCACAAAATATTGATTTATATTTTTTTCCACTCTGATTTCACATCAGTCACAGACAGACCTGGTTATTCCAAGTCGTTTTAAAATACAGTTTCCACTAATCAGGTGTTATATTGAATGAGGGTCTTTAAAATAATCACCTGTTACTTTATTTTCAGTTTTTTTATGTCTGATAGTCATATAGCTTTTGTTGTATGCCTGTTGTCTGTTTTCAGCCTGACCAATCTGAGCGAAGTGACACCTTTTACTTTCACAACGCCTGATAAAATTTTAATCTTATTTTTTTTTTCACTTTAATGCACAATCCTTCAGATTTCCTGTGTTTCTTAAAAGTGACTAATCTTTCTCCAGTGAAGCAAGAATCAACTAGTCAATTCTAATCGAACGCAGTCGTGAGAGAATGAATATTTCGCCACAGTCTGATCGTGCTCGTACACGACTGTCATCACGGTCCTCTGATGTCACCCTGCTTGAGGCGAGACAGTCCTGCCGTCCGTGCCTCCAGCATGAGAGCTGATTTATCGTGTGCTGTTGGCTGTCATGCCTTCGGTGCACCAGCGGATGGATATGCCCTGCAGAAGTGCAGCTGCGCCTTGTGGCATCCTGGTGTTTCTCCAAATCAGAATTGCGTCCGTGTTAAATCTACATAACTCGCTGCCAACCCACATGTCAAAACAACATTGTTCCTCTTTTTATTTTACAGCTCGAGTGATACGATTAATCGACATTTTAGCATATTTATACATTTGACGTCGCTTCTGATGATGATGATGGAAATATAAGTATTTAAATCCGTTTTAACATGATGAATCTAGTCTCAGACGCTTCATAAGCGTCTTAAATTTAACTTCTGTTAAACACTGATTTTCTTTTGCTACTTCTATTGTCATGTTTTTATTTTTGATTTGTTTATGAGCTAAGTTTGAACATGTAAAATGACTGAAAAACCCCTGATCCATATCAATAGACATTAGCTGACTAAATAATAATAATAATAATAATAATAATAAGCTATATAAAAGGTAAGTTTATACATCACCAAAAGACCTATTACCTGATAACTGATTAACTTTGTACTCAAACTTGTCATCACATAGATCTTGCAGGGTTCCTTCATTTATAATTTTCTTCCTTTTACAGAATAAAACTTCTAGATTTCTCAAATCGTTTTACGTCATCAAGTGACAAATAAAAGAGTTCCCTATGAATTTACACAAAAAAAAAATGTCTAACTGCTCAGAAAAAAAAAAGACAGGTAGTAACCAATGAGCAAACATGTAAAAGAGAAAACCAAAGGATGGAAAAACAATGAGGCAATTAAGAAACAACTGGACAAACAAACAGAGAAGCCAATAAACAAAATGGAATAAATGAATGTTCACTGATTGTTGGGAAAGTAGTTGATGTTTTCTGACAACCACTCATCAGATTTGAGTCTGCAGAGGAGGTGGAAAAAATATGCAGGTTATCTGTAGCTGAGAACCGGATGTCGACTTTAAAACACAGCTAAGAGGAATTGTGACTGATGCTTCTTTGTTGCACAGAAACTCCTGAAAATAACCTCCAGCATTTTTCAACTGAGGGATGACTTGTGTGAAATATGTCAACCTTGGTCTATCAGGCTGCAGGCACAAACCGGCTCCAACACGCCTGAACCTCCTGAGTTGCAGACAAAGCTCCACTGTTTTAAGGAGACTTTTAATGAGGAACGTTTGCTTCTAAGTCGCTAAAACGCCATGGCAACGGACAATTCCTCAACCATATATCTTTCACAGGTTTGATCTAATTAAAATGGTAGTGAAGGATAGCTGTGTAGCGATACAATCAGCTCAGGAAACGAAATGACAAATGACATTGGGTTCACAAGAACAATGCTTTCTTCACAAAAGTAGAAATCTAATGTCAAGATTTCACAAATCATGTTTCGCAAGGCATTCTCTGTTATCGATGTGAAATAATTTGACCTATCCTAGGTTATTCTAAAGCACTAAAATTGCCTTTTTTGTGTTGTTCACAAACAACTTAAAAAAATATGTTGAGTATACAAAAATTAGTCTAGTTATAATGAAGCAAATAGTATTACAAATAGCATCAGCTAATGTTGTGTTACAGTAAACTGATAAGAAACTTTAGAGAAAAGAATTTAATGCAAATTGAATGAATGAATTTCGATAGGAGCGGCCATCTGCTCTGTGAACTTATAAAACCGTGTATCTGAGGACAAAGCTGCATTCTTCCCTCCCACCATCTGAGGAAGGAGGAGACCAGCACAGAAAATAAACTAACATGACCTTGAATTGTTTCAGATCTGACCCTCTTCTAGCATTTCACAGAACCAACACAATTCACCCAGATTCCTCTACAGCGATTTTTTTTTTTTTAAATTATCAAACAAGTTGATGCAAAGGAAATGACCAGCCTTCATTTCTTATGAGACAAATAGGTGAAATTAGTCAAAAATGATTGCAGTAAGCTCAGTAAAACTGCTGCAGCCACTGTATAAACTCAAACAAGGGATGGAAGAGATTCAACCAATGACTCAGACTCTCTTTGGTAGACCAGAGGCTTAATGAGTCACTGGGAGCTGTAGATAGACGTTAGAATGTTTCAAGAAATCATAAGAAACCAAACCACACTCAGTGCTGCGCACAACAAGATGCAAGCTGAGACAAAACAAAGGCTGGACTTCTGCTTGTTGTTAATTCTTTCTCCATGGTCAAATTGCTCAACACTGGGATGAGATGTAGCAAAAGGAAGAATCTGGCGCTTTGTTTTCTAACATTTACTCCACAGACAAGTTTGATGCAACACAAAGACACAAATAAATGTTAAGTAATAATCCTTGCAAGGATTTCTACTGTGAATCAAAAACAGCTCCTGTTCATAAGAGCGCATGGCGATGCATAAGGGAGTGGTGGTAAGGACTGCTGCAGGGCTGTGTTTGCCAGAGAGAGGGCGGTTCTGCAACAACCAGTAGGCTGCAGCCGTTACGCTCCCATCTGGACCAATAACCGCAACCAGGGAGCGCAGTGCAAAACAAGCCAAGATGTTTGCAAAAGCTTCCAAGCATTCGTCCGCTCAAGTTCCAGCGACCTCTCCTGAACTGGTCTGCATGGAGACGAGTGTCTGCTCTGCATCCTGCAGAACGTCAGGTGCTGCGGAGGCGTGCTGTATGTCATGTTTACAATCAGGGAGTTTGCACAATACCACATGAACAAAGAAACTCCTAGTAATGACATGTTGATTTTGGAAGCACAGATAGACTCCTTTACTGCGATTTTCTATTTTTTTGTCTTTGGTTCCAATTCTTCTAAGCCTCTTGTGTTTGTCGATAAAACAATATAAAAATCTCTCAGGTTTAAGCTCATTAATTCATAACTAGCATAAAAAAATACTTTTAATGAAATTATGTTAACAACTGCAAAATCTGCAAAACTGAAGTGGTGTTCAAGATGCAAACACTGACTGCAAGTAAAATGCCAAACAAAAATATGTGATTTACGCTAAAAGTGACAAATTCATGCAAGTAATTTACACAACTGTGGTCAATGGTATTAAATAAAGATTGAATGCATCAACCACAGGTACTTATAATGTAGTCATAATAATTATGTTTAAAAAACATATTATGACCTTGAATACCTTTGGCAGGTTTTCGAAAATCTTACATGTTAAATAAGAATCTGCACTTTCATATGAAGACAGTTTACACTTAAATGTCACTACTGCCAATATAGAATGCTAAATAAAGTCAGTTCCAAACACTTTTTTTGGTTCTTATAAGTAATACTTTGTTTTACAGTGGCTGTTATTTCACAGACAGGTTTTAAAATGTTCACAACTTCTAATACAAAT
The DNA here is from genome assembly GCF_000485575.1 of Poecilia formosa. Lineage (NCBI taxonomy): Eukaryota > Metazoa > Chordata > Actinopteri > Cyprinodontiformes > Poeciliidae > Poecilia > Poecilia formosa. The sequence continues at coordinate 1,421,192 of NW_006799947.1, read as the reverse complement.
GCTGGTTAGTGGTCATTCGCAGTGAGATGGATGTGCACAAAAAGAATTTAAGTGATGTTGGTGATTATATTACCAACATCACTTATTATATATTATATATACTAAGACTTTTACTGACAGGTCAGACTTCCCAAACCTGGAGAACAGGAGTCGTCTGCAAAACTTTGCTTTGCATCATGCAAGAATGAAATGATGTTTCACTGCTCTATAAAGAATTCAATGGCGAATAGTTTAAAGGGTTTTTTCTCAAACTGACAATCAGTTTATCATATATTCATAAGTATACTCTGCTTCAAACTGTTATTGAGAATTTACAGAGTACCCTTATTGTGTTCACTGAACTTTTTTTTATCTCAGCTGAGAGAATGCAGAAAAAGGTTACAAGAAATCACAGCTAAGGGAGAGTAACTTCCTCCAACCTACTTGTCAGACGCGAAAGTTTTCTTTCGCGTCTGACAAGGTGGTGTGGATGGACTTGTTTTATCAGCTGACAGCAATTACACTGAATTAAAATATATTGTTTTCTTGAACTGTTTAAACATGTTTTCAACCTGCTGGTGTCTGGATAAGAAAACAACCTTAGATATTAATTAGATAGAAGATTTTTTTTTATGAAGGGAGGACAAAAGGGTGTAAATGAAACCAATGATGTGGAAAAAGGAGGGGCTCAATTAAGGAGCAAACTAAGGAAGGAGAAAAGGAATGAAGGAAAGAAGAACGACAACAAACCAATTGAGTGAGGACAGAAACAGAGACTGAAGAAAAGAAGGACAGACTTTAGGGAAAATGTGAAGAAGCAAACACATAGCATTTAGATAAGGTGATATCCAAACTTATGCAGACCTGGAAAATACTTCAATCAAGTTTCATCCAGTTCTATACATTTCCAGACTGTGTGCTAACAATCCAACATGCTGTAAGCACTCCTCAACCAACGAAGTTGGTTATTGATCCCCTAAACCTTTGGCTGTATTTAAAAATAATCAAATATCATGCAAATCTAAATCTAAACCTTTTGGGTCAAAACAAGTTTTTAACTTTTATATGTATAGCCACTGCTTCTAAGGTGTATAAAAATATATATACATAGATTTTTACATATTTATTAAAACTGTCAATATGTCATGATATTGTAATATGAGGCAGATAGTCCTTGACAAAAATGAAGCTCCCCCACTACTACTGTTGTTGTCTACAAAAATGCATCTCTCCAACTCACAAACAACCAATCTGAGCCAAGAGGAAAGTTTTAGCGCTGTCAATCACCCTTGTGCACACTGCTTTGGGATATCCATGAACCACAGTGAGTGAGTGCCATTAATTACAAATGGAGAGAACATGGAAAAGTGGGGAACATTCCCTGGATGAGCAGACCTACCATAATTAATCAACACAGCACAAAAGAACTGCAGGCCCAGTTTTCCTCAGTTAAGGTCATTGTCTATGACTGAAAGAATGAGTCAAGACAACAAGGTCATCTTTGGGAGAGTTCCAAGGTCAAAACTACTGCTGACTAAATATGACTAAAGGTCTTTTTCACCTCCCTCATAATTGTTGGTATTTCCCAAGATTTATTTTTCATAGTTTGTGGGAAATAACAGTCAACTGGGAATTTAATTCATTTACATCTGGGTTATTTTCATTAGTAAAATGAAAATAACCCAGAGGAAGAAAGAAACAAATGACTTTCACATTTCAGGGAGACAAAATGATAATGTTTATAAGAGCTGCATTGAGCTCGGTTTCTGTGAGTGTAAGATAATAACTTCAGTTTTGTTTCTGTTAAGCTGAAGAAAGCTTTAGTGCATCCATGCTTTGGTTTATTATAAGTAAGGCTGCAATGATTTATTGAATGATTCGAGTACCTTGATTATTAAGGCAATTTATCTGCTTGGAGGCTTTGTTAAATTATTTCTTACTATTTAGCACACCGTGTTCCTGGCATGTAGTTTTAAGTCACAACAAGTCAAAACTTATGGGACATTATGGAAGACTGAACACAATGTGAAAGCTCTGAATACAGTTTTTCAGGAGACAATTTCTGCAGGAGGATTCTTTTTTTTACCTTGAAACCTGTTTAAGGTTTCAAAAAAAGGCATCTCACTGTAAAGCATTCATATGCCACCGCATTGCACAATCTCTGGCCCTTCCCTGGAGCGACAGGCAAGTTTTCAAGTGATTTGTTTTCACCTTCTGCAGGAAATTGTCACTCTGAACTTATGTTCCTGGTCAGTAAGAACAGAGAAATTACCAATACTTTAGATAGACTTCTTCTAGAACACCTGGACCTGTGACCATCTACCTAAATTCCTCAGAAAATAAAAATGTCTCATAAAGTCATAAGATTGTTTTTAGAAATGAAGTAATATCTGCACTGCCTAATGGTTTTTCTCCTGCTCAAGAAACTCCAGTGGGCTGATATGTTGGGACAGTTTTTTTTTAAAATGTGTTGGTTTACTGCCAAAAAAACACAAGAAATCGGATTGTGGATTAACTGGAGCTGCTTTAGGGAATGACAGATGTGTTGATGTGTGAGAATTAGAGAATGGCATACAGATTTATGCACATTCCAGTCTCTGAGACAAAAAAGTCCAACGTGGGATGTATTTCCATTCGATTATTTTCACAGTCTGATCTGCAGATTACAATTTGGCTTATATAGAAGGAAAAAATGTGCTCTACTTGCAGCTGTCCAGCTCTACTTCGGCTACATTTTTTTTGGTGAATTGTCCCAGCACACGGATCCGTGCTATAAATCATGGTGGATTTTATGAGGTTGAGCTTGACACGCCCCCCTGCAACAAACCAACCCCAAACCATGATGCCTCTGCCTGGGTGTACAAAATGATGCTTTGAACTTTCCTGAATAGTAATTGGGTGTCATTATCTGCGAGTCCCGAAATAATTAAACTATTTATATCCCACTTGTAGATCTCTTGGACTTGCATGCATTTCAATATCAACAGTGTCAAGACTTCTTTTAGTATCTTTCAGTCTGTTTTTGGGATGGACTTGATTTAATTGAAAGCTATTTTACATGGAGTTATTGTTTCGAAATTCTTCACAGAGATACAAATTTAAGAAGCTGCTACATTTTTTTTTGTAAAGCCTTTTGTGTAAAGCCCTTCCACAGCTCTAACAAACTCTGTGTAAATAACTTAAACTTCAAAGCATCGTTGAAAAAGATTTTAATTATCTAAAACATGTTCAGCAGAGCACACAGTAACTAAAAACGGGTCTGCGTCACTATGAAACATGCAAGCATTAACCAATGAAAGAGCACCGTTTTCACCAATCACAAACAAGACATCCACAAAATGGTGTTGGAAAAAGAAACAGGTGAAAATGAATTCTGGTAGCTGTACTTCACATGTTTTCTGGACAAAATTACTTGTGCTCTTTCACACTGTAGTGTGTAAAAAAAACCCAGTGACTATTGTGTGTGTTAACTAAATGTCCTGTGTAAAATATCCTACATATAGTTACATCTGTGGAAATCCAATGTGTGTCTGTTTGAATATGAATAAGTAGGTGTGAACAGGTGTGTGTATACAGCATTGAACAAAGGCTCAGGTCCAACAGTCAAAAGCTTCGGAGGTCATGTTGTACACACACACATTCAAATATGGTCTGAGCCTTTTTAATCCAGCCTTCCAGTCTGTTTTTGTGGATCTCATATTTGTAGATCTGTTTTTCTTTTTTGGCACCAGGCAACACTGTGTTGGCTCATTTGTTAAGGAATTGTACCTCACAAGAACAAAGGGGATGAAAAGATGTAGTTTATAAAATAAAAAATACTTATAAGCATTAGTTTGGGCAGATCATTGCTGATCTGTCAAATCCCTTCTACTGCATTTGCGTGCACAGACGATGAGAAGGCAAAAGTAACATCAAGTGATTCCTCATTTGTCAACCTTAGACATAATGAGTTAAACAATGTCTTGCACACAGCATAGTTCGAAGACAACTAACAAAACCTGAATGGTGGCATTAAAGGCTTCACTGGAACCGTCTTGTTTTCAGTTAGTAATTAGAGAGAGTTTAGAAGCATTTGTTTTGATGAATGACCTCTGAAGTTAATGTGCTCACGTTTTTGACCCAGCATTTCTCTGTACGGAGCCATGTTTTTAGCAACTACTTCTAGCTAACATATATGTATCCTTGGGATTAACATTATATTAGTCTTGGGCTTTTAATAAATTACATTGAATTTTCTTTTTTCAGCATGTAACGATCATATAGTAAACAGCTTTGACACTGATGGTTATCTGTAAAAGTTTTAGGATCGTCTATAAGGATCAAAGTTTTACTTACAGGTTCAAAGTCTGCAATATAAAACACATACATATAGCGCGATTGCTGCTATTGCTGAATTATACATAGACAATATTAATAAAGCCACATTTTTCTAACACTTTGAAACCCCATAGTCGACACCTTCAAGCATTTCCACAAGCCAAATTCCTTCTTAAGATATAAGCATAGATGTGGTATCATCATGCTGGGGCCTGTTGAACTAAGCATGCTAGTACTGAAAGCATAATTAAAATAGAGAATAACCTGTTAGCTATAAAATTCACACAAAATCAGCTCTTAGATAATTGAAACGCATGTTTGCTGAAAAGGAACAATGACCCCCAAGTAAATCAAAACTGGTTACATAATTGGAAAAGGCAAGAAACTCATGACATGTTTGACATCTCCTTTGTGTTAACTGTTCTCTTATGTTTTATGTTCACCAGGAGGCTTACAGCACAGGTTTCCCCACCTAAAAACATATGTAGGTTGTCTGTCAGCTCTGAATGACAAATCAGTGATTCATCACCCATTAAACAAAGGTTTTATAGTTGGAAATTTCCCCTAAAGCATGATTGTCATTTTTTTAGAATTTATGGATTAAACTAAACTAACAGGACCAGAGTTCAAGAGAAAGATTACAGCAAATCTTTCATAACATCTTCCCCAGACAGTCAGAAAGATCAGATTTGAGCTCAATAAAGTAAAAAAAAAAAAGGATAATCTCCAAGAAGATTAGCATTATTAACAAAACAGATACGAATGGCAAAAAAGGAATATTATTTATTAGTTCAGTTATACAGAGAGACCACAGGAGATGTTTGCCGAAAAGGCTCAGCTTTATACAAACATTAAGCCTCCACACCCTCACCTAAACAACCAACAGCATAACTGAAGAGCATGACAGCATTATCTGATCTACCAGTGGCTCATTTTGAAACACTGTGCAAGTTTTCATACTGAAAACTTTCAGAGATCTTCAGGATGTTTTCAATATTCAGCTGTGAATGAAGGCCTGCATCACCACTCACTCAAACGCTGAACCAGTGCCAATCCCTTACTTTAATCAGAATGTTTGAACAGACTGTGCTATTCCATGCCTTACTGCACATGCTAACGTTTTGGTTTTTTTTACAGCAACGCAACAGTGTAACTCCACAGTTTTTCATGAACTTTTAAGTTACTGAACAGGCTCAAAACTATTCAAAATCACAGGAAAAATTTGGTTTAAAGTAATCTTTTTATTTAAGTAAAATGTTGCTTCTCACTGGAAGCAATATTAGTTTGTATCTGATGGAGAATGATGTTCTCCCTGTGCATGCATGGGCTTCTTCCCAAAGTCCAAAAACATGACTAGTAGTTTACTTGTTCTTTCTAAATTCTCCTTACTTATGAGTGAGTGTATAGTTATTCACCCTGTGAACTCTGTGCTACCCTGGAATGGACTGGCAACCTGTCCATGATGTACCCCTCCTCTCAGCCCCCCTCACAACCCTGAAAGGATAAGCGTGTTAGATTATGGATGGGCCTAAAAGCCAATATATAACCTGGAAGATAATATATTGGAAGTCCCCTTAAGAGACTAAGAAATACTTTATTCATATAAATCACTTCTTCTTTTTTTTCTTTTTTTTTTTACAAGATTTAACCTAATTTAAAACATTGGAATTTTAATCTGATAGCCTGTCCATGTCCTTCTGATGTAATTCTCATCTCCCTTCAATGCTCCATCTGGGATTTCTCCAATTGAATTTCAACCGGGCCAATTAGTGAACAGAGGGAGGAGTTTTGAACAATTACATAAATTTTCTGCACTCTTTTAGAATGGCAGTGGAGGAAGTGAAAGAAGCCACTGAGTTCATGCTGGCTTCACTTCCAAATATCAAACAATCAAACTCTAAGCAAGATGAATGTTTAAAACCTATTGATGCTACTGAAATATGGTCTTGACATCACAAATGTGCATCTGTAAGTATTTTGTTGCATATGGGATTTTTAAAAAGCATCACAAACCAAATCCATATTTCTTTGGATTAAGGGGAATTTGAAACAAAAAAGAAAGTAAATCCACACAAGATACCTTATCAAAAACATCCTGTTGAGTTCTTTCAACCTGAATAAGCAGTCCTACAATTGACTCAGTAGTTTGTTTTTCTTGTTAATAGGCAAGTGAGTATGTCATGGCTGAATTTGACCTGTTTGCATACGTTGTTGTTTTTATCACTCCTGTCACTTGCATTAGTCGTATTTACCCAGATCACCTGACACATTTCCATCCTGCCTGAGTCACATATAATTGAACTGAATAAGGAAATGTGTCCCATCCTGTGCAGCAGGTTTTCTTCCTTTCCAATGATCTGCAGTTGTTGCTTGTGTCGGCACAGTTGAACATGACAAACAAAAGCATGACCAAGATCTCGGCCAAGGATGATGAAGATATTCCTGGATCCAGACCACTTCTAAGGTAAGCAGCTGGTCGATGCTATTTATTTTTATGTTGATTCCAAAAACTATAGAGAATTTCTTTCTCAGTGCCATCTGGATCTTGGTGCTGCAGTTGATCATGACAAATTACAAAGTGGGTAAAATTGTATGGTTCTATGCTAGACAGCTTCAGATCTGATGTGGCAGATCTGCAACATTGAGGAATCCCACGTGCAATGATTGTTTCCTAGGCAAACCATGTTTGCATGTGGGATTCCTCAAGACTCTATTATCAGGTCAGCAATATTTAATAATTATATCCTACAAGCCTGCATGATTCATACCAGAGACAAAGTCAATGCTGATTCATTATCAAGTTCAAAAGACAGGTAATTTTTGAGGTTGCAACAAATGCAGAATGTAAACGACACCTTCATGGCCCTCCATTTCAACATTTTTAAAATATAATGACTCAACAAGATGCGTGACCAAACTAGTTCAACACCAAGGCAAAGCTTTTCAATTCCACAAACTGCCAGGGGGGAAAACAGACACTGAGTGAGATGGTTTAGATGCGGTGCTTCCTTCACTATTTGAAACACTTCCCAACATAGACTGCCAGGACCCACTCCGGGACTTTCCACTGTTTTTACAACTTCTGTTTAGAATCATTTACATGTAGAACGTTAATGAAGAAGATGATGATGATGATGAGGTGATGATTTATTAAAAGTATATAGAGTAATATACAGCATCAAGATCACAACTATGAGCAGCAGAACCTGATAGCCCTGTTTATCACTCACTTTTAACAACTATGGTTAAAAAATTATCTCTTATATCACAAATGTCTCAATCATTTTCTGATTTGCAGTATGTCTACAAAGACTGATATTTGATAACGTGACATGAATATTAATGACTTATAAGATTTGCAAAAAGTCTGTTTTATTGTGAGCTGTGTTTCATATTTAAATTGATTAAATCATTTGTGATTTTTGTGCCCAGATCTGTATTTAGTTAGAAAAAAAAATAAAACTTAATCATAACACCTGACAATTTAATCATGAAGTCATAAACTGTTTTCAGCTTACATGCGGCTGCTGAAACTGTCCAGTTCCTCGAACACGTCTCCCCCTTCATCCTTTCGCTTTTTCTTCTTGAGCCTCAGAGACAAGAACCGCTTTGGTTTCTTTTCTTTCGGGGAACTGAGGACCCCATCCAGGGGTGGCGTCCTGCCGTCTCCGGGACTAACGGGGCCCGGGTCGTGGAGTCGCAGAGAGCTCGGATCATCCCGGTGGATGGTCGCGGAGCGTTTCAGCTCCTTCTTCTCCTTCTCGGTGGATTTTTGTTTGAATAAACCCTTCAGCGTGCCGGACTTGCTCATGGTGCAGCCAGGGACCGACAGCACGAAGGTGTAAACATGAGGAGAGCAGTTTGTCTTAAAGCGACCTGGGGGACTGACTCACCGGGATAACCTGCAGAGCGGGTTGGCGCGAGCGCGAAGGACCTGCCCACAGAGCCAGTGGCGCGCGCCAACAGGTGAAGAAGCGCAGCCGTATCTGGGAAGATTAAAAGATGCGACACAACTTCCGATTTCAGTGCAAACACCGTCGCATTTTATTTAGCCTGATATTTATTTATAACTGTCAGGATTCCAATTCCAAATTATTTTTCTTTTTGTGTGTGTGTTTGTGTGAAGGAGACGCAGATAAGCAGGAGATCGTCTCCTTATAAAAAATATTTTCAGACACATTTTAACAACTTGGAATATTATTGAAAAAAAATATTTATTTTATTACTTTGAGTGAAAATGCAAAATGTATCCATTGCTTAAACATATTTAGCAAAATGTGACTTATTTCAAGGGTTCATTTTTGGTTCATGTATTCCTTCTCAGAAAGCATGCCCATGTACCTTACAGAATTTATACTCAGTACACCTTTTGAGTCCTTTTCTGAGAATTAGTGCACAATTATGGGCTAAAAATCTGTGAGATGCCAAGGAAACTCAGGTTGCAGTGGCCTTCAGCTCATCTGGTTCTGGTGTCTCCACATATTCTAATGCAGCCGATGTAGTTGATGAGTTCACCTGAAAATGAGCTCAGCAACATCTCCATAAAACCTATCAGCAGACTTACACATGAAGTGTTATACAATTGTGTCTGTCAATGCTGACTTTGGACTTCATAAACCACAACAGCAGATAACACAGCTCTTCAAACCATAACAGTTGTGGAAACGTCACACTGGAAATCGAGCAACTTCTCCAATCTTGATTTCCATCTGAAATACATAATTGACTAACTGGCATAAGTTTTTTTTTTTTTTTTAGTAAAGGGACTAACCATAAAGTCTTTATAGGAAGAATCACATTCATTTATGTGAAAGATTCATTTTAAATTGCATTTGTTTTCTTAATATTTTCATTCTAATATGTGAAAAACATATTACAATGATTACAATGGGATAAGTCTTCATATCTGTACAACATGTCACGGCATCTGTTATAACATATTAGCTGTAGTCATATCCACATCCAGTAATTGGTTATGTATAAACAGTTGCTTAATTGCCAATGTTTTGTGCCAGAAGAATCTCCTCATGGATTAAAGAAAAAAAAAATCTTATTGCTGCTTAAACATAGAAACTGTGTTGATTACAGACGTTTGATTGGGGCCACAATCCAAACCTGGAAATACATTTCTTCACTTTTTGGCAACAAACAGGTGTTTGGCATAAGACTTCTGATCAAATACCCAAAATGGCTTCTAAGAGTTGTTCAAGAGCAAAGAACTACTTGCAGTGAGTTATATATCAGAAAGACATATAATTAACAAGAATGGTTATTTCAAGGAAAATCATAATGAAGATTTCTCAGAAACTTCTCTGTGTAAGACTTCATTGGAGAGGGAAAAGATAGTTTAAAGTATGCTGCAGAACATTTGTAGAGATTTGTCTGCAAATTACACAAACCATGTTTTGATGATGAATAACACTGCATATCACCCCAAATACAACATAGAGGAAACGTAAAGGGCAACATGATGGTGAAAGGAGTCAATCAGCAGTTTATTTTCTCATGGTCAAAATAAGCATCATTTAATACATTAATAAAGAGAGATAAGAAGTTTTGTTGTTTTTTTTTTCCCTCAAGCAACATAATAATCCGAACACAAACCCCACAAAAGTCTCAGTTTGTCACAAAGAAAATAAAGTTTGTAAAATGGTTGAGTAAATCACCCGACTTGAGTTCAATTGAAAATCTAAAGTGAGAACCAAATACCAGCTCGAATTAAACAGCTTGTTTGGAGAACTATGTAAAAACTCCGCCGGAGCATTGCAGGAAAATATATTCTTATCATTGTCATTAGAAACAAAAGCCTTGCACCTTTGAGTTCAGTATTTATTCCTCGTGCCATTTCACTTTATTAAACATCCGCCATCAGTGTGTGACTATGTGCTCGAACGTTTGAATGACTGAATGTAGAGAAGCGTTTGGGGTTGTCTGGACTTGGAAAGGCGCAACAGACCATTTACCATTTTTGAGTATTTGGATTGTGACAGACGTCTGCTAGAGGTTTAATGTCAACAGGCCCACTAGAAATTTACTGACTTACTTACTTTTAGAAAAACTTTTACATAAATACTTATTTTCCTCACCATATAGTTAAAATGACAGCTCTATCTGCTGGTCAGGATGAGGTAGCACACAGATAAGCTTGGCTGTTCCAAAAGCAATAATTTAATCACTTTTTCATGCTTTTCCTTGAACTCCTTAGCCTGACGCAAACTGATTCAACAAGACTGTCCAAATAAAATGCAAATTAAAAAAAAAAAGACTCAAGTAATGAAATGAATTAGGATGTCAAAATATTAAACCAACTTCCATGAACAAAATAAATCTAGTGCAAATCAAGTTGGCGGTTTGAGGTCTGAAGAGATTGAAACATGTTTTTGCATGTGGCAAAACACGTTCAAAGACTGAAAATGAGATCAAGAGGAGGCACCAGCTCTTTGCCACAGTTTCCACAACAATATCTCAACCAATTTTATTCTCACAATTTTCACAGATTTCAACTTTTAGGTTCCTCTTAACTGTACCTATGAGAGGACGGCAAATGTAATCTGTGTAACAATAAGCAAACTTTAGAAAACTGAAGTTTGTCTGGAAGATACAAGATAATAATAATTAAAAAAAACATACAGGAAAAACATACAGGGGGTGTAGAATAAGACATAATTGTGGTTTGTTATTGGAGCCATCAGATAATAGCAGTGCTGTTTGGGACAGCAGCTAGAAAAGGTGCAAGATCAGCGAAGCAGTTCAGACAGCAGCAGGGGTGGTGAGAATGTGGTTTTAGCTTCAGTTTCTTTTCCTTTTAAGATTTAGTTTCTGTGCTCAGAGTGTCTTTAGCATAAAACCGACTCTTGACTGAAAAGTGTCTTCACCAGCAGCTGTCTCTGCACCTACATTGTCATTTTCTTACTACTTTGAATCAACAAAGTTTAACATCGAACATCACCATTTCAGAAGGTAAGTCCTCAGAAATAACAAAACCTTTTCACTTTAAAAATCAGGGCTCGACTTTTTAGTTCATGATAGTTTTTATGATGTTCTTGCTAAATGAAAAAGTTTGCAGTGAAGTGTAACTAAAGTTGAGGTATGACATTTATTAAACACATTTTATTTGATAAGTGATGGTTTAAGTAAACATGTTTGACCAGGTTTGAAGTACAGGCACTTGTTGCATAACATCACATTTTAAAAGTGTCTTATGTTTTGCTTTGCTTATGAATGAAATTTTGGAAAACCACAAGAGATAAAGCAATAAAACTGGAATCATCTAGTTAAACTGTCAGTTTAGTCAAAAACAGCATTTGGAGAACCTGAAATTATCAAATCTGGTCATCTGTCAAGATATAGACACACGTCTATGCTTCCCTTTTCGGTTTCAGAAAAAAAAAACACAAATGTATTTTCATAGACCTGCTTTTTGCTGCGATCCATTTCGTACGTTGCGTTAACTGAGACATGAAGATGCTTTATTTTATCAGGTCTCTGCCTCAAGACATGATTGAAAAAAAAATCACATGCTACTAATAAAACTAGTAAGAAAATTTTAATTTAAAACTGCAATAATTCACTGGCTGCATCAATGATACTTTTATTGGTTTTCATTCGGTAAATTAGAACTGTGACAAAAGATCTTGTGTGAGAAAATCGCTGGCAATCACCCAGGTTAGAGTAACTCTAAAAATCTCACACACCCATTTTCTTACAGTACAGAAAATAAAATGCAGGTGGTTACTATGTAAAATTGACTATTTTGAACTTTATATCATGTTAAATTATTATTATCTCATCAAAAATGTACCAGAAGTGTTGCTTGGAGTTTTTCACACTTTTGAGAAATCCTTGAGTCTCCCGTGGCAGACATTCGGCCTCCCTAAACACTTGCTTTCACAAAGACAGTCCAGTTTCAAGGGTTCAATTTACAAAGTCAAATTTTATGTTTGACATACACAGCATTTCTATAACAACTGGAGAAAAAAAAAACTTACTTGATTGAGTGCATGAAAAGCACACAATATATAGAATTAAAAGTCATCCCATATAATTGTAAAATACATAAAATAGGTTTTGGCTTCCATATTGAAAATATAATTTGATTTCGCAATTCAGAAAATATTTAACAACGCTTTAAACAAGAAGAGTGATCAGAATTGGAAATGGATGAGATCAAACACAGGTGAATGTGAATAAATTATGCCACTGAAAATATTTGTCACTTATTTTAAAAAGTATAATATATTAATATATTACATAGATATATTAAATGTATGTTAGACACAGAGTGATATATGTTAAGAGTTTATTTTATACAGAAAACCATAATAATTCATAATAAAGGCACAAAATATACCCAATACAGTAGGTACCACATTGCTATCTCTATTTTTTTTATATATATATATATATATATATATATATATATATATATATATATATATAAAGCTCAATCATCAAAATAAACCATGTCAAATTTCAAGAAAATACCCATAAAAGAAGCAATCAGTAACACCTTAGTAAACCTTTCACATTGCCGTCTATTGAAGATTTTCACTCTTTTCAAAGGTTTCCTGCCCTCCCCCAGTCATAAACTCAGTAGTTTTTGAGCTTTAGACGTGGAACTTTCTGATCTGCAGAATTTGTCACATTTTGTTGATCTACCTACACAACATTTTGACTGATAAACTCACTGTAAAAGATCACAGGTCGTGTGTGATAACCATTGTTATCTTTTTCTGAGATCAGATGAAGCACAGAGCTTCATCCTTTGTGTGCAGTCCTGAATGTCTTATTGGGCCAAAACTGGGTCAGTGAAAGAGAAAGGAAGAACTAAAGTAGAGTGTCAGTTGTTTTCTTATCTTGTGAAAACATGAAAAAGTAACAGAGATGATAAGTATTTACCAAGTTTGTGCAGGTTTAGTCAAAGAACTACCTGCTTTTCTTCAGGAAGCTGTTTAAGCTGTTTCCTCTTGTTATTGCTTCCTCAATTTACAGCTTTTGGTTTACTTCTTCTTGCAGATGTGTGAACTCTACTGTTACTTTGAAATCAAGATGATTTAGCAAAGTGCATTCTAAGTATTTGAAGAGAAGACTATTCAGATCCTCTATGCTGAAAAAAATACGAAAACGTGTTTAAAAGAATATACTTGGCTCAATATGAAATATCAGTTGAGAGTTAAGTAAAATTATTTACGCATTGCTAGGTTGACACAAATATTATGTTTGATGATGGACCGATGCAAAGTAGTAAAAGTTGAAGAAAAATCATAGGTGGTTTTCAATATTTCTTACATTTAAAAATCTACAACTTGTGTCGGAAATTTATATTTAGCCCCATAAAGTGCGTCAATTGGTCTTTTCAATATGTTATTTGTTAATGTTCTCTAACAAATCGCTGAGGTTTTCACAGAACAGTTTGATTTTTACTGATATTGCACAACACACAAGTGGAGTCAATGTACTATTGATTGCAATATTTTATTGGGGGGTTCAGTGTGAAGAGGTTGAATACAAATCTAAAAAGTATAACTTGTAAAAAACAAACAAATCAGAAGAAAGAAATATTAAAATCATGTGTCCTTTTCCTTCCACTTCACAACTATGCACAACTTTGTGTTGGTTTCTAATTTAAAATCTGAATACATTACATACATTACATCAAACTTTGTAATTTTCATTAGCGTGTGTTGTCAATAAATCTGATGATGACATAATTGGCTTTTCAGGCCAAAATGAAAGTAAAAAAACATTAACATTGGAATGCTATTTTTTTTCTTCAGCTTGAAGTCATGGATAATGTAACTTTTGACGACTATGCAACCTGGACAGTAAATGATTCAGATGAGCTCTGCAGCTTCAGCCCTTCCCCTGAAGAGGTCCTCTCCCACACCTACATCCACTCCATCATCTGCGCCTTCGGGCTGATTGGCAACGTTCTCGTGATGATCACCTACGGTTTCTACAAGAGGACCAAGACGATGACAGATGTTTATCTGATCAATGTGGCTGTGGCAGACCTGATCTTTGTGGTGGCGTTGCCTCTTATCGCCCATAATGAGCAGAACGGGTGGCCCATGGGTTCTGTGGCTTGTAAGATGTTGCGCTCGGCCTACAGCATCAATTTATACAGCAGCATGCTGTTGCTCGCCTGCATCAGCGGCGATCGATACGTTGCTATTGTTCAAGCCAGGCGCTCCTTCGGTTCCCGGTCCCGCACTGTCCTGTACGGCCGTCTGATCTGCGCCGCAGTTTGGGTGTTTGCGCTGTTTTTGACTTTGCCTACACTTATCTACACTGAGCTCTTTGAAGAACATGACCCGATGCTCTTTGAAGAACATGACCTGACGGAGTCTAATTCAACTTTGACCTGTGAGCTCAATTTCGAACGCATAATGACCGCAAAGCTGATGAAGGTGATGGTACCGAGCCTGCAGATGGCTGTCGGCTTCTTTCTCCCTCTTGTGGTTATGGTTTTCTGCTACTCAAGCATTATGTGCACCTTGCTCAAAGCCCACAACAGCCAGAGGCACAAGGCCATCCGGGTGGTTTGGGCAGTTGTTGTGGTCTTCATCATCTGCAATTTTCCTTACAATGTGACTCTCCTGATCCACACGGTGTCTCTTTTTACGGAGGGAAGCTGCGAGGAGAAAAAGACCAAACGTACGGTTCTGGCCACTTCCAGGAGCATAGCTTACCTCCACTGCTGCCTCAATCCCATCCTCTATGCGTTTATTGGAGTGAAGTTCAGGAGCCGCTTTAGGAAAATATTGTCTGACCTTTGGTGCTTTGGCAAAAGGTACCTCTACTCTGCTCGCTTGTCACGTGGGACATCTGAAGTTTGCATTTCAGGCCTGAGAACCTCAGAGGCGTCAAACAACGCGTCATCCTTCAGTGCCTGACAGCCATGCAAGTAACCTTTGATTTGTCTTGTCCAGTTACTTTAGTGTAGTTCCACACATGTCAATAACAAAAAGAAATTATATTCAATTTATCATAAAAAATTAGGTTACCTGCCATTGTATGGTAACAGGCATTTTATCAGCCAGCGAATGTGAATGTGAGCCCCATGAGGATTTTGTTTTGGCTGGATGGATAATAAGTGGGCCTGAGCTCAAACTAAGCAGATCTTACCAGGGCATCAATTGGATATCAAGATCCTGATTGCATTCAGTTTAATTCCAAGTCAGTGTTACATAGAGTCGTTTCACAATAAATGTCTCAAGGCTAAAAAAGTTACCTTGAGAAATAATGACATTTAAAGCAGGCCTTAATGTCAAAAATGATCAAATGTTACAAGTCATAGAAATGGAACTGATACAGAGTGACATTCACCATCCGGTGCTTGTCTCCACTCAGCATACCTACAGTGTGCCGTAGTGCGACGTCTGCTCTTATCTTCTCCTCATTCTGCACCCTCTCTAAGAGTCATATACCCATTACATTGTTATCAAACGGTACGTTAAGCTCAATTTAATATTCAAATTAGTTTTAAAACTTTTCTATTTAAGAAAACCTAGCAGATTGCATCAAATCATTGACTGGCAGAGTTCCCTCCTTCTAGACCAGCTTATGCAAAGAAATTGCTTGTGTCGTGCTGTAGCCTTTACTGTAGTCCCTCATATCGAGGATCCCTGTAGTGACAGAGGAGAGGAAAAGCTCCTGGTAACAGGAAGAAACCTCCAGTAGAACCTGACTCAGTACAAGCCTCCATCTACCACGACCGACTGGGTCAACACAACAGAATGGAAAAGAAGAAAAAGAGGAACTGATACAGGAGTACTTTCCATGTTAATGAAAAATGAAAGGATAATTGAACAAAAGGGTTGTTGTTGTCAACAATATTTCAGCTGCTGCCCTCCTACAAGAAGGAACCACAACCAAAACAGAACCCCAGACCAGGTATAGCTTCTACAAAACAGAAACCTGTGAGAAAACTTAAAGTTTAACAGGTGAAATGACTAGAGGTTGGAGTCCTTGTCAAACGGTGCTTTTGACTAGAGTCCCAGAGGGTTAGAGTCCCAGTTAAACTACAGTTAAACGATGTTTAACTGAAGTCCTAAAAGGGGTGCAGGTTTTAATGTTTTTATCTTTTTTAATCTTTTTCAAAATGTCTTTCTCTTTCTCACTGATTTTTCAATGTCACATGCTGTTTTTATTTTAATTATGTAAAGCACTTTCAAAGGCCTTGCTGCTGAAATGTGCTATGCATATAAAATTTGATTGATTGATTGATTGACTGCAAATTATTACAAGTGATATTCTGTTATTAAATATGATGTTCATGAACTGATAAGTATGAAAACAAGAAACTTTCAGAATATTTTTTTTTTCTTAGAGTTTCAAAGTAATTGTTTTGTACAGCGCTTTACTGACATAGACGGAGTTCAGCCCTGTTCTAACTAAAACAGCTACAAAACCCTCTGTTGAAAACCTGTAAATCTACAGCTAGTTTCGTTTTTACTCAGCTTAACATTACTCAGATAATGTCATTGGTCTTTTTGAAGTTGTTTTTTCTCAAACTGAGAAAGTCTAGAGGCTCCATCTATTATGCTCTTAGCACATAAGGGATAATACAACAAGGCCTGTGGATGGAAAATAAAGTGTTTTTCTGTATATAATTGCTGAAAACAATATATATTTTATTAGCTTTTCTCTTACTTTAGCAATAACCATTCTTATTTTTATTTCTTTTATTCTTATTATTGGATAAAATGTTCTTTTTAAAAATAACCTAAAGTAAGGTTTTAAAAAGTTAATGTCAGTTATTGTAAGCAATTTAAAACCACTCAGATTTAAAATGTTTTATATATATATATATATATATATATATATATATATATATATATATATATAAATAAAAATCATCCAAACTTTAACAAGAGTTTGGTAACTTGAGGGAGAAATCTATTTAACGTTTCCTGCATGGAGTCTTCCAAGATGAAAATGCTTGTTTTGCCTCCTTATGTTTATCTCAATAAGCCACTGATCCAACGTTGGTTTCCCCCTAATGACGAAGACAGAACCTGTGGACAAAAATGGACCTTTTGGGTAGTGAAAGATGATTTCTTCAAAATTTGTGAAACAATTAAACAAATAACCAAAACATGTCAACTCTAATATTTTATCAAATTATGTTTGAAACTGTTTAAAGTTCATTTTCTCAGGGTGCCAGATAATAATATGCCCTTTTTAAATGACTGCTACTCAGCTTTTTTGTTGTTGTTTTTGTTTTGTTGACTTTTCTGTTTCTAATATTGCAATATATTTCTATAAATAAAAATTATACTTAAAAAACTGTGTTAATGAATGAATGAATGAATTAATTAGTAATCCACAACAGAATTTAAATGGACACATTTTTCAACAGCGTCTAGTTTTTATGACACAATCTCTTTTGGCCACAATGTCTTGTGTGCTAGATTTCAAATGATGATCATCATCATTTTTTTAAATATTATTAAATTGCATTTTACACACATTTTAAAAAACTTGTCAGTAATAAATATGTTTAGATTTCCTTGTACTATGTTGCCAAATTCATTTTGACATGTCTTTAACAAAGTTAGGAGTTTCTTCAAAACTCTGCATTATCAAAAAAAATAAAAAATATATTGAACATCTACATATTTGCACTTTCTATGTAATACTGGAAAATCATGTGAATAATTTCCTTCTTGAATGAAAACATGCTGCATATTTTTATGCAGCAACCAACGTGTGTTCTTTTAGCCTGTAATGCTTCAATTGCATCCAAAAATGTCCTGTGAAAACAGGGAACATGTAGCAAAATTTATTTATTTTTTTTATTTTACAATGGACGTTAACAAATTAAGTGGTTAAAAATCATTCACCAAAATAAAGAAAACAACAAGATTAAAACTTTTACCTAAATAGACTTATCTTTGCTGTCAGCATGCAAAATACCTTTTATCTGATGTCCTAAATAAAACACACGCAGAGAAAGCAGAAGTAAGGCCCAGCACAGTTCCAAGTCATGACTTTTGTTGTGGTGCACTCGCTGTGGAAAAGTACACTGTTTCTCACGCATCCTGCTTAGGTGGTGTGAAGCTGGTAAAACCTTGCATAAAGCGCACCAAAATATGGAATATTGAAATGGGGACTTCCAGTCAGACTCAGCAGAGCACCATATTGTCAATGCAGGTTTTATGTCTTGAACAATATGGGCACATGTGGGTACTTTCACTTCACAACCACACATCCCCGTAGTTGGCACTTTCCTTCCACCCACATAGCATCTTTAATGCAGCTTCCTGAAAATACAACCGCAATCCTTTTGAACAATGTAAATATTGAACTCACCGGAAATCAAATTCTTCGAAGGTAAAAATAAGGTGGTATGAAATACTTAGACAGGCCTGTTCCTCTTTCCTCGTCCACTGGAGGCCCTCAGAGAGCTGCTTTTAATTTAGGCCATAATTATTTTCAACCATTTAGATTCAGATGGAAACTGACAATATTTGTAGATAGCTTGAATCTCACTTTCAGAAGTTTTCCATCAGTTTGAAGCCAAATGTTTAAATACACTCTTTAAAACCACATATAATATATTTTTGATGGTTTGATATTTAATTATTGTCTATTTCAAAATGCCAGAATAATGGGAGAATTTTTCTCAACTTTCTTCAAAGATAAAAACCAACTGTTGAAAATGTGTAACTAGGTCACATTCTAGCACCTATTGATAGGTATGGTGGAGAATCTGTGATGCTAACCTCGGAAAGGCCTGGAATCCTTTCCAAGGTTCTGTAATACTTGTTAAAGTTCATGATTGCAACATGCCAGCATTTAATTTACTGGATTCTGCCAGTAAAAACCACAAAGTGTTTCTGGGGGATACTGATACCATAATTTTGATCAAATCTACACAGGGATGGTTCATCAGACAATGACTCAACCCTTTTGCATTTGCAACTCTGTTTCCAATTTGGGGGGAAAAAACAAACAAACATTCTAGCAGTTTAGGTTTTCCAGTTGTAAATTTAATGTGATTTATAGATTCGAATTTGTGCATTTTAGGACAGTCTCTAGAGAGATAATTAGCAAGATAAAGTCAGGATTTTCTTTCTTTTTTACCAATTAAATGACCCAAATATTAAGTTATTTTTATTTTTAGCCTGTTTTATCCCAACATTTCTTGCTGCTAGCATACCACATACACATTACAGTGAAAAGTGACTGTGACAGAGAGGGACTGGCAACAAGTCATTTCCTTGTCCCAAATATACTGATACCAGTAAAAGAAAAAGCCCAGATGAAAATTTACTTTAAATTAGCAATAAAAACAACAACCTAGCACATAAACGGGTTTGTTACCAAAGGCCCAACTGCAGCAGATTTCAAGAAAAAAAAATAAAAACTTTTTTTTTTTTTTCAATTTGTTCCTGTTGATGTTTGAAAGATTTGGGATTAAACAACCCAGTAAAGCAACACTACCTGCCCTGATTTTGACCCGTGACCACTGTTCAGGAATTTTGGTAAAATATGAGCCTTCATCTTCATGAGGGAAAACAAACCGGTAAAATAATATTTGCATTGCTGATTTAAAGCCCTCACGGCCACAGGCTCATTCCAGAAAACCTTCTTCCAGTTTTACCTACACATTTTGCAACATTTTGCTGCACTGGATGCTCTTGAAGGAAAACAGGTGGGAGGATAAGTGCACCTAAAGCAGACCACAGAGCCTTGTCAATAAAGGATATTTATTCCCATTAAACCATCTGTAAGTCCAAGATGAAGTCACTGCTTTTACTGTGAAACCACAATTGCGTGTGATTCACTTTCCTAAAAGTGCCAACAGTGGAAAAGCTTTACAGTAAAACCATGGCACCAATGAGTCATCTGAGTCAGGGGTTACTGTGTTATCAGACAATTTTGGGATCTTTTCTTTTCTTTTAATATAAATAAAATAGAATTCATTAAGACATGTTTAGCATATGTCTAACGTTCACTCAGTGTGAGCTAAACAAACTTTAAGAAACTTCAAACCACAGGTCAGGTCTTAGATTCCAATCTAAAAAGATCTAAAGGCCCTAAAAGCTGTGAGACAGCTTTCGATTTTTTTTGAATGAGTGTGCATTTGGCTGTGGGTTGAGTAACTGAAAAACCAAAATAATCAAGGAGTTCTGCAAAGACTCACATTAGCTTGTTCAAATGAAAAATCAGGAGATGATTGCAGACAGGAGGTCACCCCCACCAAGTACAGGAATATGCTCCAGGGAGAATCACAGCAGGATCCTGCCTCCATAGCATCCACATGGTGAACATGGTGAGCCAGGAAGGATCACATCACCATGTTTCAATTAAAATGCTGCCTGGCACCCGGATGCGGGGTTTCCTAAAGGAACACAATATCAAGACCACAATGCCTTCCCCAAACTGATAAACTAAGGAGATGAATAGTTAATCGGTTCACCACAACAAGCTGTATGACATTTTATCCACAACGGTTTCCTTTTCATATTCTCTGTATACAAAGAGCAGTACTGTACTGCAGAGTTTACCCATTCATTGTGATTTTTAAGCAGATCCTTCTGCTGAAACTCTCATACCCATTCTTCAATTGTTTTTGCAAACAAACTGTAAAAAAACAAAAAAAAACAAAACAAAACAAAACAAAAAAAAATTGCATGTATCTGAAGCCAAAAACAATAGCAGGAATCCATCTCATGGCATTTACCTCTTGGTGAGGGGTCACAACTCCGTGCCGCCGCCCTTTGTGTCCTGCACTGCTAAACCTATTTCCCCTCAGCGGTGCTCCAGTTCTCTCCCTTTCATCCGCCTTCCTCTGGAAATGAGAGTGACGTTCCATTAGCGAGGGGAAAGAATCCCCCACCTTGGCGAGCGAGAGCTTCAATGCAGAGAGCCAATTGACTAAATGAAATTCCAACATGTGATGAGCGGGAAGAAGTAGAGAAAGGCTTGTGCAATTTCAGCCTGGTTTTGTCAAGACTTTGAAAACCACAATACTCTTTTTACTGTAAGAAACACTTTGAGAGATATCTATTACAGACAGATATTTTAGTCTAATTTTGCCAACATTGTTGGTTTGTTTGCACAATTTCACTAATATAAGTGTAAAAGAAAAAAAATCTCAAATCAGCTACAAACAAAGAGCACATGCTCTAGTTTAGATGTTAAGGTAGGTTCTATGTTGTGAGGACTATAATGATCTTTTCTGCTCCCTAGAAAGATTAAGGCCCCTTTATCTGTGCTGCCACTGGAAATTTCATTTACTGGACCAGTTTTCCATCCAGCTGGTCTGTCCATACAATCCCTTGAAGGAACATGTTGTTACTCAACATAATTTGTGAAATATGTTTTGCTTTGGATGTTTTCTGATGATTGTCTTAGGTGACTACATTATCATTTCCAAAAGTGAAACAAGGTCAAATGTCCCACATGTAGAAGGTTTCCCCTTAAGTTTATACATGCTATGACATCGTATAAAATTGCAAATGTGGGAAAACATTTCAGATGTCAGTTAAAATGATTCCTCATGTGTCTTTGTTGCTGCATAATACGATTTCCACACTAATGTGTCTAGGGAATGCTTCTATATGTCAAGCTTTCCACATTTCGTTTTGCAGTGTTTCATATATTACCACATTAAATATTTTCCACATGTAAAATGTGAAAAATGTTTAGCTTTTTTTTTTTACATGTTTCACTTGTAAGATAACACACGTGTTCCCAAGTGAACCTACTGTAAATGACATGACACAAACTTTATAGTTCTGAACATAGTCTCTTTCTAAACTAAAATATTTGTTAAAGATAATAAATAAGTAGAAAGCAGTTGTGTTTCACATATTTACATTTGACTATAGTGTGTAGTCTCACACTCACATTTGATCAGAGATGATAAAGTACATGGTTTCGCCTCAAGAGCTACTATGGAAGAAAAGAAACCTGAACTAAATCTTTAACAATATGATGGAAAGCACCTATGAAAAAGAAAACATTTTGACCTCATTACATCTAAGGGTAAAAATGAGGGCATGTCTAAAATATGAGATGTGTTTTATCCGCATGAGCTAACCAGGATGAAATTTTAAGAAATCTGCCCAGATGTTGGAGACATACTTCAGTCTGGACTGAAAGAGCTGGAGCAGACATTTGGCAAACTGTGAAGTCTCCAAAGTGCATTAACATAAAAAACAGCGGGAAAACCGAAAAGTGAATAACTCGCAGCATTATGCAGCAGTGGTTGTGTTATGCAGTAGTGAATCCTACAAATGAAACAAATGCATTACAATCCAATCAAATTGATATCAAATTTATTTTAATTTTGTTGATTATGCCTGATGAAAGCAGATTTAAATTTCGCTTATACCCGTTTCTTGTGCCCCCTTTCCTGCCAGATTTTCTCTCCACTCCGTTTCCATTATTATGTATGGATACAGAACTCTGTTAACATCCAGGATCAATAGAAAATGATCTTTTGTGACTTATAGCAAGTGTCAGTGACTGAAGGCCAGACAACTATTACGTCAACAAATTTATGTAATATTGTGGTTTCCAGAGAATCAGATAATTTATTTTGTCAAAATAAATTAAACTACTAACTTAAATACTTTTAATATCCAAATACAATGTTTATATGTAATATGAATTTCATGTTTTGAAATAAATTAACTCTTCTGCTGTGTCCTAATTTATTATGATTGACTCTTTTTTTTATATTTATGCACCAAAAAAATAAACAATGTAACAAACTAATTAGCAAGTATGTCATTGCCATTAAGGTGATATAACCAGTCTTTGGATTTAGTGAACAGTTTCTTTTTCACATAAGGTCAGTAGGGTTCGCTTCTTTTGTCCTAGAATTTGGTATTATTTGATATTTGGTATCCTTTTTATATTTACTCAGGATCTGTTTTTGATAATTATGGTATGTTTGATGCTCTGAGATATTCTAGCGTAACAAAGAAAAGGCAAAAACAAAAGAAAGCTGAACAGAGGCAAAACCTTTTAGCAGCACTGTTTCCTTTCTGATCATTTCAAATTGCAGCCCATTTATATCAGGCCAAATGACTTGTTTAAAAGATGATTGAAGCAGCCTCATCAAACCATCATAACTATAATTTTCCAACTTATTGTAGGTATTAAAAGCTAAAACTCCCTAAGACAAAAAAACAAAAACAAAAAAAAACACAAAAATGACAAAGAAATGGCTAAGGTGCAAAATAATCTGATGGATTTGCACATCAAGATTTAACACTATAGACTAGAACCATATTAGAGAATTCCCATACACACACAAAAAAAAAATCTTTTGAAGATTTTTAGAACCACTTATCAAAACCCCTTTTTCAGATTTTTGTAAAGAACTACCAAAATGAGTCTGATGTGTGATGGATGAGTTTAGAATGACAAGTCTCAATGATCTCATTTGTTTTCCAGCTCTAGGCTCCTGCAAAGCACAGGGAAAAGAACAAGCGGTGACATGTCCACAGTGTAATGGAAACGTGGCTTTTTTTTTATTATCACTGTTGAAAGGCATACATTACAGTGCAAACCATTCTTTGGCAAAAGTACAATACAACTGTCACGATGGTTCCTAGTACGTCCTCGTTGACCGCTGGGTGCTGGGACAGTGTGTAGGTAAAGCATGTCCAGTCTTGCAGGGCAGTGCATTCCATCGACGCCTGGAAGTTTTTCAAAGGGGAAAAATAAAAATGACCAAAATGAGCCAGATATAATACAATGCAGACTGGTGAAGGAGTGCTTTGGCCCCCTTGCCAAAAAAAATGCATTTAGTCTGTTGCTGCAGAAACAAAAACTGTAAACATACAAAAATGTGCAAGCATATGATACCAGTGTGACTGAAGCCACCAAGTCATCTGAAACCATTAAAATACTGGTGAGTACTATTTGTTCTCAGTGACAGATGCTTGCTTCAAATAGAACCAATATGTAGAGGCACTTGGAAGTACAACACAATCAGACAATGCAAGCCAGTGCAGAATGAATGATGAGTGGTATTTTTATATGTACAGTACATACGTAAGGTCCAATCATGAAATGTGCCCCTCCCCCATCATCACCCTCACTCCTCCTCTCATATGGCTTCTATTACAGTGGAATGAGGGTCAGAGGGCTGGAGGAAGAGAGAGTCTGCACTCTACGAAGTGACGTCAGTTCAGACTCCAATCTTCAATACGGCAAGAAAACAAGAGTGGGGTCAGCATTCCATACACTGAAATCTGTCCTTGGAGAAAAATGAGAGAGAGAGAAAAAAAAAAAACTAAAAGAAAGGAGGAGTTGAAGTTAAACACTAAAGAATGTGAGCATGCATGTCCTCGTAAAAACTGGCACACCAGAGAAACAGACAGAGCTTTGTAATTATGAATAAGGACTGAATGTGTACGAAAATAAAACCATAAGCAGCTGAAAAGTGAATACTGCCACGGTAAATTTAGCAGTACCAAAGGCTGCATCCAGATTTTTTGCAACATCCATACATAGTTTCATATATGCTAATTACATAATGTAAGGAATTACGCAATACTATTTTTGGCTTTAGAAGTTGAGGAAAGGACATTGGGAGGAAGTTCACAACTTTACAGATGTACAAGCATATATATTGGTTCGGTGCTTCCCAGAAACACAGAAAACAGGTGCATCTCAAAAAATTAGAATACTACTCATATAAGCTAAAAATGTTCTATTTCTCAATTCAAAATACAGCTCTTGTAGATTCATTACACATTAGGTGACATGTTATGAGTGTTTATTTTTGTTCATTTTGATGACTATGGCTTAAAACTAGAGACCAGTGATGTGGATGTAAAACTGCATTGCAGCATTTTTTTCTATTTATTTCAACAAAATCAAAAGTGACAATAAAAGGTATTAAAACTTTGTCACTCTTTGAAAAAACCTCGGCCTCACAATCACTGTGAAGATGGTGGACCTGGCAGGTGTCAGTACAGACTCACAAAGATGATTAGCGACAAAAAGGTCATTGCTAAACAAGCTGGCTGTTCATACAGGGCTGTTATCAAAGAAATATTTTTTTGAACATTGGCTGGAAGAAAAAAATATGATAGGAAAAGATGCATAAACTTACAGTAATGTATTCCTTGTTCTAAGCCACTCCAGAACCAGTAACAAAGTCAAAAGCTCGTGATCATGATATCAACGTCAGTGATTAGCCTGCTGACTCATCTGATTTAAACCCCATAGAGATCCAGGTGACATTCTCAAGCGGAAGATGAGAGACACCAGATCTAAAAATGCAAACAATTTGAAGGCCACTCCGAAAGCAACCTGAGCTTCCTAAACACCTCGGTAGAACCACAGATTGATCTCCTCCATATCACACCACATCGATAATGACTCATGCAAACTGAGTCCCAGTGCATATACACTGAACGTCAAAATCAGGTAAGATTCGATGTTTTTCCGAGGAACAGAATCATGGGTTTTTATTACCCCATGATCATAAAAATGAGCAGAGGTAAAAAGCTTCCAATGGCCCTACTGATATAAATTTACTTTTTGATGCCAATCTAATTTATTGAGACAGACCCGTAGAGTCGAAGAGGACAGTGCTGCAGGAGTTGCGTTGGGTTTCCTCCACAGATGAGTGCCTCCCTGCACCACCTCACCTGAGGCCCAGGAGAGAGACGGAAAAGCCGTCCCACGAACAGAAGAGCAGGTATCAGTAGACATGTTTCTTTTGCATTACAAACATTTTCGCAGGGCTTCACATTATTTTCACATGTAAGCATTTACATAGAAAAAAAAAAGAGGGTAAAAAGCAACAATATAAAGCACCAGAAAATTATTCAACAAAAGTCCTTGAATAAAATAATCCATTCAAGTCTGATGCATCAATAAAAGACATATTGCGTGTATATAGGTGGCTTTGTATACAAACGATAATACTTTAAGGTTCGTATTTAGAGATTATCTGGGAGTAAAAACAGGGAAATAGCACCAGTATTTCGGTATCTCTAACCTGAGAAATTTTTTTTTTGAGACAACTGCTGCCTTTCCATCCATTCCCCTTTCCTGCTTTGTCAACGGCAACTGGTGTTGCATTTTCCCATTGAGAGCAAACAGCACCTCAGTGCCCGAGGACAGCTTTTTGTCCATCCTGTTTATATAATCCATTAATCTATTCACTGATACAGAAGTAAATCCATGGAGTGCCTGTTGACTTATTGCTGAACAATTTCAAACTGAACGCCGGGAAAATTGGAAAACAAGAAAAAAACAAAAATTGCTCCCCTGATTTAAAAAAAAAAAAAAAAACACTGAGAGGCTGTTGAGTTTGTCGAGGTCAGCCGTGGCTATGTATATTCCCATCTCCTCTTTTGATTTGTCTGATTTTTCTGTGGGTTTCAGACACTAGATTGTCAGGGTGTGAGGTTGTCGGGGAGGGTCCTGGAAGTTAATTGTGGTGGGTGTCAGCTTTTTGCCTCTTCTTGTCATCTTCCTCTTGGAGGCACACTGGGCAGCAGGCACCTTTTAGCTTGATGGGCTGTTTGCACTCTGCAGTTGGACACGACTCGATGAAGCAGGTCACCTGGGCATCCTGAGTGGAGGGGATAGTAATGAAATAGAAATAAAAGTAAAAAAAAAATAATCAGAAAAATCATTACAATCAAATGTTTGCACATCACCTGATAAGTACATAGAGTTCAGTTTGTTATCAGTACAAACCCAGGTGTTCGGTTAAGAGTGCACATCACTCTGACCGTGCCATCGTCATGGTGACATAAGGTAGTGGCAGCATCATGCCGTGGTGGGAAGATGAATTATGCTAACTGACACTCAACCCTGGAGGAGATTTCAGACTGGGTGGAGGTTCATCTTCCAAGTAGGACTATAATGCTATGATCTTTTTCAATTCTCTGATTATTTTTGGTCCTGTCATGCACCATATTTCATATGGAACATATTTCATTTCATTCTTATTTGTATTTCATCTTTAGCTTTTCTTTTAAAACTTTCTATTCTCTACTTTGTTTCCCTTTAGGTTTGCTTATAGTAGTCATTTTCCCTCAGCTTCCTACGCATGTTCCCCGCATAGTCCCATCTGCGTTCACACGACCAATCAACCTCGCCAGCATTCAAGGCTCTCACTTTCTGGAGTTCGACCCTCTTTAACCATTGAATAAGACCAAAAAAAAAAAAAAAAAATGAAGCAAACAACAAGAGCTACAATTGTGTGGGTTAGATGACAGCATACCCATGTGATGGGATGGGACAGTCAAAGTAGAAACCTGAATACAGTTGAAAATTTGAGGCATGACTTGGAAATGTATGCTCATAGACCATCTAATTAGACTGACCTTCAACTGTAAAGAATGGGTAAACATCTCAGTCCCTACATGGGGAAAGCTGGTAGAGACATGCTCCAAAAGACTTAAAGCTGTAGTCAAAGCAAAGGGTGTGTTTTTTGAGGATTGACTCGGCTCGACTTTTAAGATTTCCATTTGTAAACAAGAAACAAAACATGAACATCAAATGGTTTCACTTAAGAGTAACAGTTTGCTTTCGCCTGCCTTTTGGGAGTCATCCTGAAAAGCCTCCAATTACACAAAACCGTATGGGAACATGAAATGGAGAAAAGACTTACTGGTGTGTTCGTCAGCTGTGTAACGCAAAGAATGAACTGAAAAGACGACACTATAAAGAGATCAGTAGCAGTAAGATTTACCATGAGGGAGGCATATTACAGGTGTGTGAAGTTACGGTCAGCTGGAAACAGACAAGGGATGAAAGACAGAAACGTGGCAAGAGACTGTGCACTGGGGCCAGGAAAGTGCAAGAGGCAGAAGGTGCTTTAAAAATAGGATAGACATCCCATCATCTGTGAGAAACACAGAGACACTGTAACGGGATCTGGTGTGGGGTGTGTTCTGCCTACTGCACATCAGCGTGCACCTACTCTGCATTCGCACGTCGAGCACGGGTCCCTTCGCCAGCGCTCTCCATCTGTCCGCTCGCGCCCGTCGCCGTCTGCGCAGGTGGACTTGTGCAGACGAGCTTCCAGTTTTTTAATCTGCAAAAACACAAGAGACAGCTGCAATTTACCAATGTGACAATTTTTTGCGGGACAAAAATGAAAGTGGTAAATCAAAACCCTCAACTAATGGATAAAATGCTCTCGTGCATCAGAACAGATTTTCTTTGCAGACGGCAAAAGCGAACAAATGTCTGCTGCAGGAAAATCTATGATCCCTTTCTGCTGTGCATTCCAGGAAATGCAATGTATGCAACAGCCAATTCAATTCTGAATACGCAGGCACATTGTTTTCATGTGTAACTTTTTAATAATCCCATTGGGAAGTAATAAAAGAAAGAGTTTCTTTCTTTCGGAGGTTTCAGAGGCTTAAATTTAGGCAAAATGCAACGCAAACATGACATCTGCAGTTAAAAATCTGACTGAACTATTACTGGAGAATACTCGGTAAAGTTAGAAGAAGTCAGTCTAAAACCTTATTTGTTACCATACTTGCTGTCCTAGATAAAAGCTCAAAGTTGAGGTTGTCTTGTGAATTAGAGTCCACATCCTCATGATTCCATTTTAGTTCAGGCATTATTTAAGTTATTTTTCATGTTAGTTTCTTTTTTTTTGCTTTTATTAGCAGGACATGGAAGATAAACATTTCAGGTAATATCAATTGTGTTTTTCATGTAAGATTCTTTTATGTTTTCATTAAAGACAGCAACATCTTACATAAAGAGTGCAAACCAATAAGTCAGAAAGAAAAGCTTCATGTTTCAAGATCTTATTGTCATGAGTAGTTATAAGCAAAAGCTGTTGAGCTCTTGTTGGATTTTCTGCATGAAGGAGGCTTGTTGCATTTGTTGCCAGACTGAAAACTCAAATAGTGTCAGTGTGTGTCCAAACGCACCTGTTTCCTTAAGCTTGTGATGGTCTTCTGCATGTCTGAGACAAACTCCTGGAAGTCACCAGCTGAAGGTTCACTGCTCAACTTGGAGCTCAAAGTGACATTTGAAAGACTGTTTTGAGATTCTTCCAGAGGGCTGGAAAGACGATTGTAAACACATTAAAAAGCCATAAGCTCACGTAGGTTATATATATCAGTGATATTCTGGCTATGATTGAAAAATATTCAATGAGGAAGATTCAGTGTTTGCTACCTTGTGTCCTGAATGCTGCTGTCAGGTTTCTCCTCCTTGTAGCTGTGCTCAGCTGATCTTCGTCCCCTGAAGTGGTATGACAGGGCATTGAACTGACCCTTGGTTCTGCAGTCTGATGGAGAACAGGTTCAATCAGAAGCTGAACAGACAAGTCCAGTTTTTCGATTCTATTTATGCAGCAATACGCAATCCATTATAAATAATATAATCCTCATTGGGCCCCAAAAACATTTCCAAACCAAACACCCTGAAGGTGTCTGTGACACCAAAATCTTTGTAAAAAAAAAAAAAAAAAAAAAAAAAGTCCTACATCTGAGGTTTTCAAGCTTCATGCTAAAAAGTCCAAATCTGATCTCCAGATAACATCAAAGTTGTACAACTTGCAGTGAGTAAATACCTTTAATTAAGTCTTCTTGCAGTTACAAGCAAAATAAATGATGTATTCTTTCAGAAATTGTTTGTGATCCTAAGGTGTTAAAAGTTTCACAGTGAAGTTTATTTAACACTCAATTTTTTTCATAATGACTTTCCATAACTAAGCTTTGAAGCTACAATTATGAATTGCTAGCGTTGAAGGAGGGGCTTTGGGTCTCTTCAGTGGCTCTCTTTTAAAGTGAATTGTAAAAGCTAAACTGAGACAAAGATTATGCCCAGAAAACCTCAGATTTCTAAGGTCTTATCCACAAATTACAAGTTTGAAATGGTTTATGTTTTTGAACCTCGAATTGAGTGATTCCATCTGTGTTTTATACATTGCAAAAATCAAAGTGTCCTAAAAAAAAAATAAAGCATGAATGAACTTGCCATTTGGTTCTTGTTGCTACATAAAATGTATTTTTCCAGCACAAAAAAATTACTGACAAAGCTTAAATTGAAAGAATACTGCTTGATGCATCATCCTGTTGGACTTCAATAGTATTGCTATAACATGTTATAACAATCTGTGTGCTCTACTTAAGCGCAGAT
Organism: Poecilia formosa; assembly: GCF_000485575.1. Lineage (NCBI taxonomy): Eukaryota > Metazoa > Chordata > Actinopteri > Cyprinodontiformes > Poeciliidae > Poecilia > Poecilia formosa. The sequence continues at coordinate 1,390,790 of NW_006799947.1, read as the reverse complement.
TTCAAAGGTCTGTGAACATCACAAAGCTTTATTGACTGCATCCTGCAGTCAGCGTCCATGATATATTTTACGGTACTTGCCAGCACAGAATAAATCTGGCAGTTTTTATCAGGACTGATTGGTTTTTTTTTTTTTTTTTTTTTTTTTTTGGGAAACATAGTCAAAGAAACCGCGTAAAATTGATTTTGCTGGTCTTACCTTCACAGCAGTCCTGCCACATCCGCAAGTCGATCTGAGGAACATCATCACAGCTTCCATATCCGTGGGGCAGGTCGGCCACTGCGAACACGTCCCGCTGCACCCGGGTGATGTTGTCTCCATTGTCACACACGACTCGAGCTAAGGACGCTTGCTTAAGCTGTGTCAGCTGTGCAGGAGTGAACACGCCTGGGTTTTCGTACCAGAACCTAATCGAGACCCAAAGACATGATGCGGCACATGACGAAAATAACGAAGAAAATTCTGGTCATATTTCTGTATGTCTGTGTGCGTGATGCTTCCTTACCGGTCTCCATCTCGGACACGCTTGAATTGCGTTGCGAGCAGACACATGAGGGTGGGACCCAATCTACTGCCAGGGACCAGATCTTCAGCCATCAGCGCTGGGAACAAGTCAATGTTGAGAGGCGTACCGTATAGCCTGTCATACAGGGAAAGCTGTCAGTGCAAAAAAAAAAAAAAATACTGAAGCCACTCTCACCACATAATTAGGACATTTATGTGGATTCTGAGTTTAAAGGAATGTTTAAATCCTCACATGTTTTACAAAACTACAGATGCAGAGAAATCTGATGTTGTTGAATTGAAATACTCTGACCATTGAAAGGCTGCTCAGAAACTAAATATTTTATCTTGTACTAAGAAACTGCATTCAGTAAATGCACAATATACAAGTGGTGAGTGAAGACAACTCAGTTAACTGTTTGACCTGTTTATTTGTAAATTGTTACTATGGACCTTAAAGATAGTGTAAGTTGTGAGCTTTGTATTTATTTTTTTCAAACATTAGTGAAATTATGTTTAAATGGAGGGCTTTGCATCATTAGCTGCTCGTTCACACCCATCAACAACGTCATCTCTGGTCCCAGTATAGATATTATGTGGCTCTGGTATATATCATAATTATAATTTACCAAAAGATTATTTCTGAAAAAAATATTTAGTTTTGTTTGCCAATTCCTAACACTTTTGCTTTAAAAATAAAATTAATACAAACTTAACAAGTAGAAGAAGGGAAAAAAATAAAAAAATAAAAAATAGTCATGCTTTGTTTTTTTTTTTTGTAATGCAAGAACCTACAAATATCTTCATTTCATTTTGCGATAGATTCCTAAACAAAAGCCAAACCATGTTCCTGTCACTCAGAAGCTCTCAGTCGATAAATATTCCAAATATAACATAGAATATACAACAATCACAAGCAGCACTTAGTTCACAATTACCTTCGCAGTTTTTCTCTGACATCAGGGTTTTTGATTTCATTCTTCAGGTCATCAAACGTCTGAGCTGAGGTCAGGTTACAAAAGGTCCTGTAGTCATTGTATGGTGGTATGCCATGATCCCTTCCTCTCTGAACATTCATGGCAGCCAGATCCAGTGCCACAGCATGGGCCATGGAAAATAACTTCTCCGTCAGCTCGGTGTTCAGCAGTTGGGAGGAAACGCGCATCTTGCCAGCAACACCAAACAGTCCGCGAAGGAGCGGGTCGATGCCTCCCTCATTTACGATGCGGAAAGGAGAGAAGAAGGCCCGGTGCAGTGAGATGTGACCCTGGGTGATGGGTTCGAAGTGCTCATTTAACCTGTAGAGTATTGGGTTGATGAGGGTATGTCCAAAGCGGAAAGCTGCTGTGGCGAACGAATTGAAGATGCCAGCGTTAACATTGGGATCGTAACCGGCGTACGGCCCTAAAATCCTCATGCCTGCTTCACCGAGTATCTATAGGGAAGAAGAAAAAAAACACAACTTATCTTGTCAGCGTCATCTGACTGGTTACCAAGAAAATATGGAGATATCCATAAATGTGATAAAAATGTCAAAATAAAAGCTTAAGGTCAGAGCTGTTACCTTTGGTAACCAGTGATTGTAGGTGATGTGTTGCATCTGGGCCCCCACTATTTTTCTGGTCTCGTGGTAGATGGTGTCGCCGTCCCAGTGGGGATTCAGTCTCAGCAGTTCTGTAGCGATGCGGTTGTGCTCCCTGAACCACACAGTGTGCATAGCAGTCAAGGCAAGTTGTTCATTGGCACGGTGATCTCCAGCCAAGAAGCAAGGGATTGGACTCTCGTTCTCATCCCTCATGCACTCAGTAGGCGGTCCTGTGGCAAATGGAAGAAGTGCCTTCCCTGTTCGTTGTATGATGCCTTGACGAAGAAGCCCCCTGTGGCTGGCCATGTCACGAATCTGCTCCGATTCGTGTCGTGAGCTGCCGTAGACATTGGAGGCGTCAATGTAGGAGGTGATCTGGTTGATCTGCTCTCTCGGATAAACGCTGTTCATGAGCAGAGACGTCATCCCGCTGCCGCACACTGGGCTGGAACGGACAAAGAACATGCAGCGAGCGCCGCTTCGCAGCTGCCGCTGGTCATTGGGTGGGAACTGAATTGGAAAGCACGGCGGGTCATTCGTGCAGACCTGAGCACACAGCTGGCCATCAGAAAACCGAGCCTGACTCAGGGCCACTACTGTGGAGTCCAAGTCGTGGTCCAGGAACTGACCCCACTGCATCAGCATGTGAGTGTAGCGACTATCAGGAGTGATGGTCTCCGTTCCGATCATTGTGGTGGACACCAGCCTAGGCAGGGGCAGTCGGTAACCGTTATGAACCCTGTCTGTGGTTCCTCTGGGCAGGTTGAAACCGTTGTCGTAGACTGGCTTCAGGAGACGTTCAAACGCAGTGAGCGAGGCACCCCACATGGGGTGCTGCAGGTTGTTGCAGGTCCCATCATGGCTGCGGTACTTCTGGTGGAAGCAAATGTCTGAGCAGTTGTTGTTGCGGCGATGGGCTGTGCAGCCAGAGAGATTAGCAATCATTTCCAGAAAACGGGGCGATACCAGATCGTTGTAGCGAAATGCTGTAAAAACACACAAATGAATTCACTAAGGAGAGAGGCTAAATGCGTCCAAGCTCTGGGTGAGAGTTTCTTTATATATGGTGTTCCTGGACATTGTCTGCGTACTATGTGCACTTTTGTAAAAGAAAAATAGGAGAAACTGTATTGCTGACCTATAGAATGAGGTCAAAGTAAAGAAAAAATACTGTTTTGTTTCTGCTGAAATTATTGGATTAATTTAGTCTGGAGTCATCATCTTACACTAACAGCATTTAAAATGTATCTTGTATCATTACCATTTCCATAATGAGCTATTACCTCAATATTTTTCTGAAAGAAAATAATGAATATCTGCTTGCCCATGAAATGTATTACAAAAAAACCCCAAAACAAAAAAAAAAAAAGAGACATGCTTTGTTTTCACTGCATTTCATCTTTGACTCTGTTCTCTAAAATGTATTCCTCTCTTAGCCGGTTGTTTTTGTTGCCAGGCACACAACGCTGCTCCAGTTTTCCTTCACACTAACGAGAGAAGAGCAACAAAAATTTAAATATTTATGTGGTAAACAGTGAGTTACCGCCCTGCTCCGCCCAACTCTACCCACACACACACACGTCTACACACAGGCCTAATTAAATGTGCAACGCATCATTTTAAACTTTGTCCAGTGCTCTGCAGTGATTACAGTTTTAAGTGTTTCACAGCATGTCAAGAGGCCAATAAACCAGTTTAAAGGCTGCTTGTCAACTGCTCCATAGTTACGACACTCTCTATAGGGGGAAATGGCAGACAGACCGAAAGCTGTGACAGAGTCGACTGTTGCTGACAATAACAAAAAGTCACAGTCAGGGGAGATGAGAAAATTGGGCTTAACACAAAATGAGACTAGATGGAAATGTCTTACTTGCCAAACACACAACTTCACTGCTTTGCAAAAGTTTGTATAGCTCTTGAATTCTTCTACGTTAGTCACGTTACAACACAAAACTTCATTGTGTTTTATGTCACTGACAACACAAGTAGAGCAAAGTGGAAGTGCATTTCAAATTATTATTTTTTTTTTACAAAGAAAGTACTCTCTCTGGCATATAGAAACAACTTCTATGAAGCAGTGGTGAAGTCTGCAATCAGCCTTACCGGTACCGTTGGTGTCCACCATGAGACCCTGGTTGACGTGATTTTGGATGAGCAGGAGAGTCTGCTCAAAGATCTCCCCGGCACGGGCCTGCTCCACCGTGTAGGGATCACGTGGATATCGGAAAAGAGCAAGCAGCTCTCCTGGTGTACGAGGCTGACTGGAGAGATGAGTGGCACGAAGATTGTGGGGAAGGCAGGAGATGAGAAGCATATATTAAAATAACAAACAAAACAGACCAGGAAACGTATCTTCTCAAACTTTTGAGGTATCAGAGGCAGACAGAGTTTGCTCTAGTTTCTCCTTTGAAGCGTTTCAACAAGAGGAATCCAAACAGAACCTTGCATGCACATGTGAGTCGCTTCACACAGCTTATGAAAAGCCATTCATTGAGTTTCTGCAGTTTCCACTCACTAAAAAGTGGATATTGGCGTTTTTCTAAAATCTTTTGGAGCTCTTTTAGCTCAATCCATCTTCCAAAAAACAACAAAAACAACAAAAACTGGGTGGCCCAAGATGGCGGCCCTAAAGTACCTTTGTATAGCAACAATTGCAAAACAGATACTCCTCACATCCTCCACCTGTGTTGCTGTGCAGCAAATGATGTGTATTCTGTACCCAGAATACCCAGGCATACACATAAGCATTGCCCTCCTGTCTGTATCTTCTCAGTCGTGTTGTTTAAATTCTAAAACATGGGTAAATTATTTGATAACTGAACAAATGAATTAAAAAAATATATATATATCAATCAATGGTTTAAGTTTTTGGGTAGCAGTGTGCACCACTGGTGAAATTACCAGGATCTGTCTTGTGTTTTCCAGCAACCTATGTTGTTGAGTCGGACGAAGAAGCAGCACTCGCTCCCCATCCCTGCAGGAATTCCTCTTTGTTTCCAGATGACTGACTCAGCCGAGGAGAAAGCTGCATCCTATTCTGTGATTGTGATTTAACAAAGCTGGAAATTCCCCCTCATCGCAACAGCAGCTATGGCTGTGCCGTGTACCGGTGTGCATTTATCATTTTCATGTGCGTATGCCTGGGTGGGCAGGAGTGTACGTGTGAGCATGCCAAGAAAAGCACAACTGCTAACCACATCATTCATCAGGATGGAAACTTCTAAAAGGTGAACTGAGGTCATCTCCACTCCTCACAGTGACAGACTTCAATGCCTTTGTTATCACCTTTTGACTCTAATAAGAGCTTCATACAGACCGGAGGGAAAACGAATAAGAGACAAGTTCAAGTAGGACAAAGAAAAGCAATGAAATAGAAATTTATTTCTAGACAAATATTCCTTGTGGAGGCATTTGAGAGGTGAAAAACGTGACTCCTCATCCACAAAGCAACATTTAAGTCATCTGGGTGACTTGGGTTTAGTTTTACGTGCTCAGTTTTTATGCGAAAAAGTCAAGTGCCAACATGAACTGGGGCAAACTTTTATTTTACACCCCACAATCATGTCGGCCTGCATCATCTGACATACTGAGACATGTGATTTTATTTAACTATTTAAATATACTCCAACTCCTTACAGTGCAGCTGTTTTAAAAAAAATATTGTTTTGCTTGATTTACTACCTTAATGTGTCACAATGATAACCTATAAAGCTTGGAGTTTTGAGGATCTGAAAACATTTGCCACATTTTCTTAGCACAACATCAATTAGCTTAGGCTAACACCTCTGGCAGCCATGGTTTTGGGGCCTCAAGATGATTCATGAATCAGGGCACAGTTACAAGTCTTGATATTAATTTCAATCCCTTTGAAGCAACATAAAACATCTTTGAGTATGCTTGTGGCTTTTTAATATCCTGAGGAAAATAAATGTTTAAAAATGAGGTATCATAAAAAGAAAAATGAGCAGAAAAAGCTGCGACATCTTTTTCACCCATGTTTATAACATTCCTCGATGTCTAAAGCACAGCTAAAAAGATTTTCATCTTTCAATAGCAACAAGTTCTAAACTAACACTGCGATGACCAGAAAATGCTACTGTGCTGTCATGTTTCGATGGTGGGGGGTTACATTTTCTGGGATTCTTTGGATAAGATCCATGCGAGTGTGGAGCGTTTGGCACATTAATATTACCTTCTGATATATTCTGAAATATCAATGACAATTACAGAAGCAAAAATCCTGAAAGCAGCTATTGCAAGAATTGCCAGGACATTTTCAATTGAATATCAGGCGCTTTGATTGCCTTCTTAAAGGTATTATACATTAGGCTTAGAAAAACAAAACAAAAAAAACTTGTAAAAATCAACCATAAGCCATATAGGGAACATGAAAATCATGTGAAAGAAGGGGCCTTGCTCAGATCAGACCAACATTGAACTGTCTGAAATACAAACAAAACCCCGTCTGGCACAAAACTAACATCGCAAATCGTCCTGAGCACATAATATCTACATTGTGAGACATGTGGGTGGTAGCATTATGCTGTGGGGATGCATTTTTACAAGGGAGAGCTGTTCAAAGTTGAGATGAGATAACCCTGAAGGACAGGAACCCTAAACAAGCAGCCAGAACTTCAATAAAAAACACCAAAGTCCATGTTTAAGCTTACAAATATACAGCAAACTTTTCAGATTTGTACTTATTTATAATATTTGAAAACAATACATAGTTTTCACTCCTCTTCACTGTTTGCCCTTCTTTTTGTTGGTCTGTCACATAAAACCCTTATGCTCTGTCTTGAGTTTTGGGATTGTTAACATACCAGTATGGAAACAAGTAGTATGCATGTGTTTGTGTGACACTGTGTGTTGTAATATGTTTGCTGTGCGAGTTTATGTCCTACCCGTCAAAGAGACGTCTCCTTGTGGACTCAATTGCACTGTCCACAGTACGGATGGCCTGCTCTATGGATGTGCTCACAAATGTGTCTCCCTCTCGGCTGATAGCAGGCACTGACAGAAAAAGATGAACAAATTAGTGTAAAATTTAAAACAAAGAGAAGAAAATATAACAGGAGTGTTTCTTTCGTCTTCTGGTTTCCTTCTTATAAACACATTTAGAAAGTAACTTTGACCGACAAAAACGTAGTGCTGTTGACTTTAAAGCTTCAGATGTTTTTTTTTGTTGTTTTTTTTTCTCAACACCGTCACGCCTCCATGCCACTAAAAACCATTTCACTGTGAAGCGAAGACTGAGAGTCCAACAAAAACTGAGCACAGTGATTGACTTTATGGTTCACTAGCGAAGCACTGCAGTCTGACCTCAAGCATTACAGCAGGGAACACAGACACACACAGAACTGGTCTGGTCAGCAGTAGCCTGTGACCAGATTACTAAAATGCATGATTAAAGATCATTAACAGGAATTAATGCTGAGATTCTGTTTTTACTAAGATAAAAGTGTTATTTTTTTTTTGTACCTGTGACTGTAAGCACCATTCGAGCAGCCTGGTATCCAATGGGGTTCCGGGCGACACATTCATAGCGTCCAGCATCTGCAGTGCCAACATCTTTCACCTCCAGGTAACCTTCTTCACTGATGTGGAACTTTCCGCTCTCTGTTATCTGAACACCATCCTAAAAGACACAGCAACTGAGAAGTTCAGGGATCTGAGAGCTCCAAAGTAAAATACATTCATAGTGTTAGGAGAAGTGGTGGTTCTTGTGTTAACGTCTTCCTTCTCTTGCTCCTGTCTTTTTTTTTTTTATATCTGCTGTTTGTGCGCCCCTCCCCTCCCCCTTTCTAATGCCCTGGGTAATTGTCAAGATGGCTATTATAAAAAACTGACACTGCTCGAGTCCAACCTCAATGTGCTGAGGGATGACTTTGCCCGAATTCAGTTGTGATAACTAAGAAACTGTCTGAATAATTCTAACCTTGTTCCAGGTGAGGACCGGCCGCGGCTGGCCCCGAGCACTGCAGGGAATCTGCACATCCTGACCAGACTCCACAGTCAGGTCCCTTGGAGCATTTGTGAAAACAGGCGTTACTGAATAAGTTAAAACATACACACACACACACGCGTGCAAGTTAATAATTTTGCACCAAAGCTCAACATAGAAAGTATATATACATATATACAGAGCATTTTGCAGTGGACCACCACAAGGAAGAAAACAGGGTTTCACAGCCACAGGCCATATTAATTAAAGTTGTACTTTCGTTTTATTTATAACCATCCTTTGACACGTTATTCAACTTTATTTCAGGGTGATGTTCCAACAGATGGCTTCTGCATATCTGTGTTGAGGCAATCCTACAAATTTTTGTGTTTTCTTTAAATATAAGTAATACTTTTTTTTTTTCCCCCAAGTTTCTCACCTCTTTGCTCTATGCTAAGCTGCACAGTGGTGCGGACCGTTCCCACCGTGCTCACCGCCTCACACTCGTACTGGCCCTCATCGTGTGCAGCAACCCGAGTGATGCGGAGCGTACCGGAGGCCAGGATGACGTGGCGGCGGTCCGAGGGAAGAGGACTTCCACCTCGAGTCCATATGATCAGTGGCGTTGGATAGCCGCTTGCCTCACAGGGGAAATCCACCGTATGACCCTCCAAGACTGATTGGTCCTGTGGTGTTACGGTGAACTGGGGGGTCGCTGCATAAGAGAGAAGAATGGAGGAATTACAATATTCATGTTGTAGATATATAGTGTATAAATGTAACACCTTGTGGACTTATTATTATTATTACTTTTTTTTTTACTGAGTGATGCAAAACGTTTAGATCAGGGGTCCCCAAACTTTTTCCTGCGAGGGCCACATAACTTTTCCTTTCTCTGGTCGGGGGCCGGTCTTAGTTTTTGTCGACGGGTGTGGGTGGGGGGTGGGAAGAAGGGCTGTTCTGCCTTTGAAACTGTCGAGCGGGGGGGGAAGACGGCGCGACGACACATTCACGCTTTTAGATAGATATTTTTTACCCAGAATGCAAATGGAAAAAACCGTGAGTAAAACGGTGACTGGGACTGACTAGTATACATTCCATTGAGGGAAAGTTAGTTTCACATCTACTCAAGCCCCCTGGTGGTTGAAGAAAAATCCACATATAAACCAGAAAATACAATATATGAAAAAAAAAACACTGAATGCTCTCCGGCATGAGCAGG
>NW_006799947.1:1351950-1376957 GCF_000485575.1 Poecilia formosa | reverse complement strand
ATTACAATATTCATGTTGTAGATATATAGTGTATAAATGTAACACCTTGTGGACTTATTATTATTTTATTTTTTTTTTTTACTGACTGATGCAAAACGTTTGATAATTCTTGAAAATCTGGTTCCCAGAGAACAGGGGAGAGATTGTGACTTTTGCACAAGGCTGTAAATCAGTGGGTCACTCACCACTGAAGACTGTAGAGCACTGTTAGTCTTTGTCATGGAGTACTGTCTAATTTTTCACAATCTAAACTATCTTCATCATCCCCCCTTTACTTCTCTCATATTTCAGCAAGAGAAAATAAAAAAAAAAAACACACGTACACGCACATACACACACAGATGACATTTTGTACAAACCTGACTCTAATTAGCTGAAACATATGACTCACTAAAACGAAAAGGACCCAACATTTCTGCAGCTGGGAATGTTTTTATTTGATTTGCAGAGCACAGCTGCACTCAAACTGTTAAGAGCTGATAGAAGCGTAATGAGAAAATCAAGATGTGAAATTATGTGATAATCCCCATGAGATTCACTTTCTCGCCTTACTGTTGATCTCTCAGCATTGTTTGGAGCTGCACAGCTGTCATACTCTGCCACCAGGATTGTGGTCCAACACACCGCCTAAAACACTGAGGAGCCATTATGCAGCATGTACTTTAAGCCATGTTAACAGCCATTACTACATGGAAAAACATGGTGTCATCTCAGGATTACAGGCTGCCACGCTTTCCTGTGTTATGTCAGGCCTGTAATTTCAGCTGCACACTCAATGAAATCATGTTCACAGGAGGCAATAAACCTCCGCTACACATAAAACTGAATGGCTTACTGCGATAAAAAAGCCATGCAAACATAGAAGGCATTGTAGTACTGAGCAATCAAGTCCATCACTTCAGCTGAGTTTGTTTTTTTTAACCAGTACACAAACTTCTTAAGCCAACCGTAAAAAGACATGATTTCAATTGTGGACAGGCCTGTAGCTCACAATAGTTGAATTCATTTCTATGCCTCAAAACTGAGAAGTAATCGAAAAGCATGAAAGAGAAAAAGTGAGTACAAGACGGTCGAGAATGCAGCCAAAAGTTTCCAAAGAGTGATTGCATAATGTTTGGAACATCTAACCCAGGCATTAATGCATAACATAATGGCCAACTGAAGGGAAGGTAGCAACAACAGTATCCATCTTAAAATCCACCTTAAATTGTCATATACTGTAGTAAAGACTTTCATGAGGATTTATCGACGAGCAGGAGAAAGTCGGGAGAAATGCTCAGAGATCTAGCAAGATGGATTAAAAGTACCGGTATTCTGTGGTGAGCCTAGCCTACCAGTGTTACAAAAACTAATTTCACAAAAAGATCAACCCACCCATTGTCAATATCTGCTTCTAATTGAAGCGTCACAGGGGAGCCAGTGCCTAATTTACAAAAACATGACTCATCAAGTTGGTCAGATTGAGGTAAACATTGTAATTTTTGTTCCTTTTTGACAAGCATAGGTGCCAGAGTGTGTTGCTCTGTTCACACTCAGGTTTAATCAACATTTTTTTTTTCCAACAACTTTCACCAAAGGACTTTATCTTAGAAAACTGCCATCATTGTGCAAGCCTCGCATTTCTATGAATAATCACTCAATGTTTCACTTGTGTTTTAATTCCCCAAATGGTCTGTTTTCGCTAACTAAACTCTGTCAGTCAGACAGTTTAGCCCAAAATGGTATTTGGCCCTTAAAAGTCAATTCAAGGCAAATGGCTCCAGTCAATGGCCTATTGTTATTTCAACACATACTGAAAACATTTTGCTGCTACTACTGATTATTGAGGGAACCATGCAGGAGGAACGTTTGGATACATCAGTTACTGATTCACTTAATAAAGCAGGTAAACTTTAGAAAATTTTATTTACTTGTAGCAGAACTTTACTGCCTTTTAACTTATTATATTAAATAAACGTTTACGTCCTCTAATTCCACCCCAAAAGAGATTTTTTTTTTCTTTTTTTTTATGAGAAAAGCTTAGGAGTACACTGACCAGGGCAAACAACAAATTAGCAATACATGGGATGCACCACTGCCAGCTTCCAAACACTCAGTGCTTAACTCTCCTCTTGACTGAAACAATAACATAGCAACAGCCTCATTAATGAAAACAATGTGCACTTCTGAAAGGTTTTTGCAACACTCTTTTAACACAAAACATATGATGTTATATAAAAATAACCCTTTTAGCTCCATGGGTGGTTTATGATCTTGTTGCCCAGATACTTCTTGTGCATTATGCTTGTCATCCATCCATTATTGTCGAGATGGGAGAAAAATTTGACAAAAACAGCCATTTTGTATTTTGTGGATACAAATGACTAAGATTCAGAAAGGAGATTAAGTAAACCAATGTATGACTTTTTTTTTTTTTTACAACAAATTCTTTGAGAAGAGCCCCAGGCTTAGGGCCCCCATAAGCTCTTAGGCCCCTGGGCAAAAAAATGAGGGTTGGCATGAATCCAATCAGAATGTTCTGATGGAGGCATTTACATGACACACTTTTATTCAGATCGGCTGTTTATTCTGATTCATTACGTCAAAGTAAACATGGCTATCGACTGTGAATGGAACGTTTAACAGAACGACTCCTGGATCTGAATCAAAGTTTTGCCAAGACCCAGGCCCTGCACACCTTAGTGGTTAGTAGGTCAGTAGTGTGCTTGAGAGTGAAAGCTGCACCTCTGTTAGAGTCAGTGAAATGTTTGATAAATCTCCGAGCAAACCAGATTTCTATTTTGCATGTACGCTGGTGATACGGCACTGTGCCGGAGTACTATGAGCCGTGGGAACATTACCCTGTTATTCAGTGATCTGATCCCTTTAGTCTCTCACCTCTTTGCTCAATGTTCAGCTGCACAGTTGCACGCACTGTCCCCACTGGGCTCACTGCCTCACACACATACTGGCCCTCGTCATCGGTCGTAACACGAGTTATACGAAGGGTACCGGCAGGCAGAATTGCATGTCGTCGGTCAGAAGGCAGTACGTTTCCACCTCGAGTCCAGACAATCACTGGCTCTGGGTAACCGGTCGCCTCGCAGGGAATATCCACAGTGTTACCCTCCAAAACTGACTGGTCCTGTGGCGTGACGGTAAACTGGGGAGTCGCTGTTCAGAATAGGAGAAAAAAATAAGACAATAATATGACATTTTCATGCAGGTCATCTATTAACACAATTAAATCTTATCTATTAACACAAATAAGATTTTCCAAATATTTTTTTTTTTAATTTACAAAAATTACTTCTCTGTCAAGATGACCCAGCTATGTTGTGTTGAGATTGTGATGAATATCTGGAATGAATTCAAGTTTATCCCGTGTTTATTTTTGTACGTATTGGGATTGACTCTAATTAAATTTAGCTTAGTTTTTGTGAGACTGATGAATGTTTTTATATGAATAACACAACAGAAAACATTTAGGATTTATATAGTAAAAAAACCAAAACATTTACACCAGTAGAAATCTAAATCTAAAAGCTTTACCTTGGACAATGATGCGTGCTGTAGCATGTATGGTATCCACATTATTGGAGGCGAAGCACGTGTATAGTCCTCCATCCTCTCGGACAACATTCTGGATGTACAGCCCCCCAGATGGAGTGATGTTGATGCGAGTGTCACTGGGCAACGGCGTGCGGTCACCCTTCGTCCACGTGACTCTGGGCTGTGGCTGACCGGTGGCGCTGCATTCCAGGGTCACGCTCTCACCCACCAGCACCTCCGTGTTCTGGGGTTGAATGACAAAACTTGGCCGGGCTGGAAGAACAAGAGAAGAGGGTGGAGGAAAGTTGAAATGAGGATCAAGATAACTTCTGCAAAGTTCATCAACATTAGAATATGTTTTCTTCTTTGCAGATGACACCATTATGTTTTGTTAGGACAAAGTTTTTTCTGTTCCAAATGCTACAAAAATCAACAGAAATCCAAATTATGACAACCTGTTACTTCACGAAGCTAAATAGCAAGATAAATGTAGAACCAGACAGCTTTATAAATATTTGATCTAATATTGATATTGGAAATCATCGTGATATCAGCCACAATATGAGTATCAGATAATATTGGCCTGCATTGAGCTTGAACTTTAGTACAATTTTCAGATTACATCACTCGTCAGGGTTTAGGGTATCAATATCAAACATCTAAATTACTGCCAGAACTTAACTCCACAGTATGTCCAAAAAATAAAAAATAAAAAATCCAACAGAAGCAAAACAAAAACAAACTCAGTGTTCAAGTTTTGAAAGACAACATAAAACATTTTAAGCAACCAAAACAGAGTGATTTGTTGTTGGCAACAACTTTAAAAGTTCTAAAAAACCGTGTTGTGGCTCAGTTACAAAAACCACCTTTGTGTTCATTGACTCAAAACTGAAAACAGCTTGACCAATACCAAACAGTTTTCAGTGTTTATTGAAAGAAAATGCAGCGGATATGTGTCCTTGTTTGGTCAGTGATTGCAGTGGAATGAAGAAAATATGTTTGCAGCAAGGGTTGTGTGGTTTACCATCAGAGAGACAGGAAATGCACAACATCAGTTCTCAGAAACTTCTGATGGGCTCAGTTTCAACCAAAACATGTACAAAAATATTTACTTTTTTGCTTTTTTTGAAAGACACTATATTGTCTTTATCTATAGTTAAGAATTATTTAGAGATGCATCAATCAGACTTTTATAGGTAAGAAGATTTTAGATGCCTTACTTAAAAAACACAACAGGTAAATTTTTATAAAAATGTATTGATTGAATCCTAAGTATTGGCCCATGTGGACGACCTGCATTTTATGCAGCTTGTTAATCAAATCTGTTTTGTTTTTTTTATTATTATTATTATTTTTTTTTGCTTCCAAACCAAGCCTTCTTCACTTTTCATAATTACATTCACAGGACAGCAGGACAGGGACAGTGGTTTCCAGTGTGTCTTGGTCATCTGACTTCATTAGCTCACTTTGCTCTTGATAAGAGAACAGAGAAGTGCTTGTTGTTGTTTTCTTATTACAATTTTCAAAATATGCCTCTGTTTTTTAAATTTTGTAACATAGCTAACCAGAATATGCTACAGTCAAATGAGCAACAAGTCATATCAAAGTAACCATGCCAACACTAACCAGATTTTCCAACACACACTCACATCCATGCATTATACTGTAGTTTGTCAAATGAGCCTGTATTCAACCTCTATGAGAGTGTGTGGGAAGCTGCATAATAACCTGGTAGAGAAAGGAAAGTATTGCACTTACAGGGGGCTCCAAAGTATCGAAGGGTGACCTCTGAAGTCTTGACTTCCCCGGCTACATTTTTGGCCATGCACTGGTAAACTCCCTGGTCAGTCTCTCTGGTGTCTTGAATCATCAGTGTCCCATCTTCCAGGAGGTTCAGACGATTGTCATCTCGCATATTTAAAGCATTGCTGCAAACAAAACAAAAAAGCAGGCAAATATTGTTTACTTTAAATGGATGGATGGTTTTATAGTGTATTTTCTGTCTTAGTAATATTATTTGATTTACAAAAATATTCCAAAAAATCTTCGTTATTCTCAGTGGAACAAAAGATAAAAGACACAGTTGAGGGAAGTAAACCATAGCAAGTATTGGATATGGTAAACGCAACATATAATATGTGTTAATTCTTTGATGTAAACATCTAAATAATCTGGTCATTGTCAATTTGCAGAGTTATTTACATTTAGTTTCAGTTGTACATTATTGTGCTAAACAAAGATGAAGCCATCACATGGCTCAAAGGTAGAACAACGTTTTCAGAGGCCATATTTTTCTTTGCGGCTGTCCTGAGTTTTATTCCCAACTCCAGGCTGTTCGTTGCATGACTCCTTTTTCTTGTCATCCTTCTGCCAAGCTAAAAGTGCAATAAAATCTTAGACAACATGTAGACAACAGAAAGGTTTGCGAGAAACAAACACCTCAAAATTCCAATTCACTAGGACAGACTACATTTTTCTTTAAAAAAAAACAAACAAAAAAAAACATGCGGAATTGGTCTCAGTTTTCTTATTTCATCTTTTTAAGGTTTTGACCAATCTTACTTGTTCCTGAGCCAGATAATCTGAGGTTTGGGGTTTCCCTCAGCCCTACAGGTGAAGTAAACAGTGTTTCCTGATGTAACATCGACATCCCGGGGCTCTGAGGTGATCCTTGGTACCTCTGCAGTGAGAAAATTCAACAAGAAAAATGAATGACAATCAAACTATGACAATCCATGCTTTGATTTCACATTTCTGTAACCCTAATAATACAGTGATATACAGAAAAGTTCAGAGTCAGTTTAATGGCTTTAGCCTGCACAGGTCTTGTGTCTCCAAACCAAACCACAAAGTTGGTGTGGGTGCGTGTGTGCTGATATTCTGTGTTGTTGTTGTTTTTTTTTTTCATATATGTAAATCTGCAGTCCAGCCAAACATCTCTGCTTTAAGCTCTCCCATCTGAAGGACATTGTGCTCACAGTTGTGTGCTGCTCAGGTCTTTTCTCGCCATTTTCTACATTTGCTAAGGCTAATTCCTAAGTGCAGATTGACAAACCCAAATTGTTTGGAAACAGCCTCATAACCATCCGTAGGGTGAGGGGCAGGAACAACCGCATCCCCAAGATGATTGCTGTTATTGTGTCAACAGGAGATAATGTATCTCAAATTAGTTTTCCATAACAACAGATGGTAAACTTGTTTCTTACCACAACTGTACCGAGCCTCTGTTGAACCAGACCTGCTCTTACATCCATGTTGGAAGAGTCTCTAATCTAATTCAGAGGCCAAATTCCAGAAGTTTCCAACAGGATGTACTTCCTGTACTCGGTGGTGATCTAGATTAATGGTCACCACAAGCATGTGAAATCTAAGACACACAGAAGCAACAAACAGGAACAGTTCCCATGTCCCAAAGAGAGATTCAGCCTCCCACTTTCACAGAGTCTGCTCACCAATTCAGGTCAGAAGCAATTCCTCTAAGCAATTTCCTCCAAAGTTCTCACACAAGCAACTGCTGCGATGGCAACTGTTTTGCATCCACCAGCAGGTCAATCAGTGCAAACACCATAACATCTCAAGTCTAAGGGGATGAAAGTTGAACTCCAGCTCTTACTAGGCAGCATACCACCCTGCTTCCAGGGTCTGAAGTGGACCATGAAGGAAAAGACAGATGGAGAGAGGTGTAGAATGACGTTCACCATGTTTTCAGGAAGATATTCTTCTCCTGGATTTTAGGGAGTGGGAGGGCTACAGCAGGCAGGAGTGGGCACGTTAAGGCCATTAAAGTTAGTTTCTGTGATTAAACTGCGGTTAAGATACAGTTGCCTGGTTCAGACTGAGGGATTCAGAGGGAGCTGGAGAAAATACAGGTTTACAACAAGTGGATTTAGCTCTGGAGCCCACAAGGAATCAGACTGATTATGGAATTATCTGCATTTTCTCTTCCACTTTTGTTGCAAAGAAGTGTGAATAAACTTACTGTTATTATCTCATCCAAAACAGACAAATTAGAGAACGGATCATTAACCATCCAATAGCTTGCCATACTTCCATTGCCAATTCTAGAAAGGACAGCACATCAAAAACGTGTAATATTCTGCACAATTAGCACTTGAAAAATACTCAACGCTGTGAGAGGTAATTCTCATCTTTGCTTAAGTTTGAGAATTAAAATCAAATAGAAAAGAAATGATAGAGATTATTATTAAATAACTTCAATGTGCAATAAATTAGCAGCAGTATAAATAATTATTGCTTTTACGTAAAAGCAAAAAACATCCTTACTCAACAAATAATTTGACATTCCTTTTGTAAGTGTAAAACTTATGCTAGTTGATTGAAAGGTTCAAATGAAAGAGCTTTTCTAATGCCTAGACTGCAGTAGAACCAGGAGGACTTCTGTCACAAGTACGAATGCAGACGTTTCTCTATGTCAAGGGTTTCTACACATTTTCCAATTCAAAATGACTCACTACTTCAGACTTTAAATTATTACATATTTTTGATCTCTTTTAAAGCATTTTGGATATGTTTCCATTTCTTTCTTTGACAAACTAAAAAAGAAAACAACAACAAAAAAAAACATAAGCACAGTCCATGTTGTTCCAAACTTCTCATGGCCTAGTAGGAACATTGCATACATTTATTAATTTCAATATTTGTGTTGTAAACATCCTTTCTACTTCAGATGCAAAATAAGATAAACCCTTATCCCCTCTCACTGATAAAGTGAACATATGCTTGTTGTTGCAGTGACCACAGATTTACATTTCCTCCAGCAGGGTAGATTTTTTTCCAGGAGCAAAACAGCTGCAGAGCTCAGACAAAGAACAGAAACATGCACCTGTGTGTACATTTGCAGTGTGTGGTTAGATTAAGCAGTTTATACATGACTCAACACATGTGCTGCTAGCAGGAAGGAAGGCTAAGCTATTGTCTGTATGTTTTAACAATGACTTTATTAAATGCTAAAGAAAGACAAAAACAATTTGGATGGAAGTTGCAATGAAACTTTGCATGAGAAGTTGAGCTAGCATAGACCCAATAACTTTCTGTGGAACAGTGTTATTTGGGCGCCACAGAGCAACAGTGCTTACATATACTGTAAATATTTTTTGCACAGTACACAGGAGAATATCTGTTTGTGTACATGACTTCATTTACCAGATTAAATTTTTTTCTTCTCAGTTTCAAAATTAAACAAACACTGCTGTATTGACTTCTATTGGCACTCTTTCTCTCCTACCTTTGGAAATCTAGATATTTATTTTATTTTTTATTTTTTTTGGTTGTAAAAATACACTAGATTTTTTGGTTGTACCATAAGAAAATGTCACAAAGTTCAAGGACTATGGATACTTTTCCCAGGTGCTATAAAATACCACTGAGGTGAAAACATTAATGCCACAAAGGGCTAAAAGCTGGTTTGAAGAAGCAACATGAAGACAAATCATAATAAAGTGTTTAATTTTACCGCAGTTGAGCTCCTCAGCAGTGAGGGTGGCCACCGATCGGCCCTGGAGTCGACTGGGATGCTCGCAGGTAGCAGCAGCCTGGGCGTTTCCTGACTCGGCGTACTGCTTCAGCAGGTCGGCCAGCCACAACAGCTCACAGTCACAGCTTAAAGCGTTAGAGTCTAGCCGCCTGCAAACGTGGACACAGGCAAAGAGCAAATCACAAGACATAAAAGGGCCTAGGAGTTCTGTGTTCATTATTATCTCATTTCAGTTGAATTGTTTGCAGAAACTAATGCTGTTAGACCCTAATTATCAATAAAATCAGAACGGTTGAAGGTTATAAGATCATAATAGACTTCTTCAGCATGAGAGCAGCATGGATATTATGGACGAGCAATGGTCCGAGGGCCATTTTGGTTCATCATGAACCAAAACAATAAACTCCCCCTGGTCACTTCTGGTGCGATGCAGCAGGAGAACATCCCATCAACACCTACTGTTATGTTTTTTTAGGGTTCCGACAAAATTAAAAGTAAAATAAGATGTTGAAGCTCATCAGTCATTATTTCTTCCTCATCTGAAGTTGTCAACTCGTGATAGTTGTTCCTCTATGTCTTGATCGTTGTGTTTACTACACAGTTGTAAATCACACATATGACAAAAACACCATGACATGTACTGCAGCAGGAGGGGTTTCATAGGAGCTCGTCTTTGAAGGATGTGGTTGAAAATGAACGTGACAGTGCATCGATAGTTCGACTTCGGCTTGACAATATATGCTACAGCCTGAAGTTTAGACCACTGTTAGAGCAGGCTGTTTGCCTGATTTCCAAACACGATGGGGCCCACTAGAAAAAAAAAAAAAAAAAACTGGATCAGGCTGTTTGCCTGTTTAAAGGACAAGCAGACAGACCTATATAATTTAAGTTTAGGCCTAAATCGGGGTTATGCATGTCATTAATACTGACTGGAGTCTAAAGAGGTATATGATTAGCTTCAGGTATGTTGCTCAGCGGGACACAAAACCAAATGTTTTACTTCTACTGCATCGTAACCAATCAGGCTTCATAGACAGAACACAATCCAAAAAAATTAAAAAACTTAAAATATCAGAGTGGAAACCTCGTCACCTTGTAAAAGGAAATCTGCTCATTCGGTTCAGGACTGTGTCGGTTTTACAGATGTGGAAATAATAACATCACGTGTGAAAATGCAGCCTGAGTAGTTTTTGATTTCAATCCAGTCACACATGCACCTCAGAGCTGTCGACCTGCGATCACATTAGCTGTGTAGCAGCAGCAGCAGCAGCAGCAGCAGCGTTAAAAACACTCCTTTGTGACAGTTCATGAACTACAGTGTGTCTGGCACCACCAAATCCAGCTCAGTGCAAACAGTGGGGCCCACCAGAAAGAGACTGGGACGGATTGTTCTCACTGTGGGAACTGGTCTCACAGCCTGGACTCCTTTTCTGGTTCAGCTTTACTACAATGTGTCACCTAAAAAAAGATGCTTTACAATGCTTTAATGATTTTTCACAGTCTAATATTGTTCATGTGTTCCTATACAAAAAGCCAAAATCGCAGCAAAGTCAGTGTGATTAAACAGGGTTTAACTCTCTTCTTGAACTCTCGTTCAAACATTAGAAGTAAATTTATGACAGGGAAAAGAGGAACAAGAACAAGAAGATGTGTTTTTATTTAGGATTCTTTGCACTTACAATCGTTTCATGGACTGAAGATGAACGAAGGTTCCTGGGATGAGCTGTGTTATTCTGTTATTGTGCAAAAACCTGACAGGGAGACAGAAACGGGAAAATGAACACGTGACCAATAAAACAGGTAGTGTGGAGACAGGATGTTGTTTTTGGTGACTTAATTTTCCGTTTTTTAAAAGAGGACAAATATCATTGTCCTTCCAGATAATGGTGCAATAGCACATCTTTTTCCACTGTAGACACAACAAAGCATTTTCCTGTATATGCGAGACTTTTTGATCAATTTGCCACACATTTCTGTATCCTTCCTTCCAGGAAACTGATTCAAAGATCTTTCTTGTCTCTGCTTTGACTGTGTCCATGGAAATCTTCCCCAACAACAGCTAAACTACGCACCTGGGAATTCCTTCCTTCCCCTATTCCTTTATTTTTTTTTCTTCCCTGCAGGTGTTCCATCTATTTTGCACAGACTCAAGACTGCAAGTGCAAATACAGCAGGTTTAAAAAAATGAAACAAGAACCTAACATATTAAGTCTATGAGAGACAAAGAGAGGGAGGGAGCTTCAGAAAACCATGCTAATTATTGCAGCTAGCTAAATAAACAAAATCTTATAAACTTAGTCACAGTTATATAACAGTTTACTGCTTCATAAGAGCAGATTTTAACTGTATTGTGTCTGAACTAAAGATATTTTATTAATTTTGGCAAAAAAGGTGAGACAGAGTGCACCTACAGTCGTTCCAACTTCGGCAGATGGCTGAAGGATTCTGGTTCCAAAGAATCGATGCTGTTGAAGTGCAGGTAGCTGAAACAGAACAAAATGTACAAATAGGTATTTCAGTTTTCATGATTATGAAACGTTACATTGTTCTATGGAATTGAATGGGTGGGGGCAGGGAGTGGACAGGTTGGGGTTTGGACAATAGTGTGTCAGAAATAACTATGGAGAAAACGGCACTGTGGATCTTGGCAGACTGCAGGATTCTACATGTTAGCATTCATGACATATTTAAGTTTAAAATTTAAGGGTGCAGTTTTAAATTCAAGGAAGTACATGTGGAACATTTTCAAGCGAAAATCACTGAAGTATGCCATTTATGCAAGGATTCTGACAAACACTTGAGATGAGGTCAAAGCAACTAATTCTGCGGGCTTTCTATTTGGATTTAAATAGTTATGCTCAGCACCCAGTTGCTTTAAATGTTATTGGTAAAGGGGAACTACTTTTTTCATTAGATTACAGAACCCTATTTCTTCTCACCCTAAAGCAACTCAAGTGCCTTTTTAGCAAACTCCAGCTATGGTTAGGGAAAAGGTTTATAATCACCACTGCATTCATACCGGTCAGATGAGTCATGCAGACAAATGAGTAAATTCATAATTATGTCTAATTTCAGTCAGTTTAGTAGTATAAAGCAGTGATCAATAAAGCACTAGAATCATGTCTTATATAAACAGGATGCAAGAGAAAAAAGATCAAGGCATTTTTGTTTTGCATATTACAAACACAAACGGCAGCTAAGGGGACTTTACATGACAAACAGTTGAGAGTTATTTCATATGATATGAAATCCAATTTGACCAAATTCTATTAAAATCTGCCCTGATCACCTAATACAATCCAATAATAACATCAGATCATTGGATTCAGATCCAATATCACACAGCCCAGTTTGTCCCAATGAAAATGGAATAGAGTCAAATTCAGTTCATTTGTATGCTAGTTAGTAAAATCTGATCTACTTAAAAACATATGTAGAAAAGGGGAAAAAAGGGTTTTGTTTGGAGAACTACAATATACTAAAATCAGCATTGCATTTGCATTTTCTCAGATTGGAGGCACAAAATACAAATGCAGAAAAAAATCCGACAGGTGGATAAAAATGCTCAATAAGGTTTCAAATTGGGTTTGCTTTCACCTGAGAGTCAACACTAATGCAGCGGTAAAACAAACTAAGACAACAAAGAACCTTTTAAACGTCAGAGATCAGAGAGTAAAACAATGATGAATTTCTCTTAGGCCTAACTCATCAGTGGCTATAAATCATATGGTTAGGCTGATACAAACCAGAGCCACTGCATTTACTGACAGAAACTCAGACATGAGGCTTAAACACTCATGAATCACAGGAGGATCATCGACCACTGATTTGGGATTCTCCTCAGTCAGAACAATGACACAATGGAATTTCATGCCTTGGCATCTGTTTTAATAGAATTACTGGGATTTACAACTTGCCACCAACACATAAAGCATTCTTTTATTGGGGGGAAATTCGGCCCAGCTGCTTGGTCTGACAATGAAAATGAATTTTACCACATAGGTTATTTGTTGTTGATTGAGTTAAGAAAGAGGACAGCACATAAAAAAAATTGTGGTTAAGATGACCCACTAAAATATATATATTGCATTATACTAAGTTAAATTTGTTTGTGACTAAATTAAAAGGATTACTGTGTTTTACTGCAAATATAATAAAAACAAATTCATCTTCTGTTTTGTCTCAAACCTTTGTGGGGGTTAAAATTTATTCATTCATGCATTTTGCGTCTCAAAACAGTAATCAGTCATCAGGTGTGGTGAATTAATTTGAACTCAGCTATCCAAGGGGATTTAAAGCTCAATCATGATTTCACATTGTAGCCTAACATTGGGCCGACTTGGTTAGGATGTGTTTTTATTATTACTATTATTATTATTATTATTATTATTATTATTATTATTATTAATGCATGGAGTCACAATTCATACTGAAACATTAATAAAAACATACAATCTCGGGTTCCCACTGACTGCAAACAACATAAAAAGTGAATAAAATATAAGATTTATAATGTTTTTCCAAGCAACATCCCAGTTTGAACTTCTTTTCTTTTACAGCAGGCATCAAGCATTAGGGTCCAAGGGTCTCCAAATCCCCAAATTATAGAGATCCACCGATCCGATATTAACAACCGTATCGGTCCAGACACTGAAAGAACTTCTAGATCAGGTATGGTGACAATATCCCCGAGCTGTTTTTCAGTATCGGATCCGTATCGGACGATACTGAGTCTCAGATATCTGTATTAGTATCAAAAGAGAAAAAAGTGGATTGGTGCATCGCTACAAAACTGTGCAATGTTCAGTACTTATGGGAAACAGTTGAACTTTAACACACAAACAAAGCACACATTATGCACAATTATCTAGAAAACACACACACACACACACACACACGCGCACACACACGCACCCACACACACACACACACACACACACACACACAAGATTACAGCAAATCTTAGAGGAGGTGTGATTTTTGCAGCAAGAGACAGACGTAGGTCAAAGCTTTGTTCTACTGTACTCCTGGCTGCAGCACAACACTGCAACATGTTAAGTTTTAAAGCTTCAATGGTGTCGGGGCAAAGCTGCCATGATCACCATGCGACTCATGCAGAGGGAGTCAAAGTGGGTCACAGCGCAGCAGACAAAGGTCAGGTGCACAAATGGCATGCATAGTGGCAACAAAAAGGGGAAAAGGGCCGTCGCATGTAGCAGCATGATGCCCATCTACTACCTAAGAAGTAAAGAGCATGCTTTGATTTATGCACTGTACGACTCATAAGCATGTCAGCTTTGCCAGGCTTTGGGATTTCTTTACAGAGATCCTCAGGAGAAGGGAGAGAGGTCAAGCCATGTACAAATGGGTAGAAGAAGGCAGAACGCTGCGAGCAAATAGAAAAGGTAAATGAAGAACTCGGTCACTTACAGTTGCTCAAGAGAGACAAGGCCCTTAAATGCTTGTCTGTCAATTGATTGGATTTCATTCTTGTACAAATAGCTGAAAGGAGAGATAATCAGTGACATTAGTAACACTCACACATCTTAATTTTCCCTAATTATAGAGAAAAAGCACAGAGTCCTATAGCATTTTATAAAAAAAATAACTTAATTTGCCCCCCAAAAATTAAATAGAGCAACTTTCACAATGTTTTTTGCTCCTGGTGATGAATTAAAAACCTACAAACAAATTCATCTAACTCAATGTTTTCTGCTTACGATATAAAAGCCAAACATGCAAAGCATGCAACTAAAGAATAAAGGGATATCGTAAAAGGTGAATGTCCAAGAGCTGTCCATTGTAGTTGTTGACCAATTGCTTATTTTTCTTGCTTGCAAATTAATACAACAAACATTTAAGGTATATATTATACAGACATTTCAATGTGTTTCATTAAACAGCAACTTCTTTGCTCAGTATCAATCACCTTCCACAAGAATAGTTTGAAGTGAAAACTCAATAGTCTCCGAGTTGCTCAACAGGCTCACTCAGAATAAGTAGTAAGTTGCTATATCCACACCACAAGAAAACCATCTGCTGTCTTTTCAGTGATCTAAACTGTTACCGAAATATCAAAAACAAATACAAATGTGGGAAATGATCAAAGTAATAAAAATAATAAAAACATAACAAATTTCCATGAGTGAAATGTTTGCTGCAAGTCCCATGAAGTAATGTACAACAGGCTGGAATCATAAACGCAATGTTCAGGATCACCAGGCGCCCCCAAAAAGCAAACCACCCTCCTCATGTGTGTTATTCTTCCACAACACATGTCAAAGAAATGTGAGCCTAGAAAAGCAATAGCTTCCAGCTGTGCATCCTTTCATCTCCCATCACACACTTCATGATTTTAACCTGGGACGTAATGAGAAATCCAGATCTCCACCAGAACAAGAATTAAAGAAAAAAAAAATACATTAAAACAAGAAGATTACAAAAATGCTGAGTTCTTTTATAGAACAGGAAACCACCAGGACAATCTGAGCTAAACTTTGGTTGAACAGAATCGCTCTGTAATTAAAATCAAACAACATAGTGAAATAGAGACATAATAGCAAGATAAAGGACCACTGTGTCTTGTTTTTGAATGAGTCAGCTGCAAATTATCCCAAAGTTCATAAATCTGAGATAGACATTGGGAATTGTGAAAATGCCTGTCATTCAAGCAGCAGCCACAGTGCCACCCAGACTGCAGCGCCATTGGTTAATTTAACCTTCTGTGGGTAGACTAAATAGCAAGATGTCCATTTTGGATTAAATGAGCCATTTTTGTGACTTAACCTTACAACTTTGAAAAGCACTTAAAACCACGTTTACTGTCTGTCCAGCACATTCAACAGATTTCAACCATATTGTTTAGACCAATAAATAAACAATATCTGCAAATCTAACTTCAAACTACATCCAATGTTTCAACAACTCTGATGAAATTTGTTCCTTCACCAACATTAAATCAGAAGGCAAATTATCTTTCACACAATTGTTCCATCAGTAAAATAATTGTTTCCAAAATGTTATTTTTGAGATGTTTAATTTTTCATTTTCAATTGTTTTTAGATAATACATTTTGATGAACTACAAAAACATAACCATCCAAGCATGGATGCAAACACAACACACTGCTGCAATGTGTGGCTTTTAAAGTTCTACATCTACGGGGGAAAAAAAAAAGAGAAAACTTTTTGATTCTCTAATGAGAAACAGCATCTGTTGAAGAAAACAATCGGCAAGCTCTTCGCATGTTTACATCAGTCTGATCTGTTTATTGAGCTGGTTCTTACAGAGAAAAGAAAGCTCACCATTAAGCTTTAACTGGATTGCGGATGAATCAGAGAAAGCTACACTGTGCTTCGAAGAAAGTGAAGAGGTTAGATGGGAACTTCCAGCTTTAAGCTCTGACTAGCAGGCAGATGTAACCTTCAACAATCATTAAGGTTCCTGCAGCAGTACAGTCCTCAGATCAGCTGTGTTTTGATGGGAAGGGGTTCCCTAATTAAAAGTGACTAAAACAGCTGCAGGATTTAATTACAAACATGAGGGAGAACCGTAAGGAATCTGTAGGCTCTTGATTGGAATCCAGTGGAGAGGAAAACAAAAAAGCTGAATTGCTCTTGTCTCGAGCCTCTTCTTTGTTCCTACCTGCTGTGAAGATGGACTCAAACATTTTCGGGAGACAGTAATAACATCTAATTTCAGTTGTTTTAGGTCAAATGGACTGAACCATGGTGTGATTGCAGACCTAAATGTGGTCTGCTTTGGAGCCAAAACAAAAAAAAAAATATCAGTTTTGCAAAAAAAACAGAATATTTTTCACTTTTACTATTGTTGTTTCTTTAATTTCACAGATTTAACAATAAGTCCATAAAATTTGTATTTTATCTAGCTAGTTTGGCGGTAATCCAAAGTATTATCTTTACCTCCCTTTGACAGGACAATACTATTAAGTGTTACCTAAAGATATCCTTTAAAAAAACACAAGCTGAAATCTTCTTAGAGGACCTTAACTGAAAATTTTAAAATAAAATAAAAAAAAAACCCAAAGAACGTCGACTCCAATTAAAAACATTCTGTTCTTGACCTTTGCTTTGGAATTGTTTTGATTAAGAGAAACTTTACTTATTCGTTCACGTCAATGGAAACAGACTAAGTGGGGGACAAACTTTGTCCTCTGAAGTCCTTTTCATCTTGGTAAATAACTCAGCTTGCACTGAGCAGTAAACAGGCACAGCCACTTGGTTCCAGTAAAAGTCTCCCACCAGAGTCAGAGCACTTTTCTGCACACTGCTAAAGCAAATAACTAACTTGTACAGAGTTCTAAGTGTTTTCAGTGAAACACACCCAAAAAGAAGTAACAACTAGTTCTTGCTACTAAAAAGCTGATGCATGACTCAGATCAACTTTTCGGGAATACGGTCATATTTAGCAAATTAGAATAAGTGAGGCGTATTTGTCAGGTTAAATTACTCCAAATAGCTACCTCTAGATCTTAATAATACTATTTATTAGGCACACATTTTTGGTTTAAAATGTTTTCAATCGGTCTTTTGTAATATTCTAAGGTTAAATGTTGGGTTTTCATCAGCTCTACATGGAAAATTACAAGTAACATAAAACATAACACGTACAAATGCCTAAAAATAACAGTTTGTGTGTAATTCATCCATTAAATTGGTTTGACTTGAGTGAACTGAGTTACTGGAATAAATGGACTTTCAATGCTACTCTAATCAACTGAATATGACCACATAGTTGACACACAGAGATCTGTGTCCAGATGGAAATGCATTAGTCGATTTATGAAGAGTGATAACAGCATTGTGTTGATTTCTTACAGTAAGCTTTCAATACTATTTTATATTAGTAGCAGTTGCAAAGTCACACTCTACTTGGGTGAAAGTGCAGTGGCTGCACAACACGATTTTACAAATGACCTAAAGCAAAGACAACTTACTTTAGGGCTTGCATTTTAAACTCATCAACATCTTAGGCTAGTGATCATCACAATTAGCACTGCTAAACTGCTAACCTTAAACAGCAATCTATGTGTGGTAACGAGAAAAACTAGAATTTTCTTTGGTATTTTCAAATGTCTGCTAACACACAAAGAAAAGTCAGGTACAAAACAAGAAACAGTAGAAGTACAAAATGGCTATAAGGTCTAGCTTTCTGTTGTAGCAGCTAAAGTGAGTAGCTATTTCAGTTTTAAGTAGGATGTTACATTATTAGCGCTTCCTTGATATTAATGTATAATTTGTATTCAAGATCAGATTAGGCTACATATAAAAAAAATAGTTAGTGAAATTAACAATAAATATACCAAAATCTGTGGCCAGAATGCTTATAAATAAAAACCTTCTGTCTGGTACCCAATGGTGGTTCGTGGATGAATGGAGCTCTGTGCGAGCCCCTCCTTCTGCTGCCCTCAACCAATTAAAATGAGAAAATGAGATCTCGGGGTCCTGGAGAGCTACTTTTCACAACAGCTTGCATGCAAGCTACTCTCCTCATTCTTTGCCCCAAGCAGAAGATGCTGCCACCCCATTGACTGCACATGCATAAAAAGGATAGATAACATGCTCAGGACACAGCTGGCATAAGAATACTTAAAAAAAAAAACTCTTTTCATAAAACTACTCTTCCCTCTAGCAATACCAGGGAGTCCTCACTGCAAGACTTTTGCTTCACTATGGGCATATCATTTCCCAAATGACATTATGCATGATTCATAACAATAGCCTCCTCACAATCACACACACAAAAAAAAAAATAAAATAAAAAATGAAAAAGAGTCAGGCGCAACGATCACCAGATTCTCCCAGGAGTTACTTCAGCTGTAAGATTGGATAAGAAATACTCAAAAGGTTAAGCAAAAATTGGGTTTGCATCATTTGAGAACCAATGATTAACACCCCTCTTAAACATATAAGGGAACAAAATTAAATGCAGCAAACCTACAGATACTTGAGGTTTTCTAGGTCTTCAAACGCTCCCCTGGGAATCCTTCGTATATGATTGTTGTTGAGGAGACTGTGAAAGAAGAACAGGGAGCGAAAGTTAGTTAGGGGGGAGACACAACCAGTGTTCCATATGAGGAACTTATCTTGGTAGTTGGAGACAGAGTTTTGTTTTTTCCCGTTGAGGGACAAATCCTTGACGCAGAGCAGGGGTCGACTCCCATGAGGAGCCATTACAGAACTCAACAGAACAAGCTGAAGAAGTCAAAAAATAAAAAAATAAAAAAGAGCAAAATATTTTGTCCAGGAAATGATGCAAACGCTTTTCTGTCTTTACAGTGACTAAATTATATACAAATATTTATATTTTTTTATAGGTTTTGAGGGGTGCATTGTACTACTAGGTTTGGACACATTCACTCAGTGCTGTCTACTTTACATCAAGTGTTAGCTCTGAACAGGCCCACCGAAGCGGAACAGTCTGGGGAACCCTGCAGGTGAGGTGAATCTGCTAAGAGTGGAAAATGGCTGAGCTCCAACAACTTAATCTACTTCCTGCCTTTTCAGGAAAAAAAAAATAAAAATACTATATGGAGCTTTTACAGGACTGTTGCAATGAGGACCTGAGCTGCTGATAAAGATTCTACTTATAACACAAAATAAAATTATTGAAAAATAAAAAGTGATGGAAAGCTTTAAATTTATCTGGCAAAGAAGCAGATGTTTTTCTAAAGTTATTTTTACTACTGCTTTTAAGTGTTTAAAGCTTCACCATGACATTGTTCCTGATCTGTCAATAATGTTGCCTAACAGACCTCTGAGACCTCCCCAACACGGCTGCATTCATACTTAAATTACAATATTCAAGCTGTATTAAATGGGTCACTTCTGATGGGAAAGCAGCATTATGAATTTTGTTTAGGAGAATCATACACTCAATGCACATCTCGCTTCACTTATGGGTTTCCTCCCCCCGACTTGGATTCCTTTGGTGGAATTTGTACTGAAACCAATTAATAATTTTCATGGTCGAGTGTTTGGGACTAATTTTCTTGAAAATTCGGAGCTGTTCTCTTTAGATTTTAATCAAAGATGTCTCTATCCATCCTTCCTTCTGTTATAAAAAGTCGGCCAGTGTGACATGCTGCCAGACAGCCCACCCCATGAATCTTCTGAAAAAGTCACAAACGTAGAAGTCCAAGGAGAGGCGCCTCAGTGTGGCTGCCTTATGGTGAAATAATGTTCTGGAATTCAGAATTATGGCTACAATGGTGCTAACAGGAACATCCAGATGTTTAGAAATGCAGCTGTAACCTTTGTCATTACTACACTGTGCTACACTAAGATGTTTTTGTGAAGGTTTTTTTTTTCTTTTCAGTAATCAAACTCTATGCAGTAATTTAAAGCAAACAGATTTCAGCTGGTTTCTTGGCTTTCTAAGGCTTTTGCACATCCTTTTTGTAAATACTTACTCTGTCGCATTTATTTAATAATTTGCAATACATGTATTTGTATGTGTGGACAACTTTATGCATGGGTTGTGGCTTTGCTTGCTTATGAAATATATTTACTGAGAAAAGAAATGCTGGTGTGTTCAGTACTGGTTTTACCCAAAGTGCACATGAAAAGAAAATTGTTTAAAGTTCACCGTGCATGTTTTGCTTTCTTTTCTCAACCCCTTCAGCAAATATTTAGATAAGGTGGAGCTTATAAAATCACCTGAAAACTGGGAAGATAACTAAAAAATGAAGCATAACAAACCAACACTTCTTATGAATATGAGTGTGTTAGTGCAAATTATAAGAGGAAAAAAAAAACACACAAATGCAGGTGGAGATCAAAAAAAGAGGAATTCTTTTTAGTAAAATTATATTCTGAACCCAGTTTGTAAAACCACAGAAGAGGAGCTTGGAAATGTTCTTGCCTCTCATAAAGAGACAGGGCGACTTACAGGGTGTTGAGGTTTGTTAATCGCCTGAAGGAGCCTGGTTGTAGATCCTTGATTTTGTTGAATCTCAGGTCTCTGAAAGAAAGAGAAAAAAAAGAGAACGTGTTAATCGTTGAGGATATTTCATTATGTTAGTACGATAAGTGATACCCGATCACTGTCAGGAAAATCCCAAAGTATTACAGGATGCTCAGCTCACAAGTATTTCTTTGTTAGGGCTTTAATCTTCTTGGGGGATTTCAATAACGTTTGCCTTAAAGATAACAAGCACAGGGTTGTTTGCTGCAGTCAGCAGGCTTTAGAATCTGTCTCCTGTTTCTCTCTAATTGAATGAGTCAGCAAAAATAAAAAACAAAGCCGACATATTATGACTTTGCATCTTATCTTTTAGAGACCGAAGTGAAATCACTCTTTATTATATGACATTAGGAGCATAGAAAAAAAACATGTGAACAATGTTTTTTTTTCTTTTAAGGCTTTTTGTGGTACTATTGGCCATTTTTCACAACAGCATGTTAAGGTAAGAGAAAGAATGGATGTTCAGAAAAAGGTAAAAAAAAAATGCATCTTCCCTATTAATTAGTAATTTTACTATATGCAAACTTATGAATTTAAAGAAAGTATAAAAAAATATTTGATCATATTATAGCATTTTATTGAACAGCTTAATTCAAATTCAACCAGAGTTTTTCAATCGGGTTGCAGACTGAACTTTAATTTCTCAGGATTAAACAGGCAAAAACAAGAAAGACAAAAACTGTAAGTGTCCCATCATGAACTTTGACATTGGACATATTAACTGAGACCTGTAGAGACTGAAAACTCTCCTGGGTTTGTTGTTTTTTTTTTGTTGGGTTTTTTTGAGGATCAGAATGAACTTGCTGGGACCTTTACGGCTGGAAACACTGCAAGCTGTCTTCAGCGTTTTTCACTTGTATATAATGACTGCCTCAGCAGAATGATGAAGTTCTAACATTTTGGACAAAAACAGTTCTGCTTTACATATCAGGGATGCAAACTGGTAATCAAACACATATATAGTGAGACATCTAACCAAAAGTTAGATCACTTTCAAAAGATTAATGTTGTCAATCCTATGCAAAATGAACCAGGCCAAAATGTTCAGATGGATCTGAGGAACCGACTACAGTTTCCAGATCTGGGCGTTCTTCTAGATAGCTCAGTTGACCCTGTAAGAGTTCAGCCTGCCTCCAAGTGCTGACTCTTCACTGTAAACAATCTCTGCCTGGTTCAGAAAGACATAACATACTTTTGCTATCTTGCAAAACTGTCAAGACATCGACGGGATGGAAGGCTTGAGATTAAAATGTTCTAAGTTCTGTAGAAAAAAAAATTTTCCTTTTGCTTTTGTGTTTTATGTCTCTGCAAAAAAAATATTGAAGTTATTTTTCTCAATGGGTTATTTCAAGTTTCGTGATTCTTCATGTTTTTAGTTAACTTAATAAATAATTATATAAAAAAGGAAAAACTTATGCAACACTAAGTAACGTTGTTTTGACTTTTCGTGATGAAAGAAAGTATGAGTCTGAGGCTTAACTTTGCTGCTAAATAGCAAAGAGTATACCATCTCCAAGTAGGTAAACCTTAAGAGACAAAGCAGAAAAATATTTAAAATATATTAAAAACAAGTGAAGTGGTCTCACCAGGGCCCTAGGGTTTATTTTTGACCAGTGAGTGTTTCACAAACAAACAACAGAAGATCTTTACAAATCCTAAAGTCTGTATCACAGTGAACCAGGTCAGTTACAGATGCTTCCTCCAATTGTTTGACCCGCTTATTGACACAGCTTGGCTGTAGACTTTGGTGGAAGACACACTGTACAATTTAAATCTCCGATATGACACCGTTAGCAACGTCAGCAAACAAGGGTGGTCGCACTTTTTTGGAATTAAATTCCCACTTAAATGCTCCTGATTCTAGCGTCATCTTAACCCATTTTAGCTGAAGCTGTCAGGATCACCGTTAGCAGTTTGTTTGTTTGTTTGTTTTTTGGACTTGTACAATCTTTAAAATCAGGAAAGCTTAAACCACTCTGTGAATCAGAAAGAGTCGAGCACATTCAGAGTGAGTTGTCAGAGTGAGATACTCTTAGGGAAGGCTTCTCTGCAAGGTAGCATTGCAGGACGCATTTCGCAGACATGCTGAGGCAGACACTGTCCTGCCTCCTCTGGGCCTGAGGGATGACGAGCATGATAAATGAACAAGGTTACATGCTGATTCAGGCAGCACCTATCGCACATAGCACACATTAAGCGCAACAGACTTTGGGTGAGGTCATGCTTATAATGTTTTTAATGATTTAAAAAAAAAAAAAAAGACTCGGTTTCACATATTACAGGTGTAAGAGATAATAGCAGGACATTAGGTGGTTAACTGCACTTCAGACTTTTCAGATTGTGTTCAAACAACTCTGTTTCTTTCTGCAGAAGGCTAAAAACAAGGTCAGGCAGAAAGGACAAGATTGGCTCAGCTGTTGTCTGAAGGGAAGGAAATGCTCAACTGATTAGACTGTCCTGAGAGTCTACAAGCTAAACTGGAAACCGACTCTGGATTATGTGTGGAATGTTTAAGTGGCACAGTGACATTAAGGTGCCTTGGTCTTAGATTTTGTAAACGAAAATGAAAATCTGCATTCGTGTTAAATGTTGATCACTATAAAATACATTTTAAGGACAATATGTCTTAGCTAAAGCCATGTTAACTCTCTTCTTGCAAGCATGCAAAAAAAAAAAAAAGGTTAATTCCACGTTTCACTGACTAAAGATTATCCACTATTATGGCAGTCTGTCATCTTACTTAGTCTTTGTTTAGGAACAACTGGAAATTAGAGAGGAAATGACTCACCTCATAGCCAGCAAAAACATAGAATAAACTATGTCAGGGACATTTAGCAAGCAAAATATTTTAAACTCATTCAGCAAATTAAGTGGCCAGGGAATGCCGTAGTGTTGTTTTAGAAAATTCCAACAATTTCATTAGATTTGTTGTGGAACTCATTAAGGAAGTATGTTAACCCACAGTAACGAGGTTTGACAGCAAGAAAACCAGAGGGAAGTTTAAAAAAATTAATGCTAACAACCCTGTGAAAGGGTTGACGGACCCGTTCTGGCTTTGCCTAAACACATGGCTGGAAAATGAACAGCCTACCAGGCTCAGTTACCCACACAGGAAGATAGACCCATAATTCAGGCTGATAAAAACAAAGCCTGAAGTTCAACTCCCCCGTATGGTTTTGCACTAAACTTTGACATTTTTCAAAAGAAGTGATTTTGTTTACTTGGGATTTTGACACCAACTTAGTTCATGACTGTGAATTGTTTGGGTGATACAGTGATTATATGCTGTTTGACATAGATTTTTCCTGTCAATATTACACTTTTTTTTTTTTTACTTGAAGTGGCAAAGCTGTCTGTCCATCCATCCATCCATCTATCTGTCCATGTTAGTGTTGCATTTTTTTATTTTTTTTTACCAAAACCACTGTCTCCTAAAGTTATTCCCCAAGGCCTAGTGCCTTACTTGTCTCAAGTGTCTCTTTTAATTCATTAAGAGAAACATTTAAAACATGATCCATTAATTTACTCGCAAACTTTATGACATATTATGGATGTAAATCAGCCATTTGATTCAGATGTGCTGGAGACGCATCTAAACAGCTGAGGGTCCTGATGACCTGTGTTGAGAAACCTAGAATTCTGTTAAAATGTTCAAAACCAACAATCTTTTGATGGAAGATGGTACACTAATACATGACAGTAGAAAAGGACCAAACTTTATGATGTTAATCAGCTTATTCTCAAGCCAAGTCTATACAGTTGATTAGTAATCTGACTACTACCCCAATAAACTTACTTTTACACCAAACAGATACACAAAAGCCCCGTTTACACAGAGCTGCTCCTCAATTAATAAACTCTAACATTTTTGTTGTGATCCAGCTGATATTTTTTTTTTTTGTTGTTGTTGTTTCACACTGAGCACTTAGTTCATCGGCGATGGACACGGGTTACTGTTTACTATGAGGTGGAAGTTAGTGAGGTCTAAGCTAAGGGT